>NC_092752.1:38956578-39261659 GCF_047496795.1 Chiloscyllium punctatum | reverse complement strand
TGCTAGGAGAAAGTGAGGACTGCAGATGCTGGAGATCAGAGCTGAAAATGTGTTGCTGGAAAAGCGCAGCAGGTCAGGCAGCATCCAAGGAGCAGGAGAATCGACGTTTCGGGCATGAGCCTTTCTTCAGAAATTTTTTCCTGAAGGAGGGCTCATGCCCGAAACGTCGATTCTCCTGCTCCTTAGATGTTGCCTGACCTGCTGCGCTTTTCCAGCAACACATTTTCATTCCCTCGTCTGCGTTTGACACACTCCTGCAGCTTTCCAACATGGTCAAGCTAGAGGTAGAACATAGAATAGCAATAAAACACTAAACAATGAAATTCCAGGTGAGCTACTCAAGCATAGAAAGTCCCGACTACTGTTATGCTTTCATGATCTCCTTCAAGATATAAACTGTTTGACATTTTGCATGGTGCAACAATGGTCATGTTACACAAAAAGGTGACAGCAGAGATGCAACAATGAGACCTCAATTCGCACCTTAGTATCAGTGGGAAGGCAATTGCTAATGTCACAGTTAAAATACTTAATTTACTACCAGACCCGCTATCCGGAATTAAAATGTGGTCTCTATGCTGGCCGATATATCGTGAGCATGATTTTTTCCATGAAAGTGAAAATTGCCATAGCCACAGAGGACCATCAGCTGCACGCAAGCTTGAGAGTGCGGGACAGGTAATTGGCAGACAGTTTAATCTGAGGCTCACCACACCTTATGTGAGGGGTGAGATTGAAAAGGTGGAGCTTTCAGGGTGGCCTCAACTGGTATACATTGTTGGCATCACTCTGCATTGCAGACCAGCTATGTCTAAAAGTGTGGTGCTAGAAAAGCACAAGCAGGTCAGGCAGCATCAAAGAAGCAGGAGAGTCGATGTTTCAAGCACAAACTCTTCATCATTCCTGATGAACAACTTATGCTTGAAACATCGACTCTCCTGCTTCTCGGGTGCTGCCTGACCTGCTGTATTTTTGCAGCGCCAGACTTTTAGACTCTTATTTCCCACCATCTGCAGACCTCACTTTCTCCATTGCAAACGAGCTGTCTGGTCAAGTGAACTAACTGACCCCATGTAAAATAGAAATGTTAGGAAGAGAATATACCTCTTTCCTTTTGTAGATCTTAGTAAAGCATTCAGTACTGTCAGCAGGTCAGCACACTAAAAGACTTTGGGGAAATTTGGCTGACTGCCAAAGTTCTCATTCTCACCACTTCCATAATAATGTGGACTGCACTGTATGATTGTATAATTTGAAGTCACCATTTCTAACACCTTCAGGGTGACTGGAGTGGATATGTCAGAGCTCCCATTGCCTCTGGTAGCTGCTTCTGCATGCTCCCTACAGGCATGGAAAGTTTTACTTATATAATGGGCGGCACGGTGGCACAGTGGTTAGCACTGCTGCCTCACAGCGCCAGAGACCCGGGTTCAATTCCCGCCTCAGGCGACTGACTGTGTGGAGTTTGCACGTTCTCCCCGTGTCTGCGTGGGTTTCCTCCGGGTGCTCCGGTTTCCTCCCACAGTCCAAAGATGTGCAGGTCTGGTGAATTGGCCATGTTAAATTGCCCGTAGTGTTAGGTAAGGGGTAGACGTAGGGGTATGGGTGGGTTGCGCTTCGGCGGGGCGGTGTGGACTTGTTGGGCCGAAGGGCCTGTTTCCACACTGTAAGTAATCTAAAAAAAAAGTAATCTAATCTAAAAAAAATGGGTCAGATGACACGTTGTACAATAATTCCATGGACCTACATACACTTAATGATTCAACCACTCTGTAAAGAATTCTATGGATTGATCGCCCTCTAAGCAAACCCGTTCCTCCTCATTTGCCTTAAACTTGTGACTCCTTTATTCTGAGATTATGCCCTCTGGTCCTGGACTTTCCCACAAGGGGAGACAACCTTTCTGAACCTACCCTATCAAGTACCAAATGAGTTTTATATGTTTCAATAATAATAAGATAGTTCCTTTATATCTGGTATCAGCTCAATGAATCTTCCCTGGACTGCCTCCAATCCCAGTATATCGTTCCTTAGATAAGGGACCAAAGCTCTTCACAGTATTCCAAGTGTGGTCTAACTAGTGCCTTGTACAGTTATAGTAAGAATTTCCTGTTTTAATACTCCATTCCCTTTGTGTTAAGTGTCAACACTCCAGTTCAGTCCCTGTTACTTCCTGAACTTGTATGCAAGCCTTTTCTGATTTAAACATGATGGACCCAAAGTCCCTCTTTGCTGTTGCTTTTTGTTTTGTTGGTTCTTAAAACTTCCTGTTTCCTCTGGCTTACAACTAATCTTTGTCATATTGTATTCGAGTATTAAATTCTTTCAGTTTAAAGCTAACTCGAACTTCCTTGTTGGCTTATTCCATTCCTAAGATCCTTCTTTCTTACTGAGGTATGTCTTTATTATGAACCATGAATTAATTTCCTGTCATTGTTTGTCAACTGTCTTTGCTGCAAGTTTTTTTTCCCAAGGTCACTCCAGCCAGCTCTGTCCTCATTCAAGTTCAGCACAATTCAGTCAACAAATGGGTAGCTGGCAGTGACATGGTTTGAGTTGGAATATTTGGTTACAATAGTATATAATTCGTAACTTAAAGTGCTGGACTCTGTTAGGGAATACAATATTCTATTCCTTGGCATTAACATTCACTACCTAGATGGGAAACTGGATCTGGAAAGTGCATCTGGAAATTTGGAGGTGCAGCTGATCCTTTAAATATTGTAAACGTTTCGGATTAAAATTCCATACATCATCTTAAAGTATATGTATTTTGAAAGATCAGGACTCAACTTGAAGCTGTAGCATCCTGCAATCCATTGTAGAAACCATTTGCAGAATCTTATGAATTTTCTTTATATTTATTGGCCACTAAATACATTATTTCAGTATAATTTTAATGAACAAATGCACTTTATATTCAATTATAATCAGCTGACGTTTAGTGAAACCTATACTTGTTGCTCATTTCCTAGATTCAGTTTGAAGTAGCTCGTTTAAACTTCCTCTGAGCTACTTTTTAAAAATTGTAATTATAGCTTCATAGCAAATAATTTAGTATCACTAATCAAATAATGTTTTGAATGTTCTATATTAAACTGTACACCACCCAAAACTTTTATTCTGAAGTTAATCCACAAGTTTAATTTTGGAGCAAAACTCACCTGAGAAAAGTAGGCAATGTGGCTGCACCATCCATTTTTTGATTCTCCAGCAGCTTAGATTCTAAACAGTTCCTTCTGGTATGCTTTTTCTTTCTTTGTATTTTAATTTGTTGCCATGTTTACAGGACTGGGCAAACCTAATCAAGTGATATATGACTATGTTGTATTAGCTGAGAAATATTATTATGAAGCTAGTAGTTTGTTATTATCTTCAGAATATCATGTTTGAGCTTGTACAGAAATGGTGATAATATAAAATGACTTTTTACTCATGCTTTGTTTTTTAAAATGATTTTGTTCAGGATGAAGGGGTAGAGTCTGATGATCTTAAAAAGGATCTTCCTCTGATGCCACCACCGCCAGATTCCAGCAGCATGAAACTTACGATTAGTGAAATTTGGTTTAGCTTTGCAGCACCAACCAATTTACATTCACGTGTCCAGACGTATTCCAGGTAACTGTCTTTCAGTGTATTTGTGGAAATATCTTACATAAATCAATAGAAGGTTTCTGTGTCTTTAAATACCCTTCATAAATAATATTAAATCTGAAGTATTTACTTCTACTTAATCAAGATAACCATTGCAAGATGACCATTTCTCTCATTTAAACTGTACTTACAACTCAGAGAACAGACAGCTGAATCAAGCTTCCCTGCCTCTGTATTCATAACACAGTAAAATCAAAACCTTCTAGTACTTTGAAAATTGACCCCAGTGGTTCCCATCCAGACCTTTGAATAACCAAGCCAAGGCTCGAAATAATCAGTTCTAGATATTGGTTTTGTAGCTTACAAAAAAAAACACTTAACTATTTCTTAATGCAGTAACTTTAGCAGTACAAACTTTAACAATAAAGTAAGCTAATTGACATCTGTGATTTAAACCCAATAACCTTTGTTTTCAGCCCCATTCATGCAAAAGACAGACGGACAAACAAACACAGTTAAGGGATAAATAAAAAAAACACTGTATAGTTTCAATGTAAAGGACAAACCAATACATCAGAATGTGTATCAAAATTTCATAACAATAATCAAAAATAGGTGAGAATGGGTACTGCAGATGCTGGAGATTAGAGTCAAGATTAGAGAGTTGCTGGAAAAGCACAGCAGGTCAGGCAGCATCCAAGGAGCAGAAAAATTAACGTTTCAGGCAAAAGCCCTTCAGGAATTCCTGATGAAGGGCTTTTGCCCGAAACATTGATTTTCCTGCTCCTTGCATAGCAGGCCAGGCTGCATCCTTTTCCAGCACTACAATAATCAAACATAGTTACCTGAAAAATTTTTACTTAGCAAATTTATTACTAGTGTTAAATTTTCATTTCTCCTTATACTCAGGATTCCCGTTGATTTGTGGATGTGATTTAATTCTTTCCTTATTGCCTTTCCAAGTGGAACAAATATTTATTATTAATATTATTAAAAATATTCATTTTGGATAATTGAGTCTGCAGTAGACTTGTCAACTTGCATGCTGTAAACTAAATTTTTTGATAAGTTAGGAACCTGACTTCTACAAATTGCAAAATAATGCATGCTAATGATTTGATCTGAGAGCTGTTGAAGAAATGGCTTTACTATTTCATAGGAAAATTTAGAATAATACAGCATAAGTAAGATGTTCAAATAATCATTCTTGTATATAATATTTATTCAACTTCTTTTTGAAACTTGGTTGAAATTTATTTATCAGAAAATCAACCTTTTCCACAAGTCTGTCATGTCTGTCTGATGTCTGTCTGATGTCTGGTATTACCCTCCTCCGTGCTTGCTACATTTCAATATTAGATATACCCCTTGTATCAAAATAGCATAAAATATCAATAACTGGTCTGTAATGTTGACAGGGTGCACCAGTGAGCACTTGCCTCTCTAGTCCAAAAAAATAATTCAATGCTACTTTTTGCTTTGTATTTCTTAAGCAAATTTGTCAATGCTGCTGTAGTTTATTTTTAACCCAGTAGTTTTGCTAATTAGAAAAACTTTATGAAATGACCCCTGAGACCTCATGCACAAATCGATTACACAGCCCTCTTCACGTGTACTTTGCTAGGCAGTATGTATTACAATACTTAGATAAGCTTGAAAAATTATGAAGTTTTAAATGTTAATAGCATGTGTCCCTTACTCACTTGAAGAGGCCGAATTGGCTCTTCCTTAGTTGATTGTTTTTCATATTATTCGTTGTTAGCATATAAGCATCATGAACAAAGTTATATCAGCTGATCTTACCTAGGTTCCCTGACAAGGTGAGATGTGCTTTCTCCTTGAACCTCTGCAGTGCTTTTGATAGGTGTTCCAGCAAAGTGCTACAGAAAACACAAGATATAGGAGTAAGAGAAGATCATATGGCCTTCAGAGTCAAATCCACTATTTATTGTGACCATAGCTTACATCTCCAGTTATCTCCCCATTTCCCAATTCTCTTGATTCCCTTAGAGGCTAAAATCTGTCTATCATAGCCTTAAATAAATTCAATGATGGAGCATCCAGAATCCTCGGGTAGGGAATTCCAAAGATTTGCAGTCCCCTGAGTCAGTAATTTCTCGTTACCCTGCTTCTTAGATGGTTGTTTCCTTATCCTGAGACTGCGCCCCAATATTTTTAGATTGCCCACTCAGCCGAAACAACTTCCCAATGGCGATGCTGTCCAGCCCGTCTGAATCTTGCAAATTTGATCAAGTCATCTTTCCTTGCCTTTTTGAAAAAAAGTTCTGTTTTTATTCTTAGATTAATTCAATAATTCTACATTGTACAGTATCTGCACCTTGTTGCCAATTTATTTAGCCTGTCTATAGATTGGACCGAGTTCTGATGGATTTGAAGGCCAGAATCTCATTAGATCCTCAGGCTGCAACACATCTGACTTGGTTTTGATCATTCAATTAATTGTCTTTGGATTGGATTAACACTGACAGATCTGAAGGCAGGGACTTAATTAAATGCAACAAGTAGCTTGCATACTGCCTGCCTGTCTGCTCATTCCCTCACTGCAGTTATTACCAGTGTGGATAATGGCATGGGTGTCCTACCTATCAGTGGGCCAATTGAGGCTGTTAAGTGGCCAATTAATGTACAGTTAAAAACCTCATCCCACCAATACCAGGATTAAACTGCTGGTGAGGGAGGCCTATACCAACCAGTCAGTCTTGTATCCCATATGGGCTAGTGATGGCTTTTCTTGCCACTATTTGCCAGGTTGGCACTTGATAAGATCTCTTATTGTATCTCTCAAATTGGTGCCACATGGCTAAAGTTCTGGAGGTCTGCTGCTGTCTGATCCTGATGGGTGAACGCCCAACCTCCAGGCCATTTGGCTGTTAAATGCCCAAAGCAGTAACTGTTCAACTTAGTTCTCTTCTCTCCCTCGCTGGCCCTCCATGTAAAAAAAATTATCCCTTATTTTCTGCAACATCTGTGTATCTATTTACACCTTGAGTTTCCAGCTAACTTTGTATCATCAGCAAACTGGAACAAAACAGACAGAAAGAATCTTATATGTTCTTAATATAGATTGGGCCAGCACTCTGCTTGCTGCACTACACTAGTCTGCTAATTTGAAAATGCCCTAATAATACCTATAGTTTGGTTTCTGTCCATTAACCAATCTTTGGGTCAGCATTTATGGAAAAGTTTCATGCCCACTGATTATGTTTGCTAACCACTTCCCAAACCACACCTCTCCAACTCAGTTGATCTGTCTCTTGCCCTGGTTGATGGCACTTGTAAATTCCTGACCATTTTAGTGTATCTACTGATCACTGGACATTGTCTTTTCTGGCTGATGCCCACCTTTGTTCTTCATTATTCCCTCTTCTCCTGTGCCCCTGATTATCAATAAATCTTTTCAGCCAGATGACCCCCATGGGTAAATCCCAGCTCTCTATCACTCTAACATTGTGTGAATTGTTTGGATGCTTGTCAACGGTCTTCAGTATTAATAATCAGGATAAATCTTGGAGAAGAGACGTACAATAAAGTGCTTCCCTCACCCTTCAGACAGACAAAAAATCTGCCGTTGATGTGGGGAAGTGAAGCTTGGCTTTCCTCCGTTGAGACATTTCTATTACCTTTGCTTCTCTTTATTCTCTCTTGTTCTGTCCACACACACCCTTAGTTTCAGCAAGGTCAACCTCCACTCAATTGCGTGCCCCTGACTTTTCTATCTGACCTCCTAACTATTCCTATGCTTAAGAACTTATGAATTAGAAGTGGCATCGGCCATTCAGTCCCCAGACCTTGCTTTGTGATTATGCTTGATCTGATTGTAACTTCATATGCCCTTGCCTGCCCAAACCTGATAACTTTGTTTAACAAGAATATGTCCATTTCTGCCTTAAAAATATTTGAGGATTATATTCCTCAGAAGGAAGCAGAATCCTTAAAGAATAAACTTTGCCTGATCTCTGTCTTAAATGGGTGACCACTGATTTTTAATGAACTCCAGTTCTAAATTGTCCTAATAGAGGAAAGACTCTCTCCACATCTACCCTGTCCTGATCCTGTAGGTTTTTATATGTTTCCCCTATTCCAGCTACTAATTTTGTAAACCTTCTCTGTCTTCAATGCATTTACAGTCTTACATAAATCAGGTGACCAATACAATATTTCCAGATGCGGTTTTAACAGTGTCCTGTATAACTGTGCCAATCTTCTCTTTTTTTTTGCATTCAATTCCTCTTGCAATAAATGATAACATTCTATTAGCTTTCCTCATTATTTGCTGTACCTGCATGCCAAACATTTGTGATTCATACGCAAGGGCAACTAAATCCTTCTACATCTCCATGAACTGCAGTCACTCATGATTTAGATAGTATGCTTTAATTTTCTTTTTCCTGCCATAATAGACAACATTTTTTCATATTATACCCCATTTGCCGCATATGAACTAACCCTCAAGATTGCTCTGCCAATAAATAAAATCATGATTGATTTGATTATAAACTCATCTGCATTCCTGCCAACTCCTAATAACCTTTTAATCCCTTAACAAGAAGGTTATCTATTTCTTTGTCTTTAAACATATAAATTTAATTATCCTTTATTTTTCTGATGTAGCTGAATACTGTACTTCTAACAATTGAACAGCTAATTATAAGTGGCTCAGTATATATTTGCTGATGAGTAATGTTGGAGTGAATAAAGCTTAATTAAGACCAGTAATACTGAGATAGGTGACATATTTTGGTGATATCAATTTTGTTACGGTGTTCAATTCGAAGCTGTGAAATATTTATAATATGATGTGCATTCTGCTAAAAAAAATTATGCCATAAATAGAAATGACGTATTATTTGGTGTAAAACGGTTTCAATAATTAAGTTTTGCATTTAGTCAGGTTTAAAAACAGTCTTTGTTGACATAGATTTAATTGCATTTGAATATAGAGTATACTAGTTATAGAGATGTACAGCACAGCAACAGACCCTTTGGTCCAACTCATTCATGTTGACCAGATATCCGAGATAAATCTAGTTTCATTTGCCAGCATTTGGCCCATATCGCTCTAAACCCTTCATATTCATATACCCATCCCAATGCCTTTTAAATGTTGTTGTAATTGTATTTCAGTAAAACATATAATCAAAAAAAAGCCACTTAGCTGCTCCCCTGCTGTGAGCTCTCCCACATAGGTCAACTGTGAATTTTACTGTTTGTTAGTTTTTCTTAGACAATCTCCCATATCACAGATACTTGAAAATCAACAGCACAGGCAGCAGCTGTGCAGATTCATTGCGGTGTCAAACAGCAGTGTAAGTTTCTTACCCCATTTGAATCACTTATCATGTGGTCATTACCTTTGTCAATCCCTTCCTCCTTTTTTAAAGTGTCGTTGTTTTGATATTTTTCCCCCCCCAAAGTTCCAAACCAAAGCAACAGCTTATAAAACAGTAATTACTGTTCCTAGATTTTGAGGAAATCCACTCCAACATTAAAAATACCTCAAAAAAGGAACTGTTCTTATAGCCACAGTTTTTTCCATTGTCCATTTTGGATTATGCAAAATCCCATAGCATTAATATAAATTTTATATTAATCTAACAATCTTCACATTATGATGCTCACTTGTATCTCATTCCCCCTGAATTGATTTCATCATCCAGATACTGTGTGGGAACATTACAATTTAGTGCAATATAGTAAAGGGGCACAATATCCATCTCGGTCTCCAAACAAATGCTGCAGGGAAGCACTGAGTCAAAGTCAGTTATTTCCAATGGAAGGAAAGAAATATCATCCTGATAGCCAGCACTGGTTCCTTTCATTTATCTTTTGTGTTGCCAATCAAGCATAGTATGTGGTGGCCTGTGCAAATTCAGTGTACTTTGTCTGTTGATTTGCGAAGTTTGGGTGAAATAAGGCACAATTCTTCATTGGAAGAAAGATGCAATTAAAAAAAATCAAAGTTAAAAATCACACAACACCAGGTTATAATCCAACAGGTTTAATTGGAAGCACTAGCTTTCAGAGCGCCGCTCCTTAATCAGGTGGTTGTGAAGTAAGGAACTCCACTTGCCTGCCTCAACTCCTTGATTTCTTTATTGATTAAAGATCTGTCTGTTTTAGCTAATATGCAAAGATTGAGCCTTGACAGCTCTCTGTGGTAAAGAATTCTACAAAATCACAACCCACTGAAAGAAGAAATTCCTCCTCATCTCTGTCTTAAATAGGTGAACCCTTACTCTGAGATTTTGGAGTCTGATCCTTGAGTCTCCCACAAAGGGAAACAACTTGCCTGCACCTATTCTGTTAAGCACCTACAAACCTTACATTATGAATAAATCCAATCAAAATGAATAACTCGATGAGAAAGATGACTGTGACTAACAAAGGTGGTCAAGGAGAGTACTCAATCAAAAACGAAGGGATATAAAGCAGCAAAAACCAGTGGTAGGCTGGAGGACTTGCAAATTTTTAGGAACCAGCTGGAATAACTGAAAAGCTATAGAAAAGGGGAAAAAAATGTAAATTGACAAATACAAAACCAAAACAGTAAGAGTTTCTATGGTTATATAAAAAGAGATTAGCTGAAATACATATGATATTTTTATTGTCACATGTGAAAGTGAAAAGTATTGTTTATTTTGTGCTATCCATGCAAATCATACCTTATATAAGTAAATCAAGGTAATACAACAGAATGCAGAAGAATATTACAGCTACAGGGAAGGTGCAGAGAAAGGTTTACTCTAAATTGAGAGGTTTGTTCATAAGTTTGATTTGATTTATTGTCACGTGTACCGAAATATAGTGTTTTGCATGCTCTACAGGCAGATAGTACCATACAAAGTGCATTAGGTAGCAGAACAGACTGTTCCAGCCACAAGAAAGGTGCAAAGCGAGAGAGATCAGCATGAATATTTAAGTAGTTCATTCAAAAGTCTCAATAATAGCTGGGAAAAAGCCGTTCTTTAATCTGTTTGTATGTGTATTCAAACTTTTAAATCTTCTGCCTGACAAGAGTGTGGAAGAGAGTTTATTTGTATCAATCCTTTGGAGGATGCAGCTGGAATTAATAATGGGTTAGGAAAATGGCACATAACTTAAATACTTTGCTTTGGTCTTCATGGTGGAGGATGAGATAAATTTTCCAAAGATGACAGCTAAGTGATGTTCTAAGAGGAAAGATCTTGTTATAGTCTCTATCATGGGGAATAAAGTATTTAACAAGCTAAAGGTAGACAAGTTGCCAGGATCTGGTGGCCTGCATCCAAGCGTTTTAAAGGAAGTGTCTACAGAAATAATGGAGACATTGGTTGAAATATTCCAGGACAATCTGGATTCCAGTGGATTGGAAAACATGTAATATAACACCTTTGTTTAAGAAGGAAGAACAAAGTTGAAAATCGCACTGCACCAGGTTATAGTCCAGCAAGTTTATTTGAAAGTACAAACTTTCAGAGACAGAAAGCAGGAAATTATCGCCTAACTTCTGTCATTGGGAAAATGCTGTAGTCCGTTATAAGGAAGTAATAGCAGGACATTTAGAAGAGCTTAACTCAATCAAGGGATGTCAATGTGATTTTGTGAAAAGGAATGCACGATTAAAAATTTACTGCAGTTTTTTGAAGGTATAAAAGGCAGAGTTAAGAAAGGTGCGGATGTGGTGTATTTGAATTCACTGAAGGCATTTGATAAGATGCCACATAAAAGTACATTGCATAAATTAGCTCATGGTATTGGGATAAAATTATTAACATGGATCAAGGGTTGGTTAACAC
The DNA here is from genome assembly GCF_047496795.1 of Chiloscyllium punctatum. Lineage (NCBI taxonomy): Eukaryota > Metazoa > Chordata > Chondrichthyes > Orectolobiformes > Hemiscylliidae > Chiloscyllium > Chiloscyllium punctatum. Next base: position 39,250,269 of record NC_092752.1, on the reverse strand, counting down.
ACAGAAGACAGAGTGTTGGGATTAATATATCTTTTTCAGTTTGGAAAGAAGTAACAAGTGGAGTGCCACAAGGATCAGTCCTAGAACATTAGTTATTTATGACCTGTATTATGCCTTGAAGAAGGGGGCAGACGGTTATGTATTCAAATTTGCTAATAGTATAATAATAGGTGGGTGGGCATGTTGTTATGAGGATGTAAGAAGTCTGCAAAGGCATGTAAAAAGTTTGAATTAGTAGGCAAAAATCTGACAGATGGAGTTTGATATAGGAAAATAAGCATTCATGCACTCTGCTGAGAAGAATCAATGGCAGGCTATTATTTCAATGGAAGAGAGCCCAAAAATGTGCAGTGCAAAGGGATCTGGGTGTTCTTGTGCATAAAACGCAGGAATTTAGATGCAGGTGCAGCAGGTAATCAAGAAGGTAAATGGAATTTTTACCTGTATTTCTAAAGGATTGGAGATTTTTATTGTATTTTTAACTCATTTGTGGGATTTCAGCACTGCTGGCTATGTCAGCATTAATTGCCCAGAGAGCAGTTAAGAGTTGACCACATTGCTGTGGGTTTGGAGTCACATGTAAGACAGATGAAGTAAGGATGGCAGTTTCCTTCCGAAATGACATTAGTGGACCAATCTGACTATCAGTAATGTTTTCATGGTTGTCATTGGATTGCTAATTGTAGACTTTTATTAAATTAATGTTTTACCATCTGCCAATGTGGGCTTTGAACCCATGTCCCCAGAACCTGTGTCTCTGGATTGTTAATCTAGTGACAATACTAGTTCATCACTTCTCCCTATCTTAACAAAGCTAGCCCACCACCTTTCCCTTTGTGCCTGTCTTTCCAAACATCACATACCCTTGAATATTTAATTCCCAGCTTTGGTCTCCATTTAACCATGCCTTTATGATGGCTATAAGGTCAGAGCTGAAAATGTGTTGCTGGAAAAGCGCAGCAGGTCAGGCAGCATCCAAGGAGCAGGAGAATCGACGTTTCAGGCATAAGCCCTTCTTCAGGAAACATACCCATTAACCTCAATTTGTGCTATTTATTTATTTTGTTCCAAATACTACACACATTTAAATAAAGAGCCATTAATTTTGCTTTTTTAGACCATTTTCCCCCCCATTACATCCCAATTTGTTACTGTCTTTATATTCTTAATGCCTTCCTGTCTCACTCTAGGGTTTGTTATTTAAAAAGCTGTCTTGCAATACACCCATGTATCCTTTGATTTGTTAACTCAGTTACCCATCTTCTGACTTCTGCCCTGCTGTCTTTAGTTTAAAGCCTTCTCCATAGGCCTAGTTATTCATTTCACCAGGTCTCAGTGCACATCAGAAGAAGCTTGTTCAACCAGAATAGCTCCTTTCTACCCCAGTACTGGTGAAATTATTCCACACCAATCTTTGAGCTATGCATTTAACTCGTAGAATCATAGGACCTCTACAATGTGGAAGCAGGCCACTCGGCCCGTTGGGTCCACACTACCCCTCCAAAGAGCATCCCACCAGACCCATACTCCTACTCAATCCCTGAAACCCTGCATTTCCTTTGGCTAATCCATCTAACTTGCACATTGAGGGACCCTATGGACAATTTAGCATGGCCAATTCACCTAACGTGCACATCTTTGGATTGTAGGAGGAAACTGAAGCACCTGTAAGAAACCCATGCAGATATGGGGAGAATGTGCAAACTCCACACAGACATTCATCCAAGGGTGGAATTGAACCCAGGTCCCTGGTGCTGTGAAGCAGCAGTGCTAACTGCTGAGCCACTGTGCCATCCTTGACTTTACTTAACCCTGTGCCAGTTTGCCTATGGCAAAGGTAGCAGTCCCACCTTTGGAGGTTCTGCTTTTTAGATTAACACTAATTGTTCAAAACCTTGCAGCAGGACCCCCTTTTTAGTCCTATAAATTTCATAGGTTCCAACATGGAGAACAACGACTAGATCCCTCTCCGCCCTTTCAACGTTCTTCCCCAGCTCTACAGAGCTGTCTTTAAGTCTGCTATCAGGCAGGCAACACAGCCTTTGGGACTCTCACTCACATGTGCAATGTAATATTAACAAACAGATTCCTTTCAATTATGTAGATTGGAAAGTATCCCAATGTTCTACCAAGCATCTTTTTCAGTCACCAATCCATTCTGAGAAGGTAAATATGGAACTTGAGAAGCATTGCACTTGTTTCATCCCAAATCTTTGATAATATTTGGAATAATTTTCCTCAAAGGGGTTCAATTGCTGTTTGATGGCAGAGCTGATGCCTTGCTGAGGCTGAATATTAGTGTAAGGACTGTGATCCCATCACTGAATATAAAGCCATAATTTCCCGAACAAGTACTTCTTTTTTCTTCTCCAGAAATGTCTCTCCTCTCCGTACTGTGTTAGTTCTACACAGATACATTCAACCTTCTCTTGAATAACTGCAAGGTCTGTTTTGTGCTATTTCTGGCTCACCATTCTTATTTGCTCTTATTCCAGTACCTTTTTCTCTTTTTGTGCATGCTTTTTCACCTGATGTTTGCATCCTCTATCATCTTTTTGCATTGCATTTGTTTTCCCTTGAACACAAATTAAACTTGTCTGCATTCAATCATGGCCTGTCTTAATTTTGTTGCTTGGTATGTTGAATTTTCTTCTAATTTTATTTAATTTCTTCTTATTCCTTCACATGGATAACTACTCATGCTACGTTCACCTCTTTTCAAGGTCTATAATATAATTAATTATGCTGAAAGCTTCCAGTTTCTGCTTTCTTGATATTGTCCATCTGATTCTTGCTTTCCAAAACTTTGTTAACTTGCCATTGAAAGTGGGGTGCCTAATGACATGTGACAAACTCACTGATTCCTTTAACTGTGTGAATCATTCTTCTTACCACTCTGCTTCCTGTAAGGATATCGTTCTATTTTTCTATTTGTTCATGATATCTTTTGCTCATGATCTCATGATGCTATCTTCCATTCTGTTTTCTGCTATGATTCCTTTTATACCGTAGTGGGCAGAAGCCTAAATTAAGCTTTATTGAAAGATCATCAGCTTGAAGCTTTAACTCTATTTCTTACTCTAGGGGTGCTGCTAGAACTACTGAATACTTCGAGCATTTTCTCTTTTTACTGTAAATTGATATTGTCTAATTTTGTATGCTTTCATTTGTTATACTGTTCCAAAAAATACAATCTCAGGAAATGTGTAATATCGAAGAGGCATATTATGGTTGCCTAGCCTTAAAGTTGATGTTAATAAATATAAATCTTAATTTACCATTTCTGTTCTGAAGAAGGGTCACTCGACCTGAAATGTTAACTCTGACTTCTTTCCACAGTTGCTGCCAGACCACCTGAGCATTTCCAGCAATTTCTATTTTTACTATTTTATTATTGGCATTGTTAAGTGTATGGGATCTGTCCAAGCCTTTTTAGGACTTCGAGGACAAAGTAGATGAGTGCTTTGGAAGGGACTCAGTAAGAATGTGACTGAAATGGTTTGTGTCCTTGATGTAGTCTGAATCCTGAGAATCCTAGGATCCTAAGGCCTGTTTGTTCAGTTAGCTTTTTTTGTGCTTTCCTTTCTACCTACTCTCTACTTTTTATGCCTTTTATTTCATAAATGCCTTTCATTTCTGTTTTGTCTTGTTAATATAAATTCTGTTATTTAACCATTTCCTGCTCTGCATTTCACAACTTTGCAAGACATTCTCTTTGTTTCCTTGTGTGAGGATTTCCTTCACTCTTGTGTTCAGTTTTTGTGTTATTTTTAATGCTGCTCATCTGTCATCATGGAGTGGTTACAAGACAGAAGGAAGCCATTTGAGATGTTGTGTCCATTCTGGCTTTGTACTAGGGAAACTCTGCTAATCCTACTTCTTCAAACTTTCCCTGTGGTCCTGCAAATTTTAAAACATCTTTAACGCACTCTAAAGTATCACCTTTTTCATGACGCCTAGAATTAAGATGAATATTGCAGCTGAGGCTGAATCGTTGTTTTATGCATGTTCATTGAAACTTCTTTGTTTTTGCACTCTTTGTTGCTGTAAAATCAATAATCCTGCACATCTTTTAAGCAACTTTTTCACTTTGTCCTGCCACCTTCAATGTTTTATGCACATACGCCCCAGGTCTCTTCCCTGTACCCACTTTTTAATTGTACACTTAATTTTTTTTATTCCATGTTCTCAATTTCCTGACCAAAAAAAATTACTCCATACTTCTCTATGTTAAAGTTAAATCACTTTCAATTCTGAGTTCTGTATCTGAAATGCTGTGCACTTCCTCCTCACAGATATGTTGTCTGACATGCTGTTAATGTTTGCTAGAATTCTGTTTTTATTTCATTTTTACGTAAGTGGCATAGCTGACCATTAAAAGTATGAACCGTTTTGTCTAAATTTAAATAGCTAAGATCAGATCAATTTAGTCAGCTGGGATACACTTTGACATTGCCAGGCAAGTCCCTTGATCCTCACCTGCTTTGCATGCCATTTCCAAAAAGTAAGAGAAATAGAATGTATTGATTGGCGGTAATGTAGTAGACATTTCAATGTAGTGTCCTGATTCCAAACTAACATACTGTAGATTGAAATGCAATTACTGTTATTTTTACATTTATGCTTCAGCCCTTGAATCATATGAAATATTTATAGAAGACCAGGGTGGTATGGTGGCTCAGTCATTGGCACTGCTGCCTCACAGTGCCAAGGACCTGGGTTCGATTCCAACCTCTTGGAAACTGTGGAGAGTTTGCACGTTCTCCCCATGTCTGCATGGCTTTCCTCCGGGTGCTCCAGTTTCGTTCAAAATCCAGAGATGTGCAGGTTAAGTGAATTGGCCGTGCTAAATTGCCCATAGTGTTCAGAGATATGTAGGTTAGGTGCATTAATCGAGTAGAGTAATAGAATAGAGAAATGGGGCTGGGTGGGCTACTCTTCAGAAGCTCAGGGTGGACTTGTTGGACCAAATGGCCTGCTTCCATACTGTAGTGATTCTATGCTTCTGTGACCGCAAAGTACTTACTAAAAACATAACTAGACACTTGTATGGAAAACTTACGGTCACATTCTATCAGTTTGTTAACTATGACTATGGAATAAAATTTGCATTTTGTCTAATATTGAATTGCAAATAGCTATTGATTACTATTGAATTTGTATGAGTTTTGTGAGTAACACATTGGATCTTACACTATTTACTTAGAAAGTACTGCTTATTCAAATAAGCGCAAAATTGAATCTAATACATCTGACTGCAAATCAGAATAATTTTAACAGGTCTGCAGAAGGGTTGGTATGCTGGTATTTCTTTTTGATAAATTATATAAGAGGCTTGAGCAAATGTTTAATCACAATGTTGCTCAAAGTAGATGCAATTTTCATATATAACTAAAAATTTGTCCTTTTTCTTTACCTTAGAATGTATTTTGTCAGTCAACCGAATTTCTATGTATTATCTGGACTCTCTATCATTCCATAAGCGAGCATCCCCTTTTATGATAAAATTCTGTAATAAAAGTGAAAATGTAACTGGTTTGGCTGATACGAGTCTTAAAAATTACTCTGTTGCAGGCAGCTTAACCTTTTAAGCACAGCAACTCCAGCTATTAGTGCCTGGCTTATTCCAGTTGATCAGCTGAAATCCTCCTTGAATAAATTGGAAATGGAACGAACCCTGCGTGTATGTGCTGTAATGGGCTGCATCATGACAGAAGCTCTAGAGGTAATAATAAGATGTGTTCTTCTTCAATAAATAAAGTAACTTTCATTTACATCTTCAACATGACATTGAACTTGGTCCAGGTTAATTATAGGCAAAAATACACCGTGAGTGCTTCTTTGAAACAAGCTAGTTGCAATGTTATATTCTTATATACTGGTAGATTGCTTTTTACAATCTATATTAATCACTGGTGGTAGGTGGTAATGCATGTAAGCTTTCAATCAACATTAAACCAGATGGAAATATAAACTATAGGGAGGACCCACATGCTGTAGAGAGATGTGGACAGGTGAAGTGAGTGGGCAACAAAATAGCAGATGGGGTAATGTGGGAAAATATGGAGTTGTTCACTTTTGTCTTCAGAGTAAACACTTTTTTAAAAGGTATGAAACTTGGTGTTGATGTTCAGAGAGACTGTGGTGTGTTTGCATGTGAAATCCAAAGGTAGCTCGCAAGTAAAGTGAATAAGTGGGAAAACAAATAGCTTGCTGGCCTTTAATGCAAGACAATTGTAATCCAGGAAAAAAGAAGTATTGCTTCAGTTGTACAGGGCTTAGGTGATAATATATCTGGACTACTGTACACAATGTTGCTGTCTACATTTAGGGAATTGTCCTTGCATTAGAGACAGACTGCAGTGGTTCACTAGATTTGTTCCTGATATGAGAGTGCTGTCCTATGATAAGTTGACTAAATTGGTTCTGCACTCTTGGGAGCTTAGAAGGATGAGAGGTGATTTCATTAGAACATGAAGGGCATCAACAGGACAGATACTGAAAGGTTGTTTTTGCTGGCTGGACAAAGCACTAGATACAAGTGAAAATTTAGAAAATGAGATGACATGTATTCACTGAAATTGTGGTAAATCTCTGGAATTTTCTGCTTCTAAGGACTGTGGATGCTTCAAAATTGAATACCTGTACGGCGAAGAGGCAGAATTTGGTTTCTTGGAAAATGAGGAGATAGGTGAACAAGCAGGAAAGTAATTTTGAAGCTCAAGGTCAACAATGATCATATTAAATGGTGGAACAAGCTTGATGAGTTGAAGTCTGTTTCTGCCAGTTGGATAAAGGATTGATATTTACTTTGACTCATCTAACTGATGGAAAACGAGACTGTTGAGGTATAAATAGAATCAAGGTTTAAGGCAGTTAACTGCTCCTAAAGCATGTTAAAGTTAGAAATTCACTGTTCTATTTTTAGTGGCGGCATTGTGATTTTTGACTTTGCTGCATTAACTAAGATTATGATGGATAATATTTTCATGAATCTGCTCTGTACTTTACCCAACTTCGATGAGCAAAACTTGACATTGCACTTCACATGGGATCTGATTCAGCCTCTTTGTGACTGAAGCATCATTTCCTGACTTTTGAGTTCCAGTATCCTTCAGACAAATGACAGCATTTCATTAGCATTGGCTTTTTAGTCTGTGTTACAGCTTTGTGAGTTGTTACTGCATCACCATTAGAAAATATTTGAATCTGTCGTTCTCAGATTCAGTGTGGCTGACTTCTCATTTCTCCATATTGAAATGCATCTCCTGTTACCTCCGTGTCCCTTTCGATCATCTCTTCATCCACAGAATTTATTGTGACTTATTGTAAAATTTCCATGTGTTTCATTGAACAAGGATTAGACTTATTTGCAGCCAAGTTTGTTGTGCAGATTATTTTGTTACTCAATATGACCACACTATATCATTTTTTTCTGATGAGATATGGCAAAAATCAAACTGTGTGTTATTGTTTGATAAGGAAATTCTACAGAATGCTGTCCATTAGATTGAGCATAGGCACCAGTCTTGATTAAACTATCAATCTAGGAATGTTTTGGATACTTAATTTCCTCTGATCACCTAATTCTTCTATTTCCTTATTGATTTATTTACTTCCAGAGGAAGAGCGTGCACTTTCCATTGAAGAGCAAGTACAATAGAGTGACCAAATTAGCTCGGTATCTACAGGAAAACCCTTCCTGTTTATTGTGCAATATACTCCATCGGTACTTGCAGCAGGCTGACTATTCTGTCATTGAGGATGCCACAATGGTAATTATTTTCAACATATGTGACGAGTAACTCAGCATTAAGCGTGTGGCAATTGCCTGACTAAGTAATTACAAAATACCCTTATTATTGGTTATTGAACTTATTTTATTAACAAAAGTAACTTTATGGACAGTGCTTAGATCTTTCTGAACCCTTGTGGTTCTTTTGTTCTTTTGCTACCATGAGTATGGGCTTAATCCATGAAATATGTGAAAAAAAGAATCATTGGCCCATTATGCCTACTCAACAGTTGAAAGCCATCTAATAATAAACCCAGTCATTCTATTCTTTTATCATAATACTGCATGTCCTCTTTTCGGCTCTATAAGCCAAATTCTGGACAACCTTGGTGTCACATTTGATCATACGATAAGCTTCCGACGTCTCATTCTAGCCATCTCTAAGACTACTGATTTACAGTTCTGCTGCTGCTGAAACTCTAACGCATGTTTTCATTGTCTCTAGATGCGATTTTTAAATCACACTTTTGGCTGCTCTCCTACCTTTTATCCTCTGTACACATGAGGTCAAAAAATCAAGTTCTGTTCCCTTACCACTTGTTTTCTCACTGACCTACAATATTCCAGTCAAGCAGCATCTCAACTTCAACATGCTCATTCTTGTTTTCAAATCCTTCCATGGCTCATCTCTCTATATCACTGTAATCTCCTTCAATCCAACATCCAACAAAGAAATGTGTTCCTTGTGTTCTTACTACTTGTTTATTCTCATTCATAATTATTGCACTGTTGGTGGCTGTGCTTTCATTTGTCTTGGCGCAAAGTTCTGGATTTTCCTCCTTTCATCTCTCTGCCTCTCTATCTTCCTTTTCACTTTTAAAGTTTTTCTTAACCATGATTTTGCCATCTGATCTAATATGACTTGATATATTTTGTTTTACTATTGTAATATACCCTAGGATGACTTATTACAAGAAAGCTGCTATATTAATACAAGCCATTGCATGTATCCAATTAATTTCAATTCTGTCAGCAGTTCAGGGGAGATGCTATACCACATTGAGCAGGCCACCTGGCTTGCCCTGGAGCTTCCTTGCAGGCTTAGGGTTGGGGGATACAGGTCTATTAGGTTAATGTGGGAGGGGCTTTCTAACCGTGTGCCCATTGTGGGTTCTCAGAAATGACCACAATGGGGTTGCTACAGGTGGATTAAAGTGTGTGTGTGTGTGTGTGAGATAGGTCGAGTTTTTACAAGCAACCTTTCAGTAAAATGGATTAAGTAAACAATTATAGAATTGTGCCATTGTGTTGCACAGATGTCAGACAGATGGTCTATTTCCATGTGCTAGTTAAATAAATAGAATAGTTAGAGCCACTCCCTGTGCTTTCCTCATTGTTTTTTGATTGTCTTCCTCTTTAAGTATTTGTCCAGGCCTCTCTAAAAAATTACTGTTGAATTTGCTTGGCTGCATTTTCATGTAATTTATTCAGATTATAAAACTTGCTAATTTAAAATCAACTATCTTAAATCTTTGCCCTCTGATTAGTGAAACAGTTTTGCCCAACTAATCTTTTCAAAACTCCTCTTAATTTAAAACACCTCTGTTAAATTTATTCTTATCCCTTCCTTGCTCCAAAATAAAAAGCCCAAGCTTGTCTAGTCTCTTCAGGTAAAGAATATTTTTTTATTCTGTGTACCATTCTAATAACTCCTCTGCACCCTCTCCAAGGCTTGGAATTGGGATTTTAAAAATACCAAGGGAAGATCCATTTATATGCATAATTCAAATAAAAACTGTGTATAATTACAATAATTGTGTTTATTTTTTACAGAACAATGGTCTTCCTGCCCTTGTCACTCTGAAGAAGGGTTTGGTGGCATTAGCAAGACAGTGGATGAAGTTTATAGTGGTCAGTCCAGCTTTCAAAGGAGTTAGTTTACAACTTAAACCAGCGCAACTTCCAAAACTGCAACCAGCATCACATGTTGATCGTCAAGCTGGTGGCTTGGACAATGGAGGAGCCATCCAAAGTGATACAAGTGCTGACGGAGCAGAATTTGAATTTGATGCTGGTAATCAGAAATGCATTTTGATCTAATAAATGCTCTTTTCACAATCCATTTCCCATTGATGAAGAGAATGTGTTCCTAAAAACTCTTTTATCCAAATGGTCAGGCAAGTGGTTAGTAATTGAAAGGCAAGAGATTAAAATGGAAGTGGTTGAGCAGGAAGAAATTTGAGCCCTGAGAAGGATCAAAAGGCAGGGTTGGGGACTCTGAGGTCCAGTCAAATTTCACAATAGGATGACTTATCTAATTTTGTTTTACAAATGCGTAGGAATAGCAGTGGCCACAGGCCGTCACTAGAAAATCTTGGGATGATTACTGATAATCAGGAGCAATGAGGGAGAAGAACCTGCGTGCTGAAGTAGGGACAGAGAAAGACTTCATTCCAAAAGAGAAGAATGCATGAGATCGGGACCAGTGTTAAGAGGTCTACTAGGAATAGAGAGAGATTGGCAAGACAAAGCTGCAAACTTCCTTGGCGAGCCTACAGTATTCCTGCTGTTCTAACCACATAGAAAATACTGTCAAAGTATGTTTACCTTCCAAAGCCAGCAGTTCAAAGCAACCCTTTGCTACTTCTTTCCTAAGCCCAAGAAAACTGTGACAACTATTTAAATCACCTGCCCTTTAACACAAAAGCAAAGTTTTGTGGATGCTAGAAATCTGAAATTAAAAACAAGAAGTTCTGGAAATACTCAGCAAATTAGACTGTATCTATGGAAAGAAAAGCTGTTAATTATCGACACTTATACTGCAGGTACCTGATATAAACTTAGAGGTCCCTCTTCCTTAGATGGGCACTCAGACAGCATGACTGATGTGTGGACAGCAGATGCAAGACCAATTCCCTGCCTTAAATTTTTTTATGCTTTCTTCCCATCTTAGTACATCAGGCCTAAGAACCATTTAGTCCATCGAGGTTCACTTTCAATAAGATCATAGCTGCTCTGATTATCCTCAACTCAACATTTCTGCCTTTTTCCCAAAGTCTTTGGTTCCTTTCACTGAAAGTTTTGTCTGTCTCAACTGTGAATATACTTAATGACCCAACCTGAGGGTTTGAGGTTGGTCATATTGTCATGAAATATCATAATTTGACATGCAAGTGGGTGCATCTTTCACCATCATGTATTCCTTTGAAATAAAATAGCCATCTAGCAATAATCAACAACCTTTGAGTACCTGTGTTCCTAATTGATACTTTGATGAATAGTATATTATTTTAAATGAATGTGAGTTTAGACATTTATTAGAATAGAAAATAACTCTAAACTATTGGAATAGACTCAACTAAGATATTTGCAGATAGGATCAGAAGTAAGTTTTGAAGTTCCACATTGGGTTAGATTTCAAAGATATTGGACTGGAAACTGAAATAAGCTGTTCTATTTAGAAATAACTGAGGAGATCAAACTTTAAAATATTGAGTACAGTTCAGACCTTTATATTCTAAAAGACTTATAAGGAAAAGGAGAACGTGTGGATGAAACTTGAAGTTTAAAATAATTTTCCTAGCCGTCAGGTCTCCAGAAGTGGCCAATTAAGTTGTAGTTGCTACTGGAATGTAGGAAATGCAACAACTAATTTCATGTAACAAATTCACACAAACAGCAGTGCGGTAATGGCAGATATTTAGTTTTTAAACTGTTGCATGAGGGATAACTTTCCTGTTCTTTGAAATAGTACCACAGGATCTTTATCTCCCCCTGACCAGACATCGAGTTGCTGTTTAGTGTTTCATCTGAAAGACAGCATCTCCAATAGTGCAGTCCTCCCTCAGTCCTACATTGTAAGAAATATACTGCCTCAAGTTCTGGAGTGGAGGTTTGAATCCTGAATGTATTGTGATTCCAACTAAGTCTTAAAAGAGCAGTCGGGCTAACATAGGTTTAAAGCTGGTGAGAGTAATGTAACCTTGGTGGGAAGTGGGTACAGTAGCAGAGATAGTGAGTTTGAGGTATCAGAGAAAAGATGTTGGTACTTATGCTGACTACAGTGCTGGACATTCTTACAAACATTCTGACTGAGATAGATTTTTAATCAGTAAAGGAATGAGGGTTATGGACAAAAGGTAGAAAAGTTGAGTTGAGGATAATCAGATTAGCCACGATCTCATTAAAAGATGGAACAGACTCAATGGGCTGAATGGCTACTATGCCTGATGTGCTAAGATGAGGAGGAAAGCATAAAAAATGTACAGACTGTTCTAACCTAGGTTCCAATCTTTGATCAGGCTGACATGGTCTGGTATCTTGGCCTCCTCTTCTAGTCGTGGGAAAGAGAAAATCGCACCTCTGTATCATTCCATCCAGTGTGCGGTCTGGATTTCTGCCTGAAAAGCAGACACTTTCAGGACAAGTGCTGAAAATGTGTTGCTGGAAAAGCGCAGCAGGTCAGGCAGCATCCAAGGAACAGGAGAATCGACGTTTCGGGAATCAGCCCTTCTTCAAGAATTCCTGAAGAAGGGCTGATGCCCAAAACGTCGATTCTCCTGTTCCTTGGATGCTGCCTGACCTGCTGCGCTTTTCCAGCAACACATTTTCAGCTCTGATCTCCAGCATCTGCAGTCCTCACTTTTCTCCACTTTCAGGACAAGTGTAAAATACCATGTATAGCAGCTCCAGATGGGCAATGCACCATGGATTTGTAAAGATGGCCTGGGTACAAGGTGTTCTGGTGAGGTCTGGGGTATACGTTGAGTGGTAGGTTGTTCTGCAACTAGCTCATGACATAGTGGGGCCAGAATTGGGCCTGACAGGTGCTGTAGGTGCATGGTAGGTAATTTATGTCGTATATTTGATGAGATATGGTGAAAGAATTCATTAGGCCTTGCAGTGAAAAACTTTCCAAAAGCTCAGTGCAACTTTAACTCAGCCGAGAAAACGCAAAGGTTTCAGCCGTTCCTGCTCCTAGTAGTTAATTACATTTGGAGGAAAGCAAGATTTGTATGTTTTTGTTTAATATCTCTCAACCAACCTGCTTTTAGTCTACAGTTCTCTAGTTCTCAGATAGTTACTATCCCATTTAAATGTTTTACTTCTGATTAAAAGAAATTGTTGCAATATACAGTGGCGCAGAGTTCTACAATATTGTCAGGATTAGTGTTTTTGTTGTCGTATCAGAGTAAAAAACGTCAGTGCTCAGAGAATAAAATGCATGTTTGCAAATAAAATGCCTCTATTTTTCATTATAGCCTGACCATTTAACTTGATGTATGTTGGATAGTTACACTTTTTAAATTGAATGTTTTATCATTGATTCTTGTCCTTTATTGTAGCCACAGTAAGTGAACACACCATGCTCTTAGAGAGTAGTCGTCCAACAGCGGGTGGAATTTCCTCTGGACCAGTAACCGGCTCTGACATCATGAGAAAGTTATCCAAAACAAATGCTCATGCACACGAATCCACACTTAAAATAAAAGTAGGTGAAAACAAAACACTTATGAAATCATAACTTGTATGTGGATACCATAGATTTATTTATCTGTTGTGACTTGTGATGACCTCTTAAATTATTTGCCTGCAATTTTACAGACGCATTGTGAATATTTTCATCAGATTGGAATACTGTACCTTACCAATAGCTAATATATTATAAAAGCTGTCTAAAATAGTGTTTCAGTGCTGCTTAATAAATGAGAAATAGTCTGCATTTATTATTTTGAAGTTCTGCATACAATTTGATAATTGCACCTGTACACTAATTTTGAACATTTTCTATTATTTTCCTAATTTTCTGTCATTCATACATTATAAGACTACAATTAGGTTAAGAATCAAGGACAAATCTGCAGTTTGCAAATTGATTTTGGTTGCAGGTATTTTGTCTCGATTGGAAGGCTTTCTTCCACTCTTAGAAGTTAGATTATAAATGGAAGGCACTAAATTTGAAGAAAAGCAAGATTTCCTTTTTTTAAATATCTCACAACTAACCTGCCTTTAGTCCACAGTTCTCTGGTTCTCACATTTAAATGTTCTACTTCTGACCAAAAGAAATTGTTGCAATATACAATGGTGCAGCGTTATACAATGCTGTAAGGATTAGTTATTAGGGATCAATACTAATGCTTAAGCAATATAATACATAATCTATAAATTGATCATACATCTCATGAGCAACATAACCATTCTTACACTGCGTGTAATAAGACTTATTTGAAAATGTTATGGGCTGCAATGACTGTAGAAATATTAACACTGATTTTGCTGAAATGATAGTGACAAAACAATCAGCATTTGCCATGGTTACTCCAGTGAAACTAGAAGCAGTCTTTGAAATTAACATGAATGGGGTGAAATCCAAAAATTGCTGTGGTTGTATACATCTCCAGAGAGCTGAGGCACCCAGATTGCAGACAATGGGAAATGTTATGAATTAACATGCACTTCAACGCTTTGGTATTAGTTTTACTGTAAGAAGTCTTGAAAGACTTGCACCTTTTTTGAATGACGTGTAATTGCACACTAGTACAGCACACTACTTTCAAAGTTACTGCTAGACAAAATCATTGCCCCTAAAAAACTGACTTTATATTTGAGGACTATCCAATTCGTGCTTATTGAAAAAAATTTAAACATTTATCTAAATTTATTCTCTTATTTGTACATTAATCCAATCAGAATCATTTGTTTCACTAGCTGGGTGTATTAATTCAAAGTCAAAGGTATTAAGTGGAATTTATTTCCTTGCTTGTTCTATTCTTTAATGTAATTGGCTGCTCGCTTGCATGCTGGCATCACTGTAAAGGCATTCATTTGATCTGACATCAGATTTAAATTGCCATCAGGAAAGAGGTAAACCATATCACAGATTACTAGATCGTTGTCAGCACCTTCCTTTATTTTGTTTTAAAATTATTTTATTGTCATATATATCTTGAAGATACAGTGCAAAGTGTTTTGTCATCACAATCTGGCACTATTTTGAGCTACGAAAAGTATAATAAGAAATTATAGAATGAGAGTTAATCTTCTGCTCAAATTGGATCTCAAGCATGGCTGTTAGGCTTCTGCAGGGTCACTGGAAGGTGTTCTGGGCCTTGAAGAGTCCCACTGCAGGAACAGCAAAAATGACGCTGATGGCCCAGGAGACCTGGCTCTGCTGCCGCCTGACACTGGCAAAGTCCAAGTTCCGGACCTTCTGCTGCCAGGTGTCTCCGTTCCAGGCACCACCACCAAACATCTAGACTCTGGACGTACCACCACCAGGAGGTCCCACTGCTGCCAAGAGTCCGGGCTCTACAGCTTCATGGTGAAGTTCATTTTGTGATGAATTCTGTGTCTTATGACTCTGCTCCACAGCTACCTGATGAAGAAGCAGCACTCCGAAAGCTAGTACTTCCAAATAAACCAATAATATAACCAGGTGTTGTGATTTTTAACTTTGTCCACTCCAGTCCAACACTGGCAACTCCATATCATCATTTTACAACTGACTGTAAAATTCATGCTTTTTGGAAATTGAGCTTTCCGACGTAAAAACTGAAGTTGACAGTTTGATTTAAATCCTTAGGCACTTGTGACAATGCTGTGGCTTTGAGGTTATTTTGGCTGTTCTATTGTTTGATGAAAGATTTTAAGGTAGAGGAGCCGAGCAATCCACCAAAATCACTAGAGTGAACACTTGTGAAGGCTGTGGGTTTTATCTTTCAAGTTGGAGCAAGAGAGGCAGTCTGAATGGATGAGGTTGAGGTCTCACAGAACAGGATTTTTAGTTTTTCCAACAGCTGTTGTCTCCGGAGTCTTAGCACTATTGGAAGGTAATGAATCTCTCCTGGCTGCTACACTCTGTCTCTAAGTTTTCTCTGGATACTTCTCCTTCCAGGTTGCTGGAGTTGCATGTGAGACAATTCTGTTTTCTGAATTTGCCTTATGCCAAGGATGTGTGCCTGGGTCGTTACTATATAGGCTCAGTTACTGTTTAGTAGCAAAATATTCTATTATTCTGTTAAGTTTTCCAATAGAGTTGTTTTTCGAAATTCCTCTTTCTTTTGTATTTTAAGAATGGTGTTTGCTTAACGTCAAGTAGCTATCCTATCAAACTGTATCTGGAACATAACACCTCCCACAGTACCACCTCCTAAATATATTTTAAGGGGTCTGGTCCATAACAGACTCAAAATATTGAGACGACTTCTTGTTTTCTTTGCAGGGTGTCCACCCTTACCAGTCCCTCAGCTACACCAGCGGTGATACAGTAGCAGATTCACCAGCCCATGTAAGTCGTGCAGGATTACCAACAAGAGACAGTCCGAGAAAGGAAAGTCTACTGAGCTACCTGACTGGGAGCTTCCCTAGTCTTCACAATCTCCTTGAAGGAACTCCACAACGTGGTGCATCAGGAATTAAAAGCAGTTCACTTTCACGGCCAGGTACAACTCACATTATTTGCATAAGTCCACTTCGGCGGTTGATGTCTTTGTGACAAGGCATCTGGATTACTAAAACATATTTTCTTTGTTTTCCCTTGAGCAACCTAATGCTATTTGATGAGGAAAAACTTCTTTCCTTGGAGAATGGCGAATCTTCGAATTCTCTACCCTACAATGCTTTGAAGATTTAGTCATTGAGTATACTCAAGATAGATTTTTAGATTTCAAATAAAAGCAAAGGATATGGTGATACTGCCAGACTCAATTTGATAAATGCTTAGTAAGTTGGTAAGAGTCTGTTAAAGTCTTTTACCGATCCAAAACAACAGTCAGTCAAATGATTCCTTTGTGCAAACCGATCTTAATCTTCCCTTGCATGCAAGAAAAAGTATCTATTCACATTGTAGGTAACAACTCCAACAAGTGATTCAAAATACAGTCGTCTTATTACACAAACATGGGAAAATCTCTACGTGACTATTTAGCAAGCATGAAGTAAAAAATTGCGAAAACGGGCCTGACTGATATGAAGTGAATGTTGGTGCAGTTCACTGGGACTGCCTGTTCTTCCCCACGCAGTCTGCCTTCCAGTGGATCCTGGCCAAAAGATGTCTGCTTGTTTATGCTGCAATCTCTTGCTTACTAGCTATTAACAGTACTAAATTTTTAAATCTCAAGCTACTCCATCCTTCATGCTGGCTTCCAAAACATTTTATTTTTCCAAAAGACTATTTGCCAATCTCTCTTCTTGTACAGAAAACTGTTTGATATTTATTGCAAATTGTTCTGTAAGTGCAAGACCTTCAATAAAATTTGTCCTTTCATTAGCTGTACCACGTTCTGTAGTACCAAGTGGCTATTCGAAAAGGGGGACGCTTCCTTTGCTAAAATAATATTGGAAGACTACAGAGGTTGCAAAGTTGCTTCCATCTACCAGAATTGAAATACTTTCCACAAGACATGGAACTTTATATCATACTTCCCAAAATCTTATGTGAAAACACATCCTCGTGATAAATGCAGAAATAAGAGGAGGATACAAGATATAGAACTTCCTTCTTAGTTAGAATCTTTATCTTTTACCAGTTTGAATCCCTAGTTCCATCCACAATTAAACTCTCCTCTCAAACCGAAATGGAATATTGATATTCTGTGGTTGTGACTGTGTAAGTAGCCCAGTTCCATTTTAGAATGAGAAAACATTTTCAGGGAAATCCTGTTGAATTGCTGTTGTTGCATGTTTTAACAGTGCAAACTTCAAACCGGTCGAATCACGGGAGATAGGAAACAAAAGTGTTTGGGTTTGTCCAGCAGAGGGGTGGTCAATCATACTTCATGTCTTTAAAACTAATTGATATAATGCTGTTTTGCTTAAATTATTGTTCCTTCATTGGAATGCTTCCCATTCAGTATTATGCAGGAATGGCGATACTTTATAACTTAGGATAGGATGATTTTTTTTTCTTTTGACATTTGAATGGAAATTTAGCATATCACCTCTTAAAAATATCAGCATTTACAAAGTTTTTTGAGCCTGATATATAAATTGTTAAGACTGTGTTCTATTGGTGGTTGGATCTGTTTAGAAATTGTCTCAGTATTTCAAAAGCAGTTGAATTACCTTTAGTCAAGGTAAACAGTTGAGATTGTATATTGTCAGGTAATTTAGTGACAATAGAATCTGTGTGAAGGATTTAAGATCTTGAATAAGTTCTGGTGGCTATCTTTCAGTAATAGAAGATTGACTTCATGTAAACATATAAACCTTATATTACTTCAGATTTAATGTTACCTCAGGATTTTCTTATAAATAGGCTAATTTTATGAATTAAAATTCAGTAAATAGTAAACCATAAGTGTTGCCTCTACATTGCACTTTTCTAACAACTTTTGAAAGATGCCTCTCTTCCTGACTTTAAGTTGCTCTTTAGAATCTGTGACTTTGATTACATGCTTAATATTTCTTTTTGTTAGTGTCAAACTCTGTTTGATAACACTTTAATGAAGGCTTTGAACCTTTTAATACGTTTGAGACATTATATAAATACGAATCATCATGATAACAATAACTGTTGTTAAATTGTATTAATTAGTTCAGAAAACAAATAGCTAAATTTTATGTTGCAGTTTATTTGACAAATAACTGTTAATAAGCAATTTCCACTGTATTAAAATTGAAACTTCTGTGAATGTACAATTTCTCTGTCAAAAGTTGTTTTGTATTCAAAGGGATTATGTTACTGTTGTGTCACATAGGTAGATAACACATTTCAGAAGTTTCAACAGATTTCTGTTTACAGTCTTAACTTCAACCATGGATATCATTCTTCCTTCATTTTGCAAAAAAAACAGGAAATACTGTCGCTGCAGAGATGTTATCAGAACACCCTCTACTATCTGAGCCATCATCAGTTAGTTTTTATAATTGGATGTCAAATGCTGTGAGTAACCGAGGAAGTATTACTCAAGAGTCGCCAGTTCCTAGATCTGGACATAACAGCCTTCCAACAGGTAAACTGAAGAACGTGTACAAAATGGAAAGAAACTCTGTATCTGGAGGCCAGTGCATTGAATGGCACTGTTTGTTTTCTTCTACTATGAATGACTATTGATTATAGCAATGGAACTGAATGCTCCAAGAGCCCAGTGGTTCTAACAAGAATTATTTGCAGGAGTCAGTTGGCTAGGATTGAATATTGGTCTCGTTTCTTTAAGTTAGTATATAACAGATATATTACCCAATGTGTGTGATTTTTTTCTTGTTTTTATTAATGAAATACATAGAATATACAGTGCTGAAAAGGACCATATATACTATATTGACTGTTAGTTTATTATCCATACACATTAGCTGTAGCCACCTCCTGTAATAATGTGTTCTACATTTTAATCACATTCTAGGTAAAATAACGTACCTTGATTTCTAGATTTGATTTATTAATAACTACCTTGAAGTGATGGCCCTTAGTTTAATGTTCTGCAACAAGTGGCAACTTGCATAAGTTTATGGACCTCCATTGGGTTTCCTCATTATTTTCTTTTTTCCAGACAAAATTCTGTTCCATCTTTTCTAACAGCTGTAGTTTCTCTGTGCTATTTCCATTCTTGTAAATCTCTATTCTGCTTTCATATAGTTTCTCCATCCTTTTTATAATAGCTCAATTAGAGCAGTGCATGTTTTGTTGAGGTTTGGCATGATTAGGGTCCTGTACAGTTTTACATATCTTTATCACTTTTGAATCCTGTACACACACAAGTTAATTTCTGAGCTATGGCATTTTAAGTGCTTTGCAGACTTATGATGTTGCTAATAATTTATTCACTTGCATCCTTGGATTTCTTTGTTCTTTGACCTAGGTTGCTTATTTTCTACTGTCTACATCATTTTTCTGTTTTTCCCAACTGGTATTTATCCACGTAAAATTACGTTTAACGTTTAGCACCAAGTCTGCATATTTTTAAATTGTCCTGCATTCTTCCTCAAAGTTTGCCATAGTCCTAGAGAAGGCAGGAGAAAGTGAGGACTGCTGATGCTGGAGATCAGAGTCGAGAATGTGGTGCTGGAAAAGCACAGCAGGTCAGGCAGCATCCGAGGAGCAGGAGAATCGATGTTTCGGGCACAAGTCCTTCATCAGGAATGAGGCTTGTGGGCCAGAGGACTGAGAGATAAATGGGAGGGGAAGGTAACTGAGAATGCAATAGGTAGATGAAGGTGGGTGCAAGGTGAGAGGTCAGCCAAGAGAAGGCAGCACTGCTTATGTTTTGTCATTTTTTAAAAATTACTGAATTCATCTCTTCAACATGTCATGAAATACCTGGCTGTTGGATTTTTCTGATTATGTGCTAATTATTTGAGTTCCAGTGCGTCAGGCATTCTAAAAGAGAAGTGAATAGTAAAACTAGAGAAACATTATTTTTGTTCATTGTGACTTTAAACACAGTGTCACCTGCAAGCCATTATAAATGATGACAACTAGAAAACATATTATTTAAGTAACGTATTCAGTTTTATTCTGTCTATAATCATTAAAAAAAACGTTGCAATCTGGATATCTTCTGGTGCTTTACAAAATGTTGGACTATTAACTCATCTTATGACTTTGCTAATCAATAGCTGTAGAAGTCTGAAACAATTATTAATGTCGAAGTTGAATTAAAATAAGGTATTCCTGTCATGATACTTCATGCCTGCCGCATAAGCATTTTATACCATGGTTTAAATGTGTGTTGCTATTTTGCATAGGTTTGACATATAATCTTCCAACAATACAATCAGCATCTGACTTTAATACAGTGCTGTCAAGTGATCAGAACACGCTGGATGGCACACAGTCTCAGAACAGCACTAGTCAGGACGAAATTGTTGGTATTGAGGAGGGTAACCAAGGCCCTCCTGCTGTTCAGTTGGCTGATGCACAGGTAATTAGAGAGCCCTATAATTTGCCTTCTAATTGCATTCAGTAATATGCCAGTCATTTGGAAATAAAAATGTGAAAGCATAACTTTTACATACAATTTTCTTAAAACGAGAATATATTTTGTACATCTGCAATTGGTTTTTTCATTGATGGTTATGAATATGCATCCACCAGAACTCAGACATTGAGGGGCTTTTCTTAATCTCTGCTGCTTTATCATTTAATGATTCAGTGCATTTTTTAATATGTTGTGTTTTTTTTGCAATAACTATTTCAAGTTGCATGTGTTGCAGAACCTCTTTTATGTTCATAGAAAAACTGGAACTATTATTATTTGAAATAATTTATAAGATTGAAGTATAACTCTTATTAATTCTTTTCAGGTTGTTTTTAAGCCTTTGCTGAGTAATACAGGAATTCAGTCCCAAGATATTGCACCTTTAACTTATGGAATGTATTTTGGGGAACACTTGTCATTCTCTGGGAGCCTGGACTGTCTCAGGGCAGATATTGTTGATTCTGATACATCCAAAGAGAGAAAGATCAGAAAAAAAAGAAGGTATGTAATGACTAATTCGCTTTCGTTCTTGCAACGGAAACTATTGTAAGAAAATTAGAGCAATAACAATGATTGATATATGCATCTATAATTCACAAGGTTCATAAAAATGAATACGTTACTAAAATTTCAAAGTTTGAATATTAGAAAAAAAGCAAAAGCAAAGAAATAAAACCAGAAAGTGCTGGCAAATCTCAGCAGGTCTGGCAGCATCTGTGGAGAGAAGTCAGAGTTGACATTTCAAGCTCTGTGACCTGCAAGTTGTGCTCCTCGCTCTGACAGGATTTCCATTCCATTTTTTTCTCTTCTTGTTCACTGTCATTTATTTCACTGTCACTCCTGGTGCCTGACAAGGTATTTGCTGGTTCGGAAGAAGGCTCACTGGAAATGAAATGTTAACACTGATTTTTCTCTACATATGCTGTCAGACTTGCTGCGATTTTCCAGCAGTTTCTGTTTTGAATATTGGCAATATCAGAAAAACTGTGATATTGTATAAACATTCTTATATACTTAAAAACAGAGCATTACCCTGATCCAGAGATTTCAAAAGCTCACGTCATTGATTCTGAGATTTATTTTTATTGGCCATTGCTCCTTGTTAACATTTTCTTCTTGGTTGCTTATTTAAACCAGCTATTATGTTTGTGTTTCTTTATTTTGACCATCTTTGCCAAACACTGTCAGCTTGATCTTGTGTGGGTCTCAATCTGGGCTTCAATTTATCCTGATCCATAAACCCAGACTGCCTGCTTCCTTCTATTTGCTTCAATCATACCTGTTTCAGCACCAGAGACCATATTGAAAAGGCATTGAGATTACACTGCCAACATTAGAAGTGTAAGGGTGAACCCTCTCCCATCTTGTTGTACCTACATCTTAACTAACATGGCTTACAAAAATCATCTACTTTGGCTCTATCCTCTTTTTTATATGTTTTACCCAGCAGATCTTCCTTGACCTACAGTTAATGAATCAGTTTCTTATTAGTAATAAAAATAGCGTTTTAATTATATATTTCATCTTGAATGCAAAACTTATTTCATTTTCATCTTTTGTGATTTTTCAGACAGGGCATGATAAACCTACCACCTCTTGATTTCAAACCAGCATTGATGTTTGATACATTCAGCATAAATGCAGTTGTGATGGATAGACCGACGAGCAACCAAAGCTCAACTAATGCTCTTACTTTCCATGAACTTAGTAGGCATCACCAAAACACCTTTCATGTTAACTTCACTATCTCCTGTCAGTCTATCAGCCAGCACGTGGACATGGCATTGGTTCGTCTCATTCATCAATTTAGCACAATGGTTGATGATATAAAGGCCACTCAGACAGACATTAAACTTAGCAGATACACAGCTGGGTCTGTGTCCCCCACACCAACATTCAAAACACGCAAACATCGAGATTTTCGGTCATCAGATTTCAGTCGCAGTTCTCGAGGCAGTCTTAATGGAGGTGTCAGAGGAAATAGC
This sequence comes from Chiloscyllium punctatum, assembly GCF_047496795.1. Classification (NCBI taxonomy): domain Eukaryota; kingdom Metazoa; phylum Chordata; class Chondrichthyes; order Orectolobiformes; family Hemiscylliidae; genus Chiloscyllium; species Chiloscyllium punctatum. Next base: position 39,227,632 of record NC_092752.1, on the reverse strand, counting down.
ACTAAAGCAAATAAAAGACTTGGGAATGAGAACAGTAAAAGAGAGTCACGCAATAAAAATTCATCTGGGCCAACACAAAGAAGAACCTCGAAGGTTTCTAGGAAGGGATCAAAGGATGTTGTAGATCATGTGACTATTCAAATGGATGACTCTGACTCGATCACGGTGTCTGAGCAAAGTGAACCATCTGCAGAATGTTGGCAGAATATGTACAAACTGCTTAACTTTTATTCATTAATATCTGATCCAACGGGCATTCTTGAAAAATCTTCCCCCGATGTGTTAGGTCCTACAGGTAGGATAATTCTTCTATATTATATAAAGTGTGAAATCCGACTTTGAAGTCAGTCTATTGGATATCCTGGATGCTGTGATAAATTTCTGAAAATAGGTCTGGCAACGTAATAATTCCATTATTGGAACAGTTATCCTGAGATATGATTTTAAGTCCCATCATGGCATCTGGGTAATTTCAATTTGCTTATCCTGTAAATTTGGAGTACAACATTAATATCAGTAAAAATGGCCTTTATCTACTGGAGTGTTGTAAATCCAGTTTGATTTGCTAATTCCCATTATTGGCAATTTGTAGAACAATCTGCTGGCCTTACTTGATCTGGGCTACACGTGACCCCAGATCCACAGAAATGTGACTGATTCAGTTATGAATGCCTTCTGGGACAGCCTATCAAATCATAAAGGTCCATCAAACTACTCTGAAAATTTTAATAAAAATAAATCCGATCACACCACCTGACACAGCAAAAGCATATCCCATTTCAATTGACACTGCATGTAGTCCTTACTAATGTCTCTGGGTTTGTTCCAAAATTGTGAGAGCCATCTCCCAGACCAGTCAAACAATGGTTTGATGTGATCATACTAAGAACATACACCTTTCAAAAATGTCACAGACTTCTTCATCACAATCCTTGGGTATGACAAGTCTCAGCAGAACAACTAGAGGTGGGAGCATTGTACATATAGCATCCTGAAAGTCTTTAGATGAAATACATGATGATTGCCGATTCCAACTGTACAGATAAGCATATTATCTTCTGTTTACCTGCTTTGTGCCACGTGGTTTAGCTGATTTTACATTGAAATGATCGTCTGAGGGAACCTTCTGAGGAGGTTGTCATGAAGTTTGGTCAATGATCTGTGGAGAGGATTACCCTTCTTGATTTTCTTGGAGGGAGAAGGCTCTTTCTGTTTTGAATGTTGCCAGTATCCAACAGATGATGTTGGATAGGTGGAAGATGTTTGAGGAGCCTAGTCCACTAAGTGAATGTTACACTATAGTATTTTTGGACTATCTTTTTTAATTTGGCGATCACTTCCATCAATCTTGCAACCATTGATTAGAAGAATAACTTCAAAGTATTCTTCCAGTATTTTTATGTTGGCATCTCCACAGGCTTAGAGTCAAAACGTGTGGTGCTGGAAAAGCACAGCTGGTCAGGCAGCATCCGAGGAACAGGAAAATTGACGTTTCAAGCAGAAGTCCTTCATTCCTGATGTACAAAGTTATGAGTAAACATTTGCAGAGTAAATTTAAAACAACTTTTTGTCCTTCATAGTGAGGGATGAGGAAAGAAAAATCAATGTGTCATGGGAATAGGTAAAATAATTGTGTATTAATTTAAATACAGACATTGCATGAAAGTAAAAACCTCGATTGGCTTTTCAACTGCCTTCAATAAATTGTCAATTTTAAACTTTAAATTGGTTAATGTGTCCTATTTGTACCATTGCACCTTTAATTTCGGGGAAAAAGAAACTAGGCTCTTCAGAAGGAAAAAAATGAATGAACCAGAAAATCAAGCAAAAAAAAAGTCAAAGAAGTGGGTTTGAAGAAAGGAAGCGAAAGTGGATGAGTAGCGAAGATAATTCATAACTTAAGGCTTGATTATGCCATGTGAGTTTTGTAGGAACTGAGATGAATTTTCTAATTAAGTTTTATCTGTAGATACAGGCGGAAGAAGTCCCACTGAACCTGGCTGCAGAGTAGTTTTTGAAAATGAACAGGATTGCTCAAGTCCGAACAGACTGTCGAGGAAGCGCAGCTTAGTAAGTGCTGAACCCCACCATGTCACACTTATAGTGTTTGGAGTTGGTATGGTGAACCGCACTCATCTAGAAGCAGACATTGGAGGCTTAACAATGGAAGCAGAGCTTAAGAAGATTCATGGAAGCTTTACAGTAAAGGAGAAAATGAAAGGTAATTATATTAAAATAGATGATCAATTAAAATCAAATAAGATTATACTTATTGGAAATTGGGGACACTATGATAAAAAGTGTCTGGTTGAGCAGATTATTTATGAGATCAGATCTTCTCTATTGTAATTCTAATACAATCAACTCCCATTTTATAAATAGTTTATAATATTAAGATTAGCTTCAGTAAAAGTAGTTCCTTTTAGAATATTATTGACCTGATAGATATTCAATTTATATTTAATCCTTATCATCAATATTTTTAATTCCACTATATCTTCATTTCACAATCATACATACATAGATTTTAGCATTGTAAAATGTTATGAAAACTGAAAACTCAAAGGCTTTAAAACCTGCATAGCTTTGGAGCAGAAGTTGAGCTGTTTTAAGTATTTTGTGGCTTTTGAGGATAGGAGTTGGGACATCGTATTGAGGTTGTACAGGATGCTGGTGAGGCCTCTTATGGAATACTGTGTGCAGTTCTGGTTACCTTGCTGTAAGAAATGATATCATTAAATTGGAGAGGATTCAGAAAAGATTTACCAGGATTTTAATGGGCATGGGGAATTTGAGTTATAAAAGTACTTTTTGTACTCGAGCATAGGTGGTTGAGGTTTATAAAATCATGAGGGCCCTAGGTAAGGTGATTAGCAAGGGTATTTTCCCAACGATGGGTGAGTTCAAAACTAAGGGACATATTTTTGAGGTGAGAGGAGAAAGTTTTAAAAAGGACATGAGGCATTTGTTTTTTAACATGCTGGTTCATGAGTGGAGTGATCTGCCAGAGGAAGTGATGGATGCAGGTACAGTTTTAAAAAAACATTTGGATAGGTACATGAATAGGAAAGGTTTAGAAGGATGTGTGCCATACGCAGGCAAGTGGAGCTAGTTTAGTTTAGGAACGTGGTCTCCTGGACTAGTTGGACCAAAGCATCTGTTTCCATGTTCTATGAACAATGGATGAATGGGCACCACCCAATAATTGCCGGACGGGAATATTCCCTCTGAGTCGGGGAATACTTCAGCAGTCAAGGACATTCAACTTCCAATCTTCTGCTAAGTGTTCTCCAAGGCAGCCTTTGTGATACACAACAACGCAGAATCACCAAGCAGAAACTGATAGCTAAGTTCCACACCCATGAAGAAGGCCTCAACTGTGATGTTAGGTTCATGTTGCGCTACATGTGACCCCACCACACTGTTCTTATCTGTAAAATCTTCCTTATGGTCCTGTTTTGACACCATCCCCTTGATAAATTGTTATGATCTCTCTACCTTAATTAGTTTGTACAATTTTGGATTACTTATTACTTTGGTTAGACCCTTGGTATGCAATTGTTATGCCTATCATGTTATTCAGTCATATAAAAACTGAATGAACTACAGATGCTTTAAATCAGGAGAGGTTGCCAAAAGGGCGCAGTGCATCTGGCAGCATTTGTGAAGAAAAACCCAAGTTAACGTTTTGGGTCCGGTGACCCTTTCTCTGACTTTTCTTCACAGATGCTGTGGGACCTGCTGGGCTTTTCTGGCAGCTTCTGTTTTTGTTCCATGTTATTTCAGTCATTTGGTTTTCTCCAGCACCACCTTATTTTTAATTTTTTATAATTATCTCTCTCTACCATTTAATCGATTATAGGTCATCCCTTCAGTTGTTATTCAGCTATGGACACTTTACTCACACTGTCTAACACCCTTGGTCACCTGCAGAGACTTAGTATTTGACACTCCATTCACACCATTTATATGATCTTTTGATCACTCTGCCTGTAAATTCTAAGTTCTGTGTACTTCCCTCTCACTTCATCTGACGAAGGAGCCAAACTCCAGAAGCTTGAGTTTTCAAATTAATCTGTTGGACTATATCCTGGTGTTGTGATTCCTGACTTTGTCCACTCTAGGCCAACACTGGTACTCCACAGTATGAATCTTTGACAAAGTTGAATTGTTTGCAACGTGTGCTGGGGATACAATGTACAGGTAGTTCTATAAAGCAATGGTTCTGTTCTTGTGCAATCCCGCATTATAGAAATATCGCACTTTAGAAACAGCAGTTAAAGTGTTGGCGATGTCATCACGTTACAGCCAACACACAGCTTAACAGTTTGTGCTTTAAAACAGTGTCCCTAATTTGTCAATTGCATCATATCAAATTTGCATTAATGAAATGCATGTTATAGCAGAATGAGCTGTATGCAGGAAATCAAAATGAAAACCAAATGCTGGAAATACAAAACACATCTGCCAACATGTAGATAACTGCTCATTTTCAGACTTGGAGACAGTTAAGTCAACAAGGAAAGTGGAAGAAACCTCAATGCAAAGATGTTAAATGGGAGGGAATAGCAAACACATCTTGTCTACTTCTTTTTCCTCCTGTCTTATTGTTTAAAAATTGTAAATATTTAATGTTGGAAAGATCTAAAAATTTGTGCAAACCTTTTCTAAATCTTCATACTTGAATTGTGTATTTCAAAATTAATACATTGATTTATAAGCTTTTAACTTGTGTGCTGAATGAATGTTCTTAACTTATTGTGGTTTTACTTCAGATGTTTTACACCAAAAGATGACTGAAACTTGTGCAACTGCTCATATAGGTGGTGTAAATATAGTCCTGTTGGAAGGCATTACTCCAAATATTCAGTGAGTAAAAGTTAATTTGTTTAAGAAATTCACAAGGTGGAATTAAAGAATATTAATTTTCTGTGTAAATGTAACGCATGAAAACATAGAATTGTTTCTGTAATTTCTTTCTGCATTTTCACCATCTTTTAGTTATATGCTTCACTGATTACGAGAAATGAATACCCAAATTGTTTAAAGGTACAGCTGCATGTTAATCTTTTGCATTACATGACTTCGTATATACAGCACATTAAGCAATAGTCTTATTGCATGACTGTAGAATAATGATTAGAAGACTTTGCATAAGAAATTGAGAAATGCATTCCTGGGCCATTGATATTAAGTTTTTCTATGTGGCAGGGTTTTAAATTTTACATTTGACAAAACATTATTATCAGGTTTGTTTTCAAGTCTTAATTTCTGTCTGGCTGAACATTGACTTTATAAATGAATTTGAGCTAATTGAGGTCAATTCTGAATATTACCAGTTATTCTTGCAAATTGAATAGTGTAATAATTGAGATTTAATATCTCAACAGTAGGTATTTACTTTGAGGCAGGAAGTTTCAGTTAGAAATATAAAACATTTAAACTAGTCTTAAAAATGCAAAAAAGAATGAGGCAAGGTGAATGAAGTAGAGAATGCAAGATGAGGTAAGTGAGAGTACTCTTATTTTGATTTATTCTTTTTTTGATGGTGATTGGTTTGTCCCAAAAGGTACTAGAGGTACCGGGGCAGCTAGATTCCGCCCTGGTGCATCACAATCCCTTTTGTTGCAGCTGAGGTGGTATCCACTTCCTGAAAGTCCTCTTTAAAATATTTTGCTAGGTCTTGTTTGGCTAGTTCTATTGTTTTCTATCTGGTGATGTCTGTTTTGCTGCCGCTCCGATGAATACAATTGTGGGAAATGAAATAGATGGCCTTCTATCTTCAGTTGTCTCTCTGTCACACACAGCCTTGGTGTAGTATTATGCTAACTTGTTGCCTGGCTTTATTTCTGCTATATTAGTTTTTTGATTGACTAGGACAGTTGAACTGATTTGGCACTCCCGAGAGATGAATATAACAGAAGAAACAATGATTTATAAAGAGCCTTTCGTGACTTTAGAATGTCCAAAAATTTTTACAGCCAGTTGCTGAATATACTCATATCAGAATTGGTATCATGTAAGAGTCACCTCCATGATCTTTACCCTTAAAAGGAAAGGAACTTACTATATCCTCAAGTAAAGGTAAACTGTTGTTTTTTCAATCAAAGACTAAACAAAACAAAGAATGGTTTCTACAATCATCAAAAACTTAAATTCATTATTCATTACCATATTGCATTCAGTTTTTATTGCCAGTTAGTACAATAAAAATGTAATTCGAATTTGATCTTTGGGGACAGAAACTGTCTGGAGTATAAAAATATGGATGTGGAAACTGGATGCAGAAGGCAGCTTTCAGGTGAATATTAAATAAATGTACGCATGTACTATTGTCCTCAATCTTCCTGGAGCAGGGAAAGAGAGCTTACCAATCAAGCTCATGCAATTGTAGACTCAGTGTAAATCCCCTGCACGTGGGGAGGGATTGTCCCATACTGTGATATTTTCTAACAACGTAGCCCTCCCTTTTTCTTCTCTTACCACATTGAAATTGCAGATTCAACTGACATTTCCTCTCCCAGCGTGTGGAGGGGTGCTGGGAAATTCCTCAATAAATCACAGGGTGAAAGAAAGAGAGGCATGTTAAAGGTTTGGTCCTCATAACCTTGTGGATTCTTTTGAGATCTATGCAAGTTGTGCTGAGCAGGTCTTTTATCATTTGATCTAAGCTCCTTGAAAACACAACCCTTTTAAATGTCAACTTATTCACGGTTTTTGCCTGAAAGAAAAGTCTCACAATACTGACTTTTACAAAAATACATATGATAAATACTTTCTGAAGTGTCAGTGCTATTGTAGGAAAAGGAGCAGGCTGTTCGTGCATAAACTGTGTAATTGACGCATTAATCTATTTCAGTGAGGTTGGTTGAGGAACAAGTATTGATTAGGACACTGGGGAGAATTCTTCAGCTGTTATTTCAAATAGTACCACAGGATTAGATTAGATTACATTACAGTGTGGAAACAGGCCCTTCGGCCCAACAAGTCCACACCGACCCGCCGAAGCTCAACCCACCCATACCCCTACATCTACCCTTTACCTAACACTACGGGCAATTTAGCATGGCCAATTCACCTGACCTGCACATCTTTGGACTGTGGGAGGAAACCGGAGCACCCAGAGGAAACCCAAGCAGACACAGGGAGAATGTGCAAACTTCACACAGTTAGTCACCTGAGGCGGGAATTGAACCTGGGTCTCTGGCGCTGTGAGGCAGCAGTGCTAACACTGTGCCACTGTGCCACTCACACGGATCTTTAACAACACCTAAAAAGATGATTTAATCTTTAATCAACAAAGCTATACTGCTGCACTGAAATGTCAGTTCTGTTTCTGTGCTCAAATCTTGAGTGAAACTTGAGCTGATAACCTTCTGATCTGAATGGTGAGACTGCTGCCACTTGATCAGCCACTGATACAAAGTACAAATAAGCTGTTTGGAAATGAGCTCAATATAATGGATTCAGAGTTGCATGTGTTACTTGTTAATTTCAATATAAAGGGTAATATTCCCAAGATCATTTTGGCAAAAGTCAACAGATGCACTTGGGATTGCTTAAAATTATTCTAAAATATACACTGGATGCATAATATTTGGCATTGTTACAAATGTATTATATTCTATTCCTGGTTTAGTTTCTCTCATTTCCAGTTTCAGCAAACTGAAAATGCACAACAAATAGTTGGAGTAGGGGTCTGTTAGCTCAATTTGCTGGAAAGCTGTTCTGGGATGCACTGTGATGCCAACAACTTGGGATCAATTTCTGTACTGGCTGAGGTTACCATAAAGGAGTCAACTTCTTAACCTTTCCCTTCACTGAGATATGGTGACCCTTCAATTAAACCATCACCAGTCATAACTGTAATGAGAGAGCAGCCGTATGACCTGGTAGAGCTCCGGCATCTTTGCCTTTAGTTTGCGAATTGTTTTCTTTGTATTTATGAGGTATTATTATTTAAATGAATGTTATTTCCTTAGTTTAACAATTAATAGTAATGGGGAAAGTTAGTTAGCTCAGTTCGCTGGACTGCTGGTTTACGAATCAGAGTGACGCCAACAGTGTGGGTTCAGTTGCCACACGAGCAGAGTTTACCTTGAAAGTCCAGACTTCTCAACCTTACCCTTCATCTGAGGCATTGTAGCCCTCACGTTAAATTCACCATCAGTTTCTAATGCGAGAGTATCTCTACGGTCCTCTGGCATGATTAGATTAGATTCCTTACAGTATGGAAACAGGCCATTTGGCCCAACAAGTCCACACCAACCCTCCGAAGAGTAACCCACCCAGACTCATCCCCCTACCCTATATTTACCTCTGACAAATGCACCTAACACTACAGACAATTTAGCACAGCCAATTCACCTGACCTGCACATCTTTGGATTATGGGAGGAAACTGAAGCACCCAGAGGAAACCCACGCAGACACAGGGAGAATGTGCAAACTCCAATCAGGCAGTTGCCAGAGGGTGGACTAACCACTGAACTACTGTGCCGCCCATGATGGTGACTTTACCATTACAGGGATGATAAAAATAGAATAAAAGCAAAATGTGCTGCAGAAAGTCAGCACATCTGGCAGCATCAGTGGTGAGAGAAATAGTTAATGTTTCAAGTCTAATATCATTTTTCTTTTCCAAACCTGATGAGACTTGAAGAATAGGAATCATTTAGGGTGTAGGTTTGCTCGCTGAGCTGTAGGTTTGATATCCAGACGTTTCATTACCTGGCTAGGTAACATCATCAGTGGTGACCTCCAAGTGAAGCGAAGCTGTTGTCTCCTGCTTTCTATTTATGTGTTTGTCCTGGATAGGGTTACATACATCAAAGAAGTCTCAGAAATGACAGCCAGACTACTAAGACCCCTCGGAATCCTAGTAGCACACAAACCCACCAACACTCTCAAACAAAAACTAACAAACTTAAAAGACCCAGTACAACCCATGGACAAAACCAACATCATCTACAAAATTCTGTGCAAGGATTGTCACAAACACCATGTAGGACAAACAGGAAGAAAGTTAGCCACCAGGATACACGAACACCAGCTAGCCACGAAAAGACACGACCCTCTCTCCCTCGTAGCCCTACACATGGATGAAAAAAAACCACCATTTCAACCGCGACAACACATCTAACCTGTGACAGGCTAAGCAAAGACATGCCAAAGAATTCCTAGAGGCCTGGCACTCCAACCACAATGCCAAAAACAAACACATAGATCTAGATACCATCTATCAACCCCTCAGAAAACGAACAGGAAATGACATCACCACAAACCCCAGGAACCCCATCCAGGACAAACATATGAATAGAAAGCAGGAGACAACAGCTTCACTTCACTTGGAGGTCACCACTGATGATGTTACCTAGCCAGGTAATGAAACGTCTGGATATCAAACCTACAGCTCAGCGAGCAAAGCTACACCCTAAACCTCAACCTGAGCTACAAACCTTGCAATAGGAATCATATTTGAATTTGAAAAATTAACTTAGTTTCACTTTATTTCTTTCTTCTTTCTCCCTCCTCTTAGAAGAATCACAATGGAGTGTTTTTCTGCATGGATACTGCCAGATATCCTGTGTTTCTGCAGCACTTTGTTTTCATTTGAGATTTCCAGCACTCAGAGTTTTTGCTTCTGTAAAGTTTCTCATCTTCTGTTAATGGAGATGCGTTTTCAGGCAGATCTTTTAGACCACAGTGGGGAGCCCCTAAGCTTAATGGACCTTTCTCCCTTGGGGTTATTTATGGATAGAAAGCAGTACCTGTGGGCATTCCTGCCAAATTAAGAGCTGAGTTTATCTGCAGCAGATCTTCAAAGCTTAAATGCTGCTGTATAGAAATGCAGGCAGCTTGCAAAGCTAGATTTAGAAAAATATCATCCCACTTCTCCAGCCTCTGCAAGACTGCTTTCACAGGCTGTGCCTACCTGAATAAACTGGAGATACCCACCACTGATTTTTGGATGACTGGCCTTTGTTGCATTTCTCTGTTAAATGTTCAAAGGTCACAAATGGAAGGAGGTACTTTGTCTGTCTGATTCGAGGATACCTCTCACTCTTAGATGGAAAAAAAGAACAGAATAGGTGCAAGAATTCAAATATTTAGTGAACATAATATCTACAGATTGAAAGTGCAGCAAAAAAGTCAGAAATGAGAAATGCTATGTGTAGCAAGAAGGCAGTTGCAGAACATAGAGCTCAGGGTTTCAGACAGAGAGCAACAGATGGAGTCACTGTGGTGGCATTTGTCAGACTGAAAGTTGAATGGGTAGTTTGTTCAGAGGGGTGGTGTAAATGTCATACATTGATAACATTTTCAACAATCGTGGTCCATTCTGGATACTGTTGGGGGAGATGGTTTCTCAGCAAAATACAGCCATCACCACTAGTGAGCTAGCTGTACAGGACAGAATGGAAAAGAGTGGGATAGCAGTAGTGATAATGGTTTGATTAATTAGGTTACTCCCAGTACTGTGTGCCAGTGAGTAAAGAAACAGGATAAGAATTTGTGGCTAACAAGATGGTGTGGGATGGAGAGTTTCAAATTACTGGGGCACTGGGACTGGTTCTGGGATTGATTACATCCCTTGCAAGCTGGACCGGCTGCACCTGAACAGACTTAGGACTAAGTTCTTTGTGAGGAGTTGTGATAATGCTGTTGGTGAGGCTTTAGACTAAATTGAATGGACATGGGAATCAGGGTGCACAAACCACTGATAGTGCTGGAATGAAGGACAGTAAGTTGATAAGTTGAGTAAGGGAATCAGAGAATAGTATTAGGGTGCACAAATCACTGGGAGCTGTTCCCCCCCCCCCCCCCCCCCAGTCCAAAGATGTGCAGGTCAGGTAAATTGCCTGTCGTGTTAGATTAGATTACATTACTTACAGTGTGGAAACAGGCCCTTCGGCCCAACAAGTCCACACTGACCCTCCGAAGAGCGACCCTCCGAAGAGCAACCACCCAGACCCATTCCCCTACATTTACCCCTTCACCTAACACTACGGGCAATTTAGCCTGGCCAAATTCACCTAACCTGCACATGTTTGGACTGTGGGAGGAAACTGGAGCACCCGGAGGAAACCCATGCAGACACTGGGAGAATGTGCAAACTCCACACAGACAGTTGCCTGAGGAGGGAACTGAACCCAGGTCTCTGGCACTGTGAGGCAGCAGTGCTAACCACTATGCCACCATGCCGCCCATTAGTCAGAGGGAAATGGGTCTAGGTGGATTATTCTTCGGAGGGTCGGTGTGGACTGGTTGGGCCGAAGGGCCTGTTTCCACATTGTGAGGAATCTAATCTAATCTAATCTAATCAGTTAATAGATGGAGTCAGAGTAAGGGAAAAATGATACATTGTAATTCATATATTTACTGTTCATGTTTGTAAAAGCACGAAGTATAGCATTGGAGGGTAGTCTCCAGTATTTGAGAGAGAGGATGACTTAGAATGTCCCAGAGCATTGCAAAGGTTGATTTGGCCAGAATTAAAGAACAAGAATGGTGCTGTTGTGCTACATAATGTAGTCTGCACACCAGCAAATAGTGTTCAGGAAGATTTGTCTTACACAACTATGTGTCACAACCAACATACTGATGCACTCCCAAATAAAGGAAAATCTCAGAGATTCATTAAATCAGATAGTGTAAAAGAGGCCCATTGAGTTTGCACTGACACATGAGAATCACCTGACCTTCAACCTAATCCCATTTACCAGCCTTGAATGTAATGATGTGCCAAGTGCTTTTAAAGGATGTGAGGCAATTTGCCTCTACCACCCTCCCAGGCAGCACGTTCCAGACTGTCACCACCCTCTGGGTAATAAAGCTTTTCCTCTCATTTCCCCCAAACCACCTGCCCCTCACCTTGAACCTGTGTCAGCTCATGACTGACCATTCAACTAAAGGAACAGCAGTTCTTTATCCACTATCCTCCAATTTTGTACATGCAAATCAGATCACCCCTCAGTGTTCTCTGCTCCAACAAAAGTAACCTAAACCTATCCAACCTTTCTTCATAACTTACATTTTTCTCTTCCTCTTCACCCCTTCCAATGCAATCACATCCTTCTTGTAACGTGCAGATCAGAACTACATGCAATATTCTAGCTGTGGTCTCACCAAGTTCTATATACTCCTAACATGCCTTTCATGCTTTTGTAATCTATAATTCATTTGATAAAGGCCAGTACCCCATATACCTTTTTCACCATCCTACTAATATGCCTTGCATTATCACGGATCTATAGGCAAACACTCAAAGGTTCCTTTGTTACACAGTATCATGCAGTTCATTGAATACTTCCTTGTCAAGTTACTCCTATATAACATGTCTCCAAAGCAATATAACATATGTTGGGATGTTCCAAATGGAAATCAAACTAATTAACTTTCAAAACAGCCCTTTAATACTGTGACCCTCATTAATAAATTAAATCTCTAATTGAGATAATAATTCTGTTTCCACTGTTATTTGCTGCACTCTAGAATCCCTTGTTTTCAAGGTGCTTTTGACTTTGTGATTAATAATTTAGATCCCTTATAGAAGTAGCTGTGGACATTCTACTCCTCCTGAGAGCACAGACATGGGTCATCTCTTCTTTAGGATTTCTCAACTTCGAACTCTGACCTTATAAAATAAGCTTGTTACCTTTTGAAATGGAATTAACCCATGTCTGTTTGTTTTGCATTTGTGTTTTAGACATTTACCTCTCATTCCAGTTGCAGTTTATTTAAAAAAGAAATTTGCAACAGTGTTCAGTTCCATTCACAACCTCCTAGATAATGAAACTGCATTTACAGACATGCAGCAAGACCTGGGCAATATGTAGGCTTGGATTGATTAGTGCTGAAAATGTGTTGCTGGAAAAACGCAGCAGGTCAGGCAACATCCAAGGAGCAGGAGAATCGACGTTTCAGGCATGAGCCCTTCTTCAGGAATTGATTGATTGATTGGATTGATTAGTAACAAGTAATATTCGTGCCAAACAATGACCAAGGGAAAATCTAACTGACTCTCCTTAACAATACTACCATCCGCCACTGTCACTATCCAAGAAGTTACATTTGATCAGAAAGTTAACTGGACCAGCTGTACAGGTATTCTGGCTGTGTGAAAATTCAGGCTGATAGTTCTCTGGCAAGAAATTCATCACCAGAGTCCCAATGCTTGTCCATCATGTATGATGCACATGTCAATATTCTCCACTTAAATGAGTGCCACTCCAATAACAAAAACAGTTTGAAGCTAGATGGGACAAAGCTGTCTGCTTGTTTGTCAACACCTCCACTCCTTCACTATCTATGCATAATGGTAGCTTTGTGCATCATCTACAAGATGCCCTGCAGCATTTTGCTGAGACAGCTATGGCAGTACCTTCAACAGCAATGCCTAGACCTGTGACCTCTAACACCTGCTATATTTCTGGCTGATGGCAATACTGAACAAGTTCAGTCCCAGAGAGAGAACTGGTTTTACAGACATATTATTTTTGCAATTTGGTCACTGATGGTCACTCACTGTATTTCAATGAGACTGCTAATGTATTTTTAATAAAAGAGCATCAAACATAATGTAAATTCTTTTTTATGCCTTTAAGGTATTTTGGAAAAAATCTTATTCGGCAAAAGAAATTCAGGCCTTTTCCCCAGCCATAATCTGTACAGGCACTCAATCCCACTGAAGTATCACTCCTATCATGACTTTCAAATGTGCTATTTCACTTGCACATTTGCAATCTTTTCCATTTGAGCTTTAAGTACATTGGCCAGATTTGATTCTCTCTGTCTCCCTCAGATGCAAAAGTATAGGTAACCAATTGACTTTTGTCACTGAACCTTAAAAGAAACTTCAGGTCTTTCCCATCCTTTCTCCTTGGACTAAAAACAAACTGAAGACTTCTTTCCAGCCAAAGACACCCACAAAATAAACATTTTCAGCCAAGATAGTTCCACAAAGTTCAAAACAGCCTTTTTGTTATTATGACTTCTCGTCTAAGGTAACATGCCAGTGATCAGTGCCCATCTGTTTCTGTAGATTTTAAAATCTCAACTTTATAAACATTCAGCAGATATTTCTTCGGTAGCTAATCAAATTATTTAGTTCAAGTCACAAGTTTTATTAGAAGTGATAGTTGAATTCACTAATTAAAACCAATTTTCTGAACTGTTAAAAAAGAAAACAGGTCCTCTTCACAGAACTACACCAAATATCTATCTACTATTTTAATGTACTTCAGAATCCAAAATTTGAAATGATGATATGTTGTAAATCTTTATCATGCATTTCAACAAATTAAGGGCAACACAGTTATGGAACTCTATCTTCAACTTTCTGTCCAAGTCATATACTTCTCTGACTTAGAACATTTTTATTGTTCCTTCACTTATCACAGTTTTAAAGTCTTAGAACCTCCCAGCCCTACGTGTGTACCTGCATCCCCTGGTTTGCAGCAGTTCAAGGAGGTGCTTCGCCACCACCATCTCAAGGACAATTGGTGATGGGTAATAAATGCTGACCATGCCAGCTGGGGACACATCTCAATGTTTTTTATTACAGGAAGGTGGGCAATCAAGCATGTTGCCATTTTCTCTAGAAGAGACAAAGATATTGGTGGAAATTCTGTGATCACTGGTAAGGTGACAGGATTTGATGTTGATCTGAAAGAAATCTATCCACAAAGGTCTAATGGTCTCTGTGCTTTAGGCTTAACTTTTAATGTTATTTTGCATTGTCAACAGGCAGTTCAAACAACCAGCAATAGTGATGTTTAATACCATGTTACAGAAGGTGAAAAACCTTTAATGTTAAGTTGAAGTTTAAAAATAATGCAATTTTCAAAAATAAAGTTGGCAAAATTGTTTACCATGTTCTTCATATCAACCATTCTTGCCGTGTTTACCTTGGAGCACGTTTTTCTTAGCTGATCCATATTTTCACGTAATCTGGATTGAAAAATTGCATTCAGGGCTTTCATATATGTACTATTGTTGATGGCCAGAGTTACTGTTTCTGTTTGGAGTGGCTGAAGCTGGTCAACTCTATTTAATATGGCAAAATCCCTGGTGTGAAGACAAGTCTTAGAAAAATGCATTTCAGATTTTCTGTATCTTATGTTCCCTTTTTTTTTGTTCAACAGAGACTCAAAGTGAGTTTGAGTGATGCATAGCAACTATAACATGTTGCTATGACTCACACTATACCATAGTAAACTTCAGCAAAGCAAATCATAAAAACAATTTCTCTGGTTAAGGACAATAAGTGCTGGAGTAGTTTAGCAGGTCTAGAAGTATCTGTGGAGAGAGAAACAGTTAGCATTTCAAGTCCGATTTAACTTATTATCAGAACTGAACCTGCTGTTTTTATTTCTAGTTTTCCAGTATCTTATGCACTTAATGGTAAAGTCCTAGGGAGTGTTGATGAAGAAAGAGACCTTGGAGTGCAGGTTCATAGCTCCTTGAAATTGGAGTCACAGGTAGATAGGATAATGAAGAAGGCGTTTGGTATGCTTTCCTTTATTGGTCAGAGTATTGAGTACAGGAGTTGGGAGGTCATGTTGCGGCTGTACAGGACATTGGTTAGGCCACTGTTGGAATATTGCGTGCAATTCTGGTCTCCTTCTTATTGGAAATAGGTTGTGAAATATGAAAGGGTTCAGAAAAGATTTAAAAGGATATTGCCAGGGTTGGAGGATTTGAGCTACAGAGAGAGGCTGATCAGGCTGGGGCTGTTTTCCCTGGAGCGTCGTGGCTGGGGATGACGTTATAGAAGTCTATAAGATCATGAGGGGCATGGATAAGATAAATAGACAAAGTATTTTCCCTGGGGTGAGGGAGTCCAGAACTAGAGGGCATAGGTTTAGGGTGAGAGGGGAAAGATATATGAGACCTAAGGAGCAACGTGTTCGCGCAGAGGGTGGTATGTGTATGGAATGAGCTATCAGAGGAAGTGGTGGAGGCTAGTACAATTGTAATATTTAAAAGGCATATGTGTGGGTATATGAATAGGAAGGGGTTGGAGGGATATGAGCTGGGTGCTGGCAGGTGGGGCTAGATTGGGTTGGGATATCTAATCAGCATGGACAAGTTGGACTGAAGGATCTGTTTCCGTATTGTACATCTCTATGACTCTCTCTGCAATATTTTGCTTTTATTATTGTTTTGGTTATAATTTGATAATAAGTAATTATTAAATATATCACTTGGGAATCTTGAGTATAATCAGCTATTGTATCTCATGACTCAATTTTTAAAACTCATTTGTGGGACTTGGGCATCGCTAGCTGGCCAACATTGATAGCCCATCCCTCTTTACCCTTGAGAAGCTGGTGGTGAGCTTGTTGTGGGTTTACCCACAATGCCGTTAGAGAGAGGATTCCAGCATTTTGACCCAACGACTGTGAAGGGACGGCGGTATATTTCCAAGTCAGGGTGGTGAGTGGCTTCGAAGGGAACTTGCAGGTGGTGGTGTTCCCAAGTACCTACTGCCCTTGTCCTTCCAGATGGAAGTGGTCGCAGGTTTGGAAGGTGCTGTCTAAGGATCTTTGGTGAATTTCTGCAGTGGATCTTGTAGATAATACACACTGCTACTACTGCGCGCCGGTGGTGGAGGGATTGAATGTTTGTAGATGTGGTGCCAATCAAGCGGGTTGCTTTGTTCTGGGTGGTGTCAAGCTTCTTGAGTGTTATTGGAGTTGCAATCAACCATGCAAGTGGAGAGTATTCCATTACACTCCTGACTTGTAGATGGTGGGCAGACTTTGGGGTGTCAGGAGGTGAGTTACTTGCTGCAGTATCCCTAGTGTCTGACCTGATCTTGCAGCCACTGTGTTTATGTGGTGAGTCCGGTTGAGTTTCTGGTCAATGGTAACTCAAAGGATGTTGACAACGGAGGATTCAGTGATGGTCATACTGTTGAATGTCAAGGGGTAGTGGTTAGTCATCTCTGTTAGTGGTGGTCATTGTCTGGCATTTATGTGGCGCAAATGTTACTTGCCACTTGTCAGCCCAGGCCAGGATGTTGTCCAGATCTTATTGCATTTGAGCACAGATTGCTTCAGTATCTGAGGAATCGCGAATGGTCCTGAGCACGGTGCAATCACAATTATGTTATAGAGTGTGATATATTATCAGTCAAACCCACTCAAACATGCATTGAATGTCCTGCCCTTGACATTTTTTAATGCAAAGTTATGCAAAGTAGTACTCATAACTGCAAATACAGCTGCACACAATAAGCAAAAAAAAAGTCCCATTGTTTTGTTGTACCATTATGGTTACCTTTCACTGCACACTGTAATTTATGGAGTCCAGAATGCTTGTCACCAAGTTATTACTGGATTTTGGAATTTTATGGATTGTAGAATAACATTAGAAAAGCTCAACTGTTATATAAATGACTTGGATGAAGGAATTGAAGGTATGGTTGTTCATTTTGTTGATTATACAAAGATAGGCCGGAAAATAAGTAGTAAAGAGGACAGAATGTTATAAAGAGTATAGATAAGTAAGTGGGTAAAGATCTGGTAAATGGAGGGAAAATTTGAAATTGTTCATATTGTAGGAATAACATCTAAATCAGGAGAGATTGCAGACCAAGGAGATGCACAGGGATCTGATGTTTTTGTATGTGAATCACAAATATTTAATATGAAATTACAGCTAGTAATTTGGAAAGATGATAGAAGGTTATTGTTTATTAGAAGGGGAATCAAATACAAAAGAAAGAGAGGTGATGTGTCATTTATATAGGACAACAACTAGCGTGCTTTGTAAAGTATTGGTCATTTGGAAGAAAGTGGATATGTTGGCAATAGTCCAAGGAAACTTTATTAATATTTGAAATAGGTAGATTGTCTTATGATTAGAGGTTGGACAGACTAGACTTGTACCCTCTGGAGTTTAGAAAGATGAGAAACAAGTTGATTAAAACACTTAAGATCTGGATGAGTCAGAGCACTGTGAATGAGAAATGGATGTTTTCTCATACACTAGAATCTAGAACTAGGGGCCATAGCTTCAAAATAAGAGGTCATCATTTAAGATAGATGAGGAAAGATGTTTTCACATTGTTTTTGGAACTCCTCTTCAAAAGATGGTGGAGCGATGTCTTTGAATATTTTTGAGATAGATAGAGGTAGATATGCTCTTGATAAGTAGAGGAAGTAAGAGGTCATCAAGGGCAGGCAATAACATGGAGTAATCTGCTTAGCAAAGGTGTATTGATCCATCAAGGGAATGAGCAGCCTACTAATTTGTATGTTCATACATATGGTCCAGTGACAATTTTTGGAACCTGATAATTGGTGACATTTGAAATGTTGAAATAGTGAAAGGTAACGTCTGACTTCTGATAGTGGTGGTCCATAACTGACTGCTTCTTTTCTTTAACACTAGTCCTTTTACTTGGCATACAATATTGGATATCACTGGAAATGTATAACTTGATGAGCCCAGATTATTTGAAATTGCAGTGCTTTTCTTGCATATTTTCTTTTAAATCTGTTAAACGCATTATGACTTTTAAGTTTCTGAATATTCCTACAAACTGTAGTTCGTCCACAAGTTGATGAATTTCACAATGCCTGTTTACTAATACAGTACGTCTTCATAAATTTACAGTTCTTTTTATTATTGATGTGGTTACCCTTAGTGTTGTGTTGTATTATGGTCAAGTAATTAATCATGTTTAATAATGAGAAAAAAGTATTTTACTGAAGTTCAGCTGATGAGTTTGAGTATTTTGAACAAATTAATGAAATGTTACAAAATATATAGATCTGCACACTAAGGGGTCCACTGTTTGAATAGACGTTTGTGCATGAATGTCTATATTTCATTTGCTCTCTTTTTATTTTCTTGCTTTCTCTACAACCATCTTGCTTAGGCTGGAGGATTTTCCAACTTCACCTACAAGTACAGTCAAACAAGAATTTCTGTATGTCAAACTAGCATGATTTCAGTTTGCATTTTTGACTAAGTGGAAACACTAACAGAACTCTTTCTAATTTAGCCCAGTATTACGTCATAATATTATGTTAGAACAGTTCTAAGGATGTATTAATTTCCTCAAAAGAATGAATATTTTACTTTTAATTTGTGCATGTATATTTTAATGCCTACTGTTCATTTACCTTAAATTAGAAAACAGACAAATTTATGATTAATGAATAATTACAAAAGCTTTTGTGGTCTTCATAGCTTCCATAATGCTGAATTAACTAACTTGTAGCTTTGCAAATTTAAACATTAATTTTTCTACCATGTATATTTTTCTATACTTAGAAAACCTTTGGTTTGATGCTACAGATTACTTTTAACTGAAGACAGGAATTACTTGATTGAACTGGTGAACTTAGAAATATGTAAATCCAACATAAATTGAATGCAGATAGTATTTAAACATCACAGGATATTGCTGTTCTCATATTTAAATGTTGTGTTTCTTTTATTTGTTTTGAATTTCTGACTTAGTTTCTGATTTTGGGTCATGAATAGTAAACTGCTTTGGTTTAGTATCATTCTATAATATTAGAAATAAATAGAATCATAGTTCAACATGAGAAATATTGACTGGAAGTGAAAGCTATGGTGTATAGTTTCAGAAATCCCATTATAGAGAGAGATTCTACAATAAATAAAGTAAGGAAGGTGTAGAAATACTAGGGTACACTCTGAGTTACAATTGCTCAGACTTGCTGTTTTGTTTCCTGTAGCTGAGAGAAATCTTCCAAATTTTCAAATACTGTTTAAGAAAGTTTATAATGTGAATAGTAATTGATTAATTTTACTGTTCAGAAAACCAACAACAAGAGTACAAACATTTAAAGTTGCTAATTAATGGGGAAGTGGGAAAGAACTAATTTTCATAGAGGATGGTCAGAATGTGGAATTCTCTGGCACGTTGCCAATTTGTTGCTCAAGCAAAGTTCATTAATTTTAAAAAAAAAAGTCATTGTTGAAAAGAGTAATATTGAAATATGTTGGGATCAAGCAGGAAAATTTGATTAGGTTGGATGTTTAATTTATCAATAGCTTGACATGATAAATGAATGATCTGTTTCTGTGCTGAAGCATTTTGTTTCTTCATGTTTGACATTTTCAATATTGTTGGCAGATGAATTTTGATGAGTTGTGTTTCTCTTTCTAGAACGGTAGTTAAATGCAGTATTGCCAAATCTCAGGCTCTTTATAGTGCCCAGAGAGGATTGAAGACGAACAACACAATGGTTATAAAAGTAGGAGCCATTAGTATCAATATCCCACAGCATCCTGCCACATTGCACAGTATGATGGTTCGCAGTTCACATCAGCTCTCCAAGCAGATTTCTGATCTCATTCGTCAACCATCAACAAAGTAAGTGTTTCACAAAAAAAAACCATAAGGTTATTTTATGATTGTAAACTCATGGAGAGGTTTGGAAACCTTGGCTGAAAACCAGCAGCTTCATACAAATGAGTTAAACATAACAAATATGTGAATTTATTTATGTGCATCCAAAATGTAGACTTAGTTCTTCAAAGGAGCAGCAATCCCTGTCTGAATACCACTCTGTTCCTATTTTCCTGTGCCCCAACAAAGCTTTGCATTTTGGGTCAGATTTTCTGGTCTCAGCATCTTCAGAATGGTCTTCTTGCATTAGGATTAGGATAAGCTCTTCATGTCCTGCTGATCATTGACATGATACAAAGACAAACTTGCTTTTTTAAGGCATCAGCTGCCTTATCCTGGTAAGTATTTTGACACACTGAAAATGTTTGTGACATGTAAGCAGTTTTGATATTTTAGTGAATGAGTTATGAGGGAATGAGTGGGTGGCTATGTAGGTACATCGGTGGGTAGCTTGACAACTCGGTTTGGTGATGGGTGGGTAAGACTGCAGCTGGGGAGGGTGCTGAGGTCAAGCTGAGTCACTAGATAGTTGGGTCATATTGTGAGAGATTGTCAGGTTTGAGGCTAGTCAGTTTCAGTCAGGGAGTTGGTGGGCAGGTCAGGAGGAAGAGGGTGGCAGTATGGAGAGTGCTGTGCCAATGTATGATTGACAAATGGATAAGTTGCAGATTTTCCAAGGAATTAAGTTAGGATTTTTCTGTCTGAAATTTCCTGGGTAACTATTCAGTTAGTAACTCAGAGTCAAAAACTTTCTTAGAAAGTCTTAGGGAACAAGAGTGTTAACAAGGGGAACAAGGTTGAATCTTTACAGGCAATTCTCAGTGAGTTTGTGCTTCCACAGGGTTCCAAAGTGCATCTTAGGTTGTATGTCCTATGTCTTTGATCTGGAGACCCAAAGATAATGGGCTATTCGTTTCTGAAAGAGTTCTAGCTAATTTGAATTAATCAATATGAACTGCTTGCACGCTCTCCCTTGAACCCTGTTCCATAGATTGACCTCTTGCTGAATGAAATATTGTTCCTGCAGATTGGATTTTAAATTTAATTGCCCAGCACCAGGGTCAGGAAGAAAATAATGGACTCTGGTGCTTCTCCCATTTACAGGCCCCTTACTCCACCTGTCTATATTGTGCAACCAACTCTGCTTTAGATTAGATTAAGATTAGATTCCCTCCAGTATGGAAACAGGCCCTTCGACCCAACAAGTCCACACCAACCCACCGAAGAGTAACCCCCCCCCCCCCCCCCAAGATTCATTTCAATACATTTACCCCGGACTAATGCACCTAACACTATGGGCAATTTAGCATGGCCAGTTCACCTAACCTGCACATCTTTTGGAGTGTGGGAGGAAACCCACGCAGACACGGGGAGAACGTGCAAACTCCCACACAGACAGTCGCCCGAGGCTGGAATCGAACCTGGGTCCCTGGCACTGTGAGGCAGCAATGCTAATCACTGAGCCACCGTGCCACCCCTTCTTAGGTAATACTAATTCCTTTTTTTTTGGAGGGCTCTTGAAACTTTCTTGAGGGCTGCTTCATAATTTTCAGATGCCACTTTTTGGTTTCTGGAGCTCTTTTTTACATTCTCACTAACTTATTTATTAGATAATGCAAACACATAATAGCAATTCCTTTTATACTGGAGTTAACATTAGATATTTGGAATCGAACAGAATCAGAGGAACTAATCAATTTCCTTAATTATCAACCTTCGATAAAGTCAAAGCGCGTTACTGCTTCAAAAGGTAAGCATTAACTTCCGACACAAAACAGTATTTAAATTGGCTCAAGACCACAGGCAACAGAAGTTTGGTTTTTCAAAATAACTAATAGTTCTACACAAAAAAGCGATCTCCCTGAACATATTCTGAAGACTGATTAATTGATTAAGTCAACAGTTAGTGTTTCCTTCGCATTTCTAAAAACCTGGAACATTTTAACCAGGCAGTCGCTGCACTATTTACAACATCTTAGATCTCACTTACAGACTTAAATTTAACAGTTGGAACTGTTGATCTCAGTAGCATCTACTGCATTTCACCCCAAACAGTAGCTCCTGATTTTATGCACCATTAAGATAGAAATCCCACATTTAATTTCAAATTATCCAGGTATCCTTGTTATTGAGTATTCTGTTGTTGACAATTTTAAAATGGTTCCTTCTCCTTTCCAACTTCCTCTGTCCCCACCTTGCAACTGGTCCCCTCCCAATCAGCTTCCTCCCTTTCATCCCAATACAGCTTTCTTCCTGGTCCCTCACTTTTTTATTAAACTTCTTCCCCCAACCAATCGAGACTCCTACTTCACCCAGTCGCTTTACACCGCTTCCTTTCCCTCAATCCTTTGTAACCTCCTCATTACCCCATCACAACCACTTGCAGTTTCCTCATTACCCTAGCACTTCCTGTCTCCTCAATTCCTCACCCCTTGCAAACTTCTCATTGCCTCCCACGATTCGCAGTCTCCTCGTTTATTCTGCCATCTCATGGAGTCTCCTCCTTCCCCTGCACATCCAGTTCTTCCATCCTCCTCCTTTACCCCCACATCCTTGCAGTTTCCTACTTTCCTCACCTTATCCCTACCCCTTCCTGGCAGGCCTATTGATAGCACACAGGATAGAGAAAAACCTGAGATTGGAGGAGCAACCCCTCAGAATCTCTCTCTTTCGCATATGGGGATGATCTCATTCTGGTCATGGAATGGAGCAATTCTGCCCAAGCCCAGCCCTGCTGAACAAAGGGGCCCAGTGATTTAGCGCGATGTGCGACATTCTGTACTTGGCCCTGCTCAGCACAGGTTGTATCATCTGCGTCTGTAGTTCAAGTTCAGGAATATAACAGCTTGGCATGATACACAATGTCCAATTTACCAACATCCTAAAAACATGAATCATGACACTTTTTTCCAAAGTTATAATCAATCTCTTCATTTATTCTACAAAAGACCAAAGGTCAAAGTCATCTTTTTCTCTTGAGTTTGTTTTACTTACCAGATGTATGCAAAATTTCTGAAATATATTCATGCTATTTTTGGGAAAGAATTGATTTAGTTTGAATGAGACGGCACTCAGTGGCCCTTGCTACCTCCTATGGGAACTTGTTTCAAGATTTCCCAGTTTCACATTGCTTTCTTGTAAATTACTTTTGAATTTGCTGCTTGCAGTTCTATACAAAAAGAAGTGGATTGTCTTGATCTATGTTATCTAGTTCCTTTCAAATCATTAAAAAAAAACGCAAATCGTATCACCTCCCAACTTTCTCTTTTCCACTGATAATTTTCCCAGTTCTTTTATTTTGCTTATTGTATTTCAATACCTTTATCTCCTCAATCTTATAGGTTGTTCTCAATAGCTGTGATTTCCATTGTTGGCCTGTGGGAAATAGGACTGAATACAGAATTCCAAAGGCAGTCTCATCAATAATCTATACATAGCAAGGTTTACTTCACTATTTGGATCGATATTGTTCTTTTCATAGTAGCAACATCTGAATTATGTACTCATTGTCAGTCGAGCACAATTGTGCTAACATCAAGTTATAATTAATCAAAATCTACAAATCTTTCATTTCCCATATACAGTTGACTCTTCTGAGATTTTTGTTTTATTGACATAGAACAGTATAGCACAGTAACAGGCCCTTCAGACCACCATGGCTGCACCAACACAAAACCATTCTAAACTAATCCCATCTGCCTGCATGTGGTCCGTACCCCTCTAACACTTGCTTGTTATGTGTTTGTCTAAATGCCTCTGAAACGTTGCTGTTGTATCTGCTTCTACCACCTTCCCAGGCAACGCATTCCAAGCATGTGCCATCCTTTGCATAAAAAAACTTGTGTTGAACATCTTAAAACTTTCCTTCTCTCACCTGGGTCTGGGAGGATTGGTATGGACTTGATGGGCTGAATGGGCTACTTCCATACTGTAAGGATTCACCTTGGCCCCTTGTATTTGTCATTTCTTTCTGAGGAAAATAATACCAACTATCCCCTCTATCGCTGCGCCTTGTGATTTTACTACTTTCATGTTGCTTCTTGGCTCTGACACTCTAGCAAAAGCAATCCAAGTTTGTCCAACCTTATTGTACAAGCCCTTATAGCTAACACCTATCCAGTCAACATCTTGGTTGCCTTCTTTGTAGGCTCTGTGCAATCTTCCTGTAGTGTCGTGACCAGAACTGCACACAGTACTTCAAATGTGGTCCAACTAAAGGGGTTATACAGCAGCAACATGCCTTGCCAACTCATATACTCGCCCAACTGATGAAGGCAGGCATGCTGTCTGCTTTCTTTACTACCTATCCACTTGCGTTGCCACTTTCAGGGAGCTGTGGACTTTCATCCCAAGAATTTCGAGTGCTCCTAAAGATCCTGCCACTTACTGTGTATTTTCCTCTTGCATTTGACCTACCAAAATGCATCACCTCATTTGTTCAGATAAAACACCACCTACCATTTCTCTGCCCAACTTTTCAACTGATCTATATCCTGCTGTATCCTTTGACAACCGTCCTCACTATCCACAGCTCAACCAATTTTCGTTACTTACTAGTCAGACCATCCACACTTTCATCTAGATATATGTTGTCGGCAGCAGAAGTCCCAGTACTGTTCCTTGTGGAGCACCACTGATCATAGACCTCCAGTCGGCAAACCACTCCATCACAGTTACCTCTGTTTTCCATGAGCAAGCCAATTTTGTGTCCAATTTATCAACTCACAGTGAACTCCATTTGATTTAATCTTTTTCATCAGCCAAATATGAATGACCTTGTCAAATGCATGTAAAACATTTTTGGTTTATCTATGCTGAAATCCGTTTGCCAGCTAGGCATCCGGTTTCCCATGGTATTTAAATCTTCCTGTAGCTTCCCTGTTCTGCCTTTTGTGCATTTGTTTCTGTCATCTTCAAATTTAGCTTCTGTTCTTGTGGAAACTTTTTGAAGATATGTTTATCACTGAAGTTATAAAGCTAAACAGTCAAAGCTATGATTTGTGCCATGGGACGTTGTTCAAGTTATAGACATTTCTTTGACATAACAAAATAGACCTGAGTGTTGATCAAACTATCACCTTGATAAACTGTGTCGATGCTTTGTCTTTTCCTCCTTCCATTTAATTATTATTGTTTGTAATTCTCTGTTAACCATTTCAAAATGGTAAACAACTAACTTTTTATTTGGTTACTTCCTGAACAAAATCAAGAAGGAAAAAAATCTATTTAGAACACACATTCCCATGGCATGTTTTATCAAGTTTGTGCACTCGTATGCACACAGGAAAATAGGATCGTTCCACAGAAACAGTTGGCTAAAGTTGTATGCTAAAACACCACAGAACACACAGAGGGATCTGGGATTGCTAGTTGAGGATTCTCTAAAGGTAAACATGCAGGTTGAGTCAGTGATTAAGAAAGCGAATGCAATGTTGTCAATTATCTCAAGAGGGTTGGAATATAAAAGCACCGTTGTGCTACTGAGACTTTATAAAGCTCTGGTTAGGCCCCATTTGGAGTACTGTGTCCAGTTTTGGTCCCCACACCTCAGGAAGGACATACTGGGCACTGGAGCGTGTCCAGCGGAGATTCACACGGATGATCCCTGGAATGGTAGGTCTAACATATGAGGAACGGCTGAGGATCCTGGGATTGTATTTATTGGAGTTTAGAAGATTAAGGGGAGATCTAATAGAAACTTACATGATAATAAATGGCTTGGAGAGGGTGGACGCTAGGAAATTATTTCCGTTAGGCGAGGAGACTAGGACCCGTGGACACAGCCTTAGAAGTAGAGGGGGTAAATTCAGAACAGAAATGCAGAGACATTTCTTCAGCCAGAGAATGGTGGGCCTGTGGAATTCATTGCCGCAGAGTGCAGTGGAGGCTGGGACGCTAAATATCTTCAAGGCAGAGATTGATAAATTCTTGATGTCACAAGGAATTAAGGGCTACTGGGAGAATGCGGGTAAGTGGAGTTGAAATGCCCATCAGCCATGATTGAATGGCGGAGTGGACTCGATGGGCTGAATGGCCTTACTTCCGCTCCTAAATCTTATGGTCTTATGGTCTTAGAAAATAGAAAGAGCAGAAAATCTTTATTTGCTGTGTAGTTATCACAGTTGTTTCTGAACAGTGCCAAGCAGGGAAAATCTACTTAGGGCCCGCATTTGGGATGGCGTGTACTATTAAAATTTGTGCACTTGTGCAATCACAGCAGAAAAGGATCTTTCCACAGGCACCTTTGGCTAAAATTGTATGCTGAAACATCGTATAACATAAAAGGAATAGAAAATATATATTTTGTCATACACTAATCACAATACTAAATGATGGCCAGAATTTTTTTAAAAGCTGCACACAAAAGTCAGTCATTTGACTGTGACCAGCATTGAATTTCCAGATAATATTTGTTGAGGCTTTTGTGGACATAATGGCTGATCAGATGAGAGAGAGAATAACTGTTTCCAGTCTGAAAGCCTTAATAGTAATTTTTTGAATTTGCATCTGAAGTGTGTGAAAATGGTGCAACACTCTTCCAATTATTTTCTGAAGTAAAATTACCCTACGTATAATAACAATGATCACTGGTTCATATATAATTTTGATCAGTTAAGGTCAGAATTTGAAAACTTGCTTAAGTGGTTTCACGATAATACTAATAGTGTAGAAAGAATCAATATGTGAATAGCAATTCAAAAATAATTCTTCTGTATTAGTATGTGTTAGCAGTCACTTCTGTTCAAGAACAAAATCATTAAATGTTAATATTTAGACAATACTCAAGTATAATTTTCTTTTTGTGTAGTGTACCAATGACAAAGGAAGATCTCTCCACTCCACAAACATGTGAGAAACCTGTTTCAAGTGTCAATCAAACACCTGTTGAAACAAATGAATTTCCTCAGCTGCCAGAAGGTTTGGAAAAGAAGCCAATTGTACTTAAATTTAGTGCCTTATTGGATGGAATTACCATTGGTGCAGCACTACTGCCATCTCTCAAAGCAGAGTACAAAATGGGCAGGATGAAAAGTCATGGAATGACAGGTACTAGTGTGTAAATTAGCACAAAGTGAATGGCTACAGTCACTGTGAACTATGAAAATTGTTAAAGTTTTGCATTAAATGAATGGGAATCCTAAATTGGTTTGATTTTTTCAACTTAATTTTGTAAAATTTATCCAAATTCTTGGCACTGGCATAAATGAATGCTGACATGTTTAGTAATTATAAATGTATAAGTTCTGATTTCAAAATTTTGCTTTAAGGGGCTATTTTTGATTTCATTTTCTTCAACATGGCTGTACATCTATTCATTATCTTTTTGTTGCTGGAGAATGGTTGAAATGTAAAGCTGTATGAGCTGAGGAATGAAGGAAATGTATGAAAGGGTTTGTGATTACCGAGACATTTGGAATGAAGGTGGTCCTTGTTGCTCTCTGGTAAGAAAATTGTTGACTAAATGGTGTGCCATAGATTCCATGTATTTATCAGGAAGAGTTTGTTACAAGTTGTGATAGATGACATTTGAAGAATTCTGTTGTTAAAATGTGCTCTTCCAATCATTAGGAGCCCAAACTAGATTCACATTTGAGCTGCCCAATCACAAGCTACGTTTCCAGTCCAAAGTGACACCTGTTGATATGGCAGCGTTACCTCCGTCAGCCAGCCTTAACCTACCACAGGTCACCATGTCCGGAGAATACATCATGGAGGAACATGAGAGTTACCCAGACAAATCCTGGAATGGGGATGAGTTTCCGTTGAAACAAGGCAATTATCTGCAGGGGAACTATTTACGCTGTGTTGCTGAGGTATAGTAGAAGTCAGCAAATACAGCTGATACCAGATTAGTAAACTGCATGGAGAATTAGGAAAAAAAATAATTTTAATGGTTTTCCTGTTTTTCATAGGTTGGTTCTTTTGAGCACAACTTGACAACAGATCTTTTGAATCAATTGGTCTTTTTGCAGAAAGTTTTCATGAAGGAGGTTAATGAAGTTATTCAGAAAGTTTCTGGTATGTTTTAAAAAAAAAACTTTCAATTTGAAATTAGCTTTGAAAACAATTTGACTTGCTCATGAAGATGTTCTCATCCTTTTGAATATAATCACAAAAGGTCTGTATATTTTCTTTCTCTGTTAAGAACCTTGAGGCATTCTGGCTGTTTTAAAAGCAGGATGTAAGGGCATGTTGTTTGCCACGAATGTTATGAAAGTTCCAAAATTAGTGTATTTAATTTGGCCTTTAAGGGAAAATGAATTCAAGCATTTAAATTATTTTGTTATTTTCTGTTTCCTTTTAATTTCTGTTTTGTCCTTGTCAGACGACTAAGAACTAGATAATTAACTGACATTGATGATTTTTAAAAATTATTTGTTATTTTTATGAATGACACCAAAACTCACTGGGAAATAGTCTTGAGATATTTGCTCTGTGCTATTGTGCTTCAATAATCTTTGTTTAACTCTGTCTTTTTAAGTGTCAAAGTGTCAAATATAATACTGCAAAACTATTTAGTAATGCTTGATCCAGGGCAGGTAACTGTTTTAAAGATATTTGCACTGCTATTGCAGTGGATGGCTCAATTACCCAGCTGAGTGGGGACATATAGGGAAGCAAGCAACACTAGTTAACATGTTGAGTTACTGAAAGATGGGATCTGTTCATGAATATTTCTTTAGCCATGGCTTTCTCTTCCATGATTTCATCAGCCCATCAACAGTACCTTGAATTAGTATATTTGAAATGAAAACTTTGTTTCACGTGCATCCCTTTATAAGGAATGTTAAAAATTAACATTAGAAAGCATATTTATAAAACGTGTTTATTTGCAGGAGGGGAGCAACCTATCCCACTATGGAATGAACATGATACATTAATGGATGGAGAAAAGCCAAAGATTCTGTTGTATTCTTTGAATCTGCAATTTAAGGTAATAACTTTAGTTACAATAAAATTCAGAGAAAGTCATGGAAGCTATTATGTGATAACGAGTTTTGCAAAGATTTGTAGTTCTGGTTGAGGTTCTGGATGTAGGTTTGCTCGCTGAGCAATGAATCTTCTAGCTAAGCGAGCAAACCCACTTCCAGAACCTTAACCTACAACCTATTATGTGATCCACTTTGCAATCCTTTTGAAAAGCTATCACCTTCTGTAAGTAAATTTCAATTAATTAATTCATTCATTCTTTTAACACATTCATATTGGGCTGGATAGCAAGAATTAGGAGACTTAACTTGACCCTCCTGCTTCAGTTGGCAGTGCACAGAGGGATTGGATTTTCATCATGTGGGGTGCGGGATGCAAGTGCAGGCGACAGCCATGCCGGCTGGAAAAGAGTTTAGAGGCAGTAACGGGCTAATGGATGCTGGTGTGAATTGCTTAAAAGGCTTGTCTTGGGAAACCTCCAGCCCATGCTTTGGCATTTCCAAGCCCATTCAGCCACTGTAGAGAATCAGTGAAGCCTTAGTAACAATGACTAGTGACTCAGCCCAGACATTCATTAGAAATAACTGAGCATCAGGGTAAGCATTGCTTTATTGTCAGCTCAGGCATTCTGATTTCTTCTACCAATTGCATTTTATTTATTTACACAAGGTAGAGGTTTCAAGTGCATACAGTTTCTGCTGTTGATATTTTCAATGGCTTAGGTGATTGACAATATTACTGTCCTGTGGTGAAGACTTTCTTTTAAGAAAATGGAAAGATAAGAATTACTTTTTTTTAAAACTTTTTAAACACTACTTACAGTTGCTATAGTTTTCTAAATAGTGGGTGACCAGGCACAAAGGTGTAGTATCTGGGTATGGGAGAGTATGAGAACCATGCAAAATAGGTTGGTGGCTTATCATGGAGTTTGAGGGGCAATGCGGTATTGGGTAGAAAAACGTACTGTGGCATGGGAGCATGGATAAGATCTTTTGAACGTTGATGCAACAGAATCTGTGACATATGTAGCCATACATCCCAAAGACTAGTGAATTGTGAATTAGTATATCCTTGCGGCTGTTTGCAATAAGCTAAGTACTGACCATACACAACCAACCAACACCTGCAAAACTCACAACATGGTATCCAACATAAGATGTGATATTGTAATTGAAAAGGATTTACTGAACAACCCAAATGTGCTTAGAATTACACTAGTAACCAGTTTAGGGTTGTCACTCAGGTTTCAAGTTTAATATATTTGCATTTGCATTTTCTGGAAGATAGATTAATATGGAGAGCTTTGTTTTTTTATAAAGAACAATTTATGCACTTTGTGCCTGTTACAGCTCAACGAAACAGAGCCATTCTTTTGTACCTTTGTCAGGGATGTTGTTGGAGCTAATAGCCTTTGTCGTATCCTGTGCCCTCGCCTGTTTTCTTGATTTCTGTTTTGTATTCTTTCATGGATGTGGCCATTGCTGACTCCACTAGCATATATTGCCGACTCCACTAGCATTTATTGCCTATTTCTAATTCCTGAGGGGGCATTTTGCTGTGGGTGTGGAGTCACATGTAGGGCAGACTAGGTAAGGAAGCCGAATTTCCTTTCCTGAAGGACATTAGTGAACCAGATGGGTTTTATGACAGTTGACAGTTAGGCCTGTTTTTTTATTTCCAGATGTTTATTAAATACAGATTTTATTATCTGCTGTGCTGGGATTCGAAACATGTTCCCAGAACCTAGCATTCTGAATTACTAGTCCAGTGACATTAGCACTATGCCACTGCCTTTCTACTTGGAGTGCATCAAATTGTTTGAAGAATGCCATCTGTAATGCTGAGGAACTCGGGAGGAAGCTGTTGTGGATCGGCATTTCTTGCTGAAGACAGATGCAAATGCTTCAGCCTTGTCTTTTCATTAAATGCTGGACTTCCCCATATTTGCAGATGTGATACCCTTCTTAGAACCACCACCTCCTGTTATTAGTTAGTTGTTATTACTTGTCCACCATTGATCACAACTGGATGTAGCAGGACTGCAGAGTTTAGACCTGATCCATTGGTTCTGGGGTCACTTTGACCTGAATATGGCCTGATTCATTTCTGGAGTGAAAAGGAAACATGCTTGTGAAGACAGAAGCTCCAAGCTGTAAGTGATTTGAAATCTTGTCTTTGTTGTGGGAAATGAATCCATATAAAGATGTTGGGTCAAAAACTTGAGATAGTACAATATAATGGTACTTAATAACTTTTTTTGGAATATTTAACAAATCAGTCTTTCATAATGAGCCTTTCATTTTAATAACCAATGTGTATGTGTAATGTTAGCTTCTTCAAAAATTTCTCTCTGACTCCTTAGAGTAGCACATAGCATTTTGTGATCGTATCAGGGTCTCCACTAGACACTTTTGCAAATCCCAGTAGGACTCCATATCAGATTTTTCAATATTTTTCAACTTGAATTTACATGATAAAAAGCAGTGATTAGTAGAATACTTACTAGGTACTGGAAATAATATTCTGTGATGCATGTAGTTTGTTTCTTGAGCTGCTTCTTATTGAAAAATATATATGCTACATTGACTTTTGATTGATTTTGCATTTTTGGAGTTATAGAGCAAATACTTTAATTGATGTTGCATTTAAAGGTGAATTTATGACCTGCATATTCCATTTCGATCAAATGTTGGCAGTGTTAAAATTCATCAAGAAAGTATTTAAGCCAATACTATAAATATAAATAAATGAAAATTGAGAGCCAGAAAATGGTAACTATGTTGTGAATTCTAAAATCTGTGTACTGTGTTCATTTCTTATTTAGGGCATCCAGGTTACAGCAACTACCCCTTCAATGAGAGCTGTAAGACTAGAGACTGGATTAATTGAACTGGAACTTTCAAATCGTATCCAAACGAAAGCTCAGCCTGGTGCAGGTCGTAACAGCAGCTATCTGAAATTGTTTGGTAAATGTCAGGTTGACTTGAACCTGGCATTAGGACAGATTGTCAAGCATCAGGTATATTTTACCACGTTCAGAATGTTAACTGTATTACAATAAATTGCATTATATTATAGTGCATATGTATTGACATTAGAAAATAAATTGTTTTGATCATGAATCGTGAATATATAAAATGTATTATTCCGCCCATCCTTCTTTTAAAACTATAAAGGTTTTCTAAATTGCTTAATTCTTTACACGTATTCTTGAAACGCGGATATCACAGTCTTATTTATTACCATCTATAATTGGCCTGAGAAGGTGGTAGGATTTGCTTGCAGATGTTAATCCCGTGATATTAGTTATGGGTGAAAGGTCTTTAAAGAATACTTTCTTCAAATGATGTTCATAAGCTCTTTGGGTTTATATACATTTTCAGAAATAGGATTGCAGATGCTGGAGAAGTCAGAGTCGATTTGGTTCCAGAAATGGAATAGGCATCGGCAGGTCAAAGTGACTGCAAAACCAACAGATCAGATGAAGGGATAAGCCTGAAACATTGACTCTCTTGCTCCTCAGATGCTGCCTGACCTGCTGTGCTTTATATACAATCATTTTCATTTTTTAGTTGTTTGTTGTTGATAAATAATAAAGCATAGTGGCATTTCAGCCTGTTCTGCCAGCACGCAAAATGCCAGAATTATTGAGGTCAGTTTCAAGACATCTTGATTGGCATTCATTGCAACCCTGAATATTTACTCTTTCCATCACTAACCCAACATATTTGCAATATGTACCATCTGCGCAATATTCAGCATTTCTCCAGGCTTCTTGGACAGCATCCACCAAATTCTTGAACTCCAGCATTGAGGATAAGAAAAAGAGCAATTATATGGGAGCACTGAATTCTTATTTGAAAAAAAAATTGCCATTCCTTCATTGTCGCTCAGTCAAAATCCAAGAATTACCTAGCCAAAACTACTATAGGTGCGCATTCATTACAAATTGCGGTGGTTCAAGAAGGTTTTTCACCACATCATCTTAAAATTAATTGGGGATAAAAAATAACTGCTGGTCTTGCCAACAGCATCTATAGCCCATGACTGAATGTGGGGGAAGCTTATGTAAACCAGATTAGTTGGTCCTCCACTCCATTGCAATTTAGAGGGGTATTGGTGCAGCATAATCATGGTTACTGCATTTGGAAAAAAATTAAAATGCGGTTCTCCACAAAATGGTGAAAAAAGGTCAAAATACAAGTGAGCATAATTGATTTACAGCAATTATAATTGTTATTTAACAGCCTAATTCAGAGGTTAAATAGTATTCTACTGGACTCTATCTATTAGCAGAAAGCTACCTCAGTAGTCTTCAGTTGCTAATATTATTACACATGGTCACCTCAGGCAGCATATTCCACAACTTTCCATTGCTTGTCTATCCAGTGTCCTTATTCTTTGCTTTTAATACCCACACAGTTTTGAAATTATGTAAAATGTTTAATTAGCATTCATTTTATCTGTACCCTTTTGAATCTTTGATTTTTCACACATTGCAATCTTCTATCCGATGCATATATTCTTTGCTTTACACATCTCTGCTTATAATCTTGGTGTCGGTATACTAAATTACCCCTGTGCACACATACTGGTATTCCCACTATGCATTGATAAAATGAACTATACACACGCAGTGAGTCTATACCAAATCACTAATACCTCTTCTCCTTTTAATTATTTAAGATTTATTTTGCTTTGCTTTGACTCTGCTGGTGACATCAATGAACTAATCAGTGAATGGTCTGATTAGATTTTTTTGACCGTGCACTTCTTCCCCTTTCGTATTCTTGTGACCTTACATGTGTTCATTTTAAATGTGTCATTTGTCAGCTTGTTTAGTTGCCTTTTTGTATTTTATGTCCTGTTATTTCTAATCCTTTTTTCTTTCACCCTTTGAAGAATTTTTAATTTTATCATGTTGAGAAATCATTGAGAAACAAAATGATCCCCATATTAATACCCACTGCACCTCTTTAATTAAGTTTTCTCTATTCTGATATTCAACAACACTTCTATATTCATGTGATTTGTAGTCTCCTCTGGCTGAGTAAATTTCTGGTTTGCTGCAAGTGGAACTCCCTACCTCATGGCTTCTGAAATTTAGGACTTCTCTTTTCTATGATACCATGTCAAAAATCTAGCTGAAGTTAAATATGTGGTTGCGCAATATTACTCAAATTCATTTTGCCACAAGATCAATTATCTTTTGAAGTTCAACAGCTTGATCTTCCTCCTATAAAATTGTTCTTAGCATTGTTACTTATGTGTTTCTTGTTCTCTATGTTACCTTTTCATATTTTATTTCCTACAGATTTATAGGTTTACTAGCCTATAAATCTTAAAATCACCTTTTGCCCCTTCTTAGAAGCTGGCAGCAGGGTTACCCTTGATCAGACTCCAATATGAGGCAGAATTTTCCCAAAGAATCCTCACTTACTGTGGCTGGAAACGCCAGTTGGCAACACGCATGGTCAACTGCTGGAATTCTTCCATGCAGAAGAAAGTTCATTAATAACCTAATCACTGATATTGTCGTCCTGAGCAGGATGACTGCCTTCCCCTGAGAGTTGCCAGCCCAATTTGGCACCATTTTTCTTTACCTTAGTGTAATGTATTGTGATACAAATGTGTATTTCATCTCCATCTAATTTCTAAGTTTCGTGAACTTCACATTTCTCAATTTATCTTCAATAAAAAGTTACTTATTTATTATTTCTCTCAATGCAAAGCAGTGCATATTGTAAATTAATTCTTCAATCAACAGCATTATAGTATTGAAACAAAAGCAGAAATTCTGGAGAAACTCAGCAGGTCTGGCAGTATTTGTGAATGGAAAGAGTTAACGTTTTAAGACCAGTGACCCTTCTTTGAGTCAGGAAGCACACAGTTCTTTGTTATTTGGAGACTCCGTGGCATTTGTAACACTGTTGATTTTTTTTTAGGATCAAGAGTTTTACATCAGCTAAGCTTTTCTTTTAATTTATTGAGTGGAAATGTTGAAGGTTAAGTTAGGCTATTCACTTGTTGCTTTATCCTTGTTGTACTCGAGCACCCAACATACTTCTGCCTTCGGTCTGTTCTAGTTTCATAATTTTCATTGTGTCTTAGTTTGTTTGCCCTCAGTTTAATTTTTTTTACCACAGTCTTGATTATTGAAGATGTTTTATTCCTATTGCTTATGTCCTACTTTAGGTCTATGAAGAAGCTGGTTCAGATTTTCATCAAGTAGCATATTTCAAAACACGGATTGGATTGAGGAATGCGCTTCAAGAAGAGATCAGTGGTGCTTTTGATAGGGAAGCTGTTCTCATCACACTTAGTCGACCAATAATATATGCACAACCTGTGGCTTTTGACAGAGGTATGCTTTTTCAGTCAATAGAAATATAACTAACTTCTGTTACCCAATGCCCAAACCCACTAACCTAACCATGCAAGGTAGCTCAACCAAACTCTTCCTCAGTGCTGCCGCACTCTCCGGGATCCTTCTCTGGGTGTCACAAAATTGCCAAATTGTCCAGCAATTTCAGTTGTGTGGAATTCTGAAACCTTTGTCAATCCCCATATCTCTCCAATTGGTGCTTTCACACTCAAGGGTTTTTGAGCCATTGCCATCAAATCCCAGCTTCTGTTCTTCTATACTTTCAGACACCGCATGAATTATTCAGTGTTATCAGATTTTGTGTTGGGGTTCCACCACACAGTTCTGGCAGAAAATGAGGTTTATTTTCCAGCTGCTGCAAAAGCAGCAAACATCAAACCCTACAGTATTTAAAGATCCATCAGTGAGATGAAATCTGCCACTGAGTCAATTTTGCTCTGTTAGTAAGCATCTTTCCTCCAAAGTGTTGCTGAAACTCATTACCTCTATCCTAATTCTGTTGAACACTAGCATTCCTCTAACTAAGCATAGTAAACCTCAGTTTCTAGCTATCCTGAAACCTAAAACTTGTGCATTCAAGGCTTTAAAAAAATATGGTATAGAATATGTCACAATAAAGGATATACAGTTTTTCTTTTGGCAAACTGTCAAAGTTGCAGAATTTGATTCTCAAAACTTGAATTAAAAATTCCATACTAATTCATAAAAGCATATGACTCATTTCAACCATTGGCCTTGATAAAGCAAGGTGGATTACTTAGCATAATAACATTTGCTTATTCACCAGATGCAACACCACACCTTATCATAAGTGGAAATCAACATTTCAAACTAATGTCCATAAGAGTAGATTGAATTATATACAGGTATTTCTAAATTAATACAGAATTGGGAATGCACCAGTGCAAATTTTGGAATTTGAAATAGTAGTTGCAGCTTTCAATCCCAGACAGAATATTTTGACATTGAATTTTGACTGCAACTTTTTGAGTGAAGATTTTTAATGATCATTTTGCACTCCAGCTGGTGCTGTATAATAAGGTAAAATGTATGTATCTTGGCCATATCTTAGAATTGAGATTCACACAATAAGTCTAAATACTGATTTTTAGGTTCTTACGTTATATTGCAAATGAGTTATATATGTTCGATGCACAAAAATCAGTGCAGAATTGAAAAGTCTATTTAAGCATGCAAAAACAAATATGATTATATGTATGTTTAAATTTGATGATTAATTTATTCATCACTTTTCATTTTGAAGCTGTCCTTTTCTGGCTGAACTACAAAGCTGCTTATGACAATTGGAATGAACAGCGGATGGCATTGCACAAGGACATCCATGTGGCTACAAAAGAAGTTGTTGACAAACTGCCTGGAATCCAGCAGACCTCTGCTCAAGCATTTGGCACACTCTTTTTGCAGCTAACTGTGAATGATTTGGGTATCTGCTTACCTATCACCAGCACTATACAGGTAGCATACAAATACGCTGCAGCAGAAACAGTCAACTCAACTGCTATTTGCTATTTAATTACTGTCGTGCTGCAACTGAACACTCATAACATACCAAAAAAAGAATAGGATAATTTAAGATAATAAGCAGTTGAATATTATGAGTGTTCAGTTGCAGCACGACAGTTTTTCTTCCTTTTGAGCAGTTTTCTTGCATGATCACTGATTCCTTATTGAAAGGGTTTTTAAGGGCCAGAATCTCCCTCTAATAATCCAAATAGCCATGTTTTCGATAATTTTGCTTTCTCAACTGCAGGTGCCATGATGCTATTTTTTAATTGCTAAAGTCTTGCTGCAGCTAGAATGCAAACATCAGAGCTCAGTCCTGGGACCTTGCTGTAATGGTTCAGCTACTCTCTGATTTCAATATCTTGGTCATCATTGAAGTTCATTTGTATTTGATTGAAATTTACCTGTTGGCAGAACTTTCAGCTTTTATAAACAGTTCAATTGGCACTCTCCTCCTCACACCCCTATTTTTGTTCCTCTTCTTCATATATTGGGGAAAATGTCTTGGCACCAGTGTGTATCCATTGCATCTGAAGTGCCATACTCAAAAACAATGTTCCATTTTGCTTCAAAAATCTTTACTGAATTTCATGTGCAAGGGACTTGAGTTCATAAGACTTAGCAGAAATTAGGCCATTCAACCCATCGAGTCTGCTCCACCATTCAATCATGGCTGATAAGTTTCTCAACCCCATTCTCTTGCTCTCTCCCCTAAACCCTTGATCCCCTTCATACTCAAGAACCTATCTCAGTCTTAAATATACTCAATGATCTGGCCTCCACAGCCTTCTGTGGCAATGAATTCCATAGATTCACCACTCTCTAGCTGAAGAAGTTTCTCCTTTTCTCCATTCTCAAAGGTCTCCCCTTTACTCTAAGACTGTATCCTCGCGTCCGAGTCTCTCCATCAATGGAAATATCTACCCAACATCTGTCGTCTTCAGGCCATTCAATATTCTGTAAGTTTCAATTAGATCCCCCCTCACCCTTCTAAAATCCATTGAGTATAGACCCAGAGTCCTCAAACTATCCTCATATGCTAAGCTTTTCATTCCTGGGATCATTCTCATGAACCTCCTCAGTCCAGGGCCAGTGCATCCATCCTGAGATATGGGGTCCAAAACTGCTCGCAATACTCCAAATGTGCTCTGCTAGAGCCTTTTTAGAGCCTCAGAAGTACATCCCTGCTTTTATATTCAAGTCTTTTGAAAATAAATTCCATCATTGCATTTGCCTTCCGAACAATTGACCCAACCTCAACCTTGAGAGAATCCTGGACTAGAACTCCCAAGTTTCTTTGCACTTCAAACTTATGAATTTTCTCCCCATATAGAAAATAGTCCATGCCTCTATTTCTTCCCACCAAAGTGCATGACCTCACATTTTCTCACATTGTACTCAATCCGCCACTTCTTTACCACTTTCCTACCCTGTCCAAATCCTTCTGCAGCTTCCTCGCCTCCTCAATGCTATCTATCCCTCTACCTATCTTTGTATTGTCTGCAAACCTAGCCAGAATGCCCTCAGTTCCTTCATCTAGATCATTAATGTATAAAGTGAAAAATTGTGGTCCCATCATTAAGCTTTGCGGAATACCACTTGTCACCGGCTGCCATCCTGAGAAGGATCCTTTTATCCCCACTCTCTGCTTTTTGCCAGACAGCCAATCTTCTATTCATGCTGGCATCTTACCTCTGACACTATGGACCCTTATCTCACTCAGTAGCCTCCTGTGTGGCACCTTGACAAAGGCTTTCTCGAAATCCAGGTAGATAACATCCTTGGTCTAGCTTGCCCGTTACTTCCTCAAAGAATTCTTGCAGATTTGTCAGGCATGACCTCCCCTTAAAGAAATGATGCTGACTTTGCTCTATTTTGCTATGCACTTCCAAGTATTCAGAAATCTCATCTTCACAATAGATTCCAGGATCTTACCCATGACCAAGGTTAGGCTAATTGGTCTGTAATTTTCTGTCTTTTGCCTTATTCCCTTTTTAAACACGGGTGTGATGTTAGTGATTTTCCAGTTCTCTGGCACCCTCCCTGACTCTAGTGATGCTTGAAAGATCATCACTAACGCCTCCGCTATCTCTTCAACTACCTCTCTTAGAACCTAGTCATCCACGGTTGCCTCATCCTCCCTGTAGCATGCTTCTTTTTCCTCGGGATGAAACTCTGCTGTGTCTCCTGAATTACTTCGAGAGGCCTCCGCCATTGCTGTCCCACTGTCTTTCCTGCTATGCTCCTCTCCCAGTCAATTCTACCCAGCTCCTCCCTCATGCCTTTGCAGTTGCCTCTATTCAGCTGTAATACTGTTACATCTGATTCCACCTGCTCCCTCTCAAACCACAGAGTAAATTCAATCATATTATGATCACTGCCTCCTTAGGATTCCTTCATCTTAAGTTCCCTTATCAAGTCTACCTCATTGCACAACGCTAAATCCATATTGCCTGTTCCCTAGTGGGCTCCACTACAAGCTGTTCCAAAAAGCCATTTTGTAGACATTCCACAAATTCCTTTTTTTGCAATCCATTATCAACCTGATTTTCCCAGCCCATCTGCATATTGAATTCGCCTATGGTCTCTGTGACTTTGCCTTTCCTACATCTTTTCTATCTCCCGGTGTATCTTGGGCCCAGCTCCTGACTACCGCTTGGAGGCCTGAGACTTTTCACTACCAACTTTCAATTACTCTGCATGAATAGAATCAACCAGAAAGCAGACTGTGCAATGGCTTATAATAAGCACAAAGGGCAAAGTCACTAGATTTTAGGTCCAGCAAATCTCACCTGTATTCATGCTTTCAACTTTACTGCTATAAGTTGCCAAATACTGATAAACTGATCCCAAATGCTTTGACTTTAGATTTGTGTTTGTATGCTACTGCCTGTGTTCCAGCTGTCACATTTCCCCATGTCACATTTCTTGTACATTTGGTCCATTCTCCTTCCTCTACTCATACATTTGATTTGGTACCTCAGCCATCTGTAAACACCGTCAAAGGAAACTTAAAACTATTTAGTCAGCAAGGAATGACAAAAACTGATACATTGTGTAACATTTTTAGTTTAACCATTTTTGAAGGTAACATATTGATATCATGCAACATTGAATAACAAATTCATTAGAATTAAAACTGGATCAAATTGTCCCAGTTTAGCTTGAAACTTTGGATTTGAATTCACAAAACCTAGCTTGTGATTTATTTTGTCATAAACCTAAAAGAAATAGGCTATTACTTTGGTGATGCTGTTATCAATTTAACATTTTTAAGTTAAAACTTAAATATTATTATTGATGTTGACAGTATTAACATTGTTGTGCTATTCTTCTGCTACCATTAAAAGCAAGAGTTCCAATCTCCGTTAAACTAATGATAAAGTAATCAGTTAATTCCAGGCTTATTTACAATAAAAATGTATTCATATTACAGCAAATACAAAATGTAACCTTGCTGTGAATAGCTGAAAGACCTTTTATTCTGTTTATTAAAATTGGGAAGTTCAAACCTTTGCTTGCAGTCCCTGCACCAAACTCCATTCCTTAGCTACAACTCCTTGGCAATAACCTGTGATTAAGTCAGTTTGCAACTTTAGTGTCATGATTGATCCCCAAGGTAACCTTCTGCCTTCAAACTAATTATATCACTAAGACCATCTGCTTTTACCTCTATATAAGATCATCTGATTTTCACATCTGTTGTAGTAGTTCATCTGCTGCTGAAACCCTCATTCATACTTCTTGTTACTTCTTGACTTAACTATTCCATATTATTCCTGGCTGGTCTCCCACACTTTACCCCTTGTGTACCTGAGGCCATCCAAACCACAGCTGTCCCTGCCGTAACACTCCTGTTCTCCTTTTCATTTGTGTACTTGCTGGCCTGCATTGACCTGGTCAGTATTATGTCTTGAAATTCTCATTCTTGATTTCAAATCTCTTCATGGCTTTGCCCTTCCCTGTCACTCTAAGGTCTTCCAGCTATATAACCGTCTGAGATAGTTACACTCATGAAATTCTAACCTCTGCAACTCCACTTTTAATTGCTACAGTATTGGCAGTCATGTCTCCCATTGTTTCAACTTCAAGCTTTGAAATTCCTTGTTTAAACCTCTGTCTCTCTGTATCTCATTTTCCTCCTTTAAGGCACTTAAAATCTGTCTTTTTGACCCAGCTTTCATCTGATCTAATATCATCATTTCTGGCTTATAATTTGTTTTATAGTGCCACTGTGAGATGTCGTGGGACATTTCATTCTGTGAAAGGAAATACATAAATATATTTTATGTTGGACAATGGAAATTTTTGTTTGACAATGAATTTTGATTGGTTTTGGCAGGGTAATCACAGTATTGATTTTGATCCTGGGTCAGCTATGGTTCTTACGATTGAGAGCACTTTGATCACCGCTTGTTCATCTGAATCCCTCGTCAGCAAAGGTCACTTCAAAAATTTCTGCATACGTTTTGCTGATGGATTTGAAACTAGTTGGGATGACTGGAAACCAGAACTACAGGGTGATATAGTAATGAATGCTTGTGAGTTTCTACTTACTTCTAGTCTTGCTTTATTTCTTTCTCACTCCAAGCCCTATCCCCATTGCAAACTGTATTAAAAAGAATGAACAAAGAGACTGCAAAATTTTGATGTTCTAGAAGTCCTGTCAGACCTAAAATGGAGATATATGTACATTTCCAATGCAAGCGGTGCAGATAATCATTTCAGTTAGGTTGTTAGTGCTGGGGGTAGGAGCTTATGCAGACATATGCAGAGTAGGCAACTGGGGAGGTGGTGGCATACTGGTAATATCACTGAAATAGTGATCCAGAGGCCAGCCTGGGACTGGATCCTGTTCTGGAGACATGGGTTTGAATCCCAGCATGGCAGTCAGTGAGATTTAAGTTTAAAAAACACACAACACCAGGTTATAGTCCAACAGGTTTATTTCGAAGTACAAGCTTTCAGAGCACTGCTCCTTTGTCAGGTAGCTAGTGAGGCAGAAACATAGGACTCAGAATTTATAGTAAAAGATCAAACTGACATACAACTGATGCAATGTATTAAACAAACCTAGATTTGCACTTAGAATGGGTTGCAGGTTTCGATTCATTAATATGTGAATCCCAGAATTTGTTTCAAGTCACATTCCCAAGATAACTTAAGGTTTTATAAAAAAGTGAAATCTCAGCTCAGACAATGCATTAACGGTGTGAGATTAGAATCTGTCTGTATTCCAACCTTGAGTCAGACTGATTCTATTTCCAAAGTGGGAATTTATAAAATGTCATGTGGACTGACTTCCTGCAAATTGTGTGCCTTTTGAACAAAATAGAATGTATCTGAAAATATAAATCTGCAAAATCACCCCATAGACTTGTGTGTGTGCACGTGCATGTCAGAGAGTGTTTGTTTGTGTGTGTGCATGCTTGTTAGAGTGTGTGCACGAGTGTGACAGAGTTATATGCCTGTGAGAGAGTGTGCATGTGAGTGTGTGTCTGAGAGAGAGGGTGTGCATGAGTGCAATTGTGTGTAGTGTGGTGGAGTCACCTGTAGTGTGACATGAACCCAAGATCGCGGTTGAAGCCTTCTTCATGGGTACCGAATTTAGCGAACAGCCTCTGCTCAGCGACTCTGTGTTGTTGTGTATCCCGAATTCTGCCTTGGAGGATAGTCACCAGAAGATCCGAGGCCAAATATCCTTGACTACTGAATGTTCCCTGACTGGGAGGAACATCCCTGTCTGGCTCAGTGAAATTTAAATTCATTTAAAATATGGGACTAAATGGCAACCATGTAACAATTGTTAATTGTCATAAATACCCATCTGGTTTACCTATCTGTTATGGAAGAAAATCCATCATGAGAGTCTAGACTCACAGCAATGTAGTTGACTCTTAACTGCACTCTGCCTAACAAGCCAGTTAGTTCAAGGGCAATTAGGAATGAACAATGCATGCTGGTCCAGCCAGCGCCATTGACATCCCATGAAGGAATAAATCAGAAGTAACATCAGTCATGAAACAACAGTGTAACGTTAGTCAGCATATAAAGCCTATTTGATGTCAATAATGCAATTTTCACTTCAGCATTCCAGCCCACAAACACTCTTACAATCATACAGTTGAAGATTCCTGAAGAAGGGCTTATGCCCGAAATGTCGTTTCTCCTGCTCCTTTGATGCTGCTGACCTGCTGCGCTTATCCAGCAACACATTTTTAAGCAAGTGTCTGATGTCTATGGCTTGTTGTACTGTGTCTTTCCATTCATGGTCTGTTGCATTAGTGAGTAAAGCTGTTTGGTGCAAAATTTCCTGGTTGTATTTACGGTGTCTGTTGTGGGCATCATTAATTATTTCTCTAAGCATTCTGCAGCCGTTTTGCTCTGCAATCCTTTGGCTAGCAGGGTATTAAGGGGAGGTTTGTATTTAAGACATTTAGGTAGTATCTCTTTCCTTAGGCATTTGTGCAGGAAGTACAGCTGTTCACGGGTGGCGCTGTCGGATGGCATTGGTTTCCCATTTTTGGGCCAGATTTAGCATATTGTGCCCATGGGTGTTAGCGAGTTTTGAGAAGATTGGTAGCTCAGGTTGAGGTTCTCGATGGAGGTTTGCTCGCTGAGCTGGAAGGTTCATTTTCGGACATTTCATGACCATACTAGGTTACGTCAGTGAGCCTCCAGATGAAGCACTGGTGGCATAGCCCGCTTTTTATTTGTGTGTTTACGTTTCCTTGGGTTGGTAATGTCATTTCCTGTGGTATACTATTTGGTTCTTTATTGGTCATTAACAGAAACGTAATAACCAGATAATCTATTTTTGTGATAGTAGTTGATGAATAAATGTTAGTCAAATCACCGGAAAGAACTCCAGAGCTCCACTGTGCTGCAACATTATATGACATTCATACTATTTTAAGAACAGAATGTTTCCAATACAAGAAGGGAAAAAAGCATTGTCAGATATGGTTCAGGGAGATTAAGTATGGGCAAATACCCGATTTACAAGTAGCTAAACAACGATCACAAAATTATTGTTGAATTCAGTGTGAGAAATGAGGAATCCAAAGTTGGGTGCTATGGTAAAAAGTTCAACAATATAACAAGGGAAAAGAAGGTGAAACTCCTACCATGCTATTAACCCACTCCAGAGTCCAGAATCCCACTTAGCAGTCTGGCAAATTTGACAGATGGAAACATGTCAGCATCGATAGAAAATAGTTGATACTCAGAATCAAAACGTTATAATACATGGGCGATGCATGGACTGGAGAAAAATTGGAAGTTATGCACCAGCAGATGTCAGTGTTGGATCCATTTTTGTTGTCTGTGTATTTAATAATTTACATTTGTTTGTGGGGCACATGTTGGAAAGCAAAAGTAGAAAGCCATGGATAGTTTAGCAGAATGGGCATACAGCTAATAGTGCAGTTTAAAAAAAATTAGTAGTTTTCAAGATGCTAAGAGAACTGAGAGTGTGGGAACGATTGAACTGACCAGGATTCTTTTCTTGGAAATAGAGACCAGTGATCTGAGAAAGATCACTCAAAATATAGAGTTTTGATAGATTTTATGGGTAGAAGGTGAGTTTACTTATTGGAAAATCCAAAGCCATAAGCTGTAAACACAAGATGGAGTTGAGATCATCCTGATATATAGTTACACTACATTATAAGGTGCAATTTCAAATTGTGGAGAAATA
This sequence comes from Chiloscyllium punctatum, assembly GCF_047496795.1. Taxonomy (NCBI): domain Eukaryota; kingdom Metazoa; phylum Chordata; class Chondrichthyes; order Orectolobiformes; family Hemiscylliidae; genus Chiloscyllium; species Chiloscyllium punctatum. The sequence goes on along the minus strand of NC_092752.1, from coordinate 39,182,696 downwards.
TCTTACTTGGTGTGTATTGCGAATATGAAATCCACATGAAGTGTTTGCAGCCAGTAGCATAGATGCTTTAAAGAGAATGTTCAAATAGAATAAAACAATAATGGAAGGAGGTTTTTGTGGAGCATAATCACCTGAAACTGACCTGTTTCTCTACTGTACATTTTATGTAATTCTGTGGTTTAGCATCTGTTTTTGCTGGGTATCTGAAGCACTTCAGGCATTTCTGTATTGCATTTCTATTAAAAGCAGAGTGTTAACCCACCATGCGTGTTTACAATCAAATACAGTCTGTTCTGCTATAAACATGGTAGTTGTGTTCTTGTGTGACCTCGTTATAGAAAATCACGTAATAGAAATAATGGGGCCTATGGGAAAAACAGGGTTAAGGGCAAAACACCAAAAATACAGTAAAACGCGAAACGAAAGTAGTAGTTAGCCTAACGCAAACAATAGCACAGTCTAAGTAAATGTTAATATCATGTATTTTATTGAAATAATACAATAAATATAACACTTTAAGGGTTTTCTGAGTTTGCTGAGTTACAGTACTGTTTTGAAGACAACTGAGGGTCATCATCAGTACCATCATTACTTTCAGGTGCAGTTCTGGGTGTAGGGTTACGACAAAAGAAAATATTTAGTCCAGAAGTAGATGGCCGTGGTTTATTGTCCTCAGACTGTTTCTTGCGGCTTAGCTTATAAAAGGCGTTTCATTTTTGCCGCTTCTCCTGCAATAATTTCTAAAATCATTCTCGACAACATCAACAATAATGTCAGAAAAATTTGCCCTGTCATCCAACCTCTTTTGCTTGACCTGAAGTAAACACCTAGGGTGCACATAAGGTAATCGTGGATGGAATCATGTAATAGCCAACGGGAGTTTGCATTTTTTTAAAAAATCATTCCCCAATTCATCAATCATGTATTAGCCAAATCGCGCTGATAAAGTGCGCATTATAGGCGAACAACCTGTACTTCAAATGTCCGCTGTGGCTCTGATTAGGAGTGAAGTAGTTTTCTTAAACCAAGTTTTCTTTCCTTTTAGTTATAGATCACTCTAAACAGCAATCCAATTAACTTGGAGAATGTTATTCAATCACGTTAGGGCAATTGCTATAATGATTAAATTGATTTTGATATTTCCGAATGTTCTCACAGGTGTTGTACCAGATGGAACATATGAAGTATGTTCACGGACTACTGGGCAGGCTGCAGCAGGTAATTTATTTTCTCACTGGATTATATTCGCATCAGCATCTGTTGCACTTTCACTTTTTTCTAATCCTTAACTTGCACAACTAACAAGATATCGGCAGTTGACAAAGGATTAAATAAATTAAATGTAGTTTATGGTAAGATTAATCAGTAAATAACAAAATACAAGTACTTTTAACTTGTACAGAATCACCTTTTAAACACAAGGTGATCTTTGTTCCATCGCCGGGACCCTGACTCTAGACTCCTTATGTGAGTGTATGTCCCACATTTTTACTATCACTTGTCTTTGTTTCAGGGTTTGTAACTTCATGTTAGTCTCTGCCTTCATTACTTATCCATTAAAGCTGAGCCAATCAGTAATTTGCAACCTTACATCTGATGGGTTCTACTCCACTCAGCTAACTCCACATTCCACTGAGATCATTCTGATGTGTATTGTGATACATGACAGGGTAATCTTTTCTGATGACTGATATGTTCTTTTCCCAGTCAGTTGATAGCTTTACCTTAATTCTCAACATTGGATACCAATAACCTTATTGTAATTGTTAATTTCTGATTGTCCTGATTGATTTTTCAGCTGCCTGTTGAAATCTTTATCTTTTGGTTCAATCCATCTATGAATTTACTGCTCCAGTTCCTTTGTCATATCCTATTTTCATATCATTCACTAAACTCCTCTTTCTTCTTCAAATTAATATTTCCTCTTTTCCCATCTTCTTTTACTATGTTGGGGCCTTATCTTGCAACGGTTATGGCTGTGCCCCTTGTTCAAATACCTGTTTAATCTTAATAGAAGTTTACAAAATAGAGAGGCATGAATAGTCTGAGTCATTTTCCCAGGATAGAAATGTCAATAACTAGGAGTCATAGGCTTAAGATAAAAGGGGGAAAGTTTATTGAATTTCATTTTAATAGAATCCCCATAGCATTGAAACAGTCCAATCCGACCGGCAAGTTCACTCTAACTCTCTGAAGAGCATCCCACCCAGAACCCCCCCCGCCCATCTTATCCCTATAAACCTGCATTTCCCTTGGCTAATGCACCTAATTTACACATCTCTGAACACTGGGTAATTTAGTATGGCCAATCCATCTAACTTGCACATTCTTGGGCTGTGGGATGAAACCAGAGCACCCAGCAGATGTCCATGCAGGCATGGGGAGAACGTGCATACTCCACTCAGACAGTCTGAGGCTCAAATTGAACTTGGGTTCCTGGCGCTGTGAGTTAACCAGTGAGCCAACCATGCCAAAAGAGATGAGTGGCACAGTGGATTGCACTGCTACCTTACAGTACTAAGGACCCAAGTTCAATGCCACCCTTGGTAACTGTGTAGTTTTCATCTTTCCCCATGTCTGCATGGGTTTCCTTCAGGGTTCCAGTTTCCTCCCACAGATCAAAGATGTGCAGGTTAGGTAGATTAGCCATGCCAAATTGCCCAGAGTGTCCAGGGATGTAGAGACAAAGTGGATTGGTATGGGGAAGGTCTGGGTGGGATGCTCTTCAAAGAGTCATTGTGTACTCGATGGGCTGAATGACCTGTTTTAACGCTGTGGGCGGCACGGTGGCACAGTGGTTAGCACTGCTGCCTCACAGCGCCGGAGACCCGGGTTCAATTCCCGCCTCAGGCGACTGACTGTGTGGAGTTTGCACGTTCTCCCCGTGTCTGCGTGGGTTTCCTCCGGGTGCTCCGGTTTCCTCCCACAGTCCAAAGATGTGCAGGTCAGGTGAATTGGCCATGCTAAATTGCCCGTAGTGTTAGGTAAGGGGTCGATGTAGATGTAGGGGTATGGGTGGGTACGCTTCGGCGGGGCGGTGTGGACTTGTTGGGCCGAAGGGCCTGTTTCCACACTGTAAGTAATCTAATCTAATCTAATCTAATCTAATAAAGGGATTCTGTGCGATGCTAGCTTCTTACACAAAGGATGGCAGGTGCATTTTACAGAAGTAATAGAATTTGATACAATTACAATACTTAAGAGGCATCTTGACACATACATGAATAGGCAGAGAATAGAGGTAGACGGATTTGGCACAGGTTTGATGAGTCGAAGGGCCTGTTTCTGCACTGTACTGTTCTTTGTTCTTTCGTTATTTGTTTGTAATTCCCTGGACAGTTGTTAGGTTACACCAGAACACTGTGCAGATGACCTGATTCCTATTAAGTTTAACGTAACTAGAACCACTTCAATGTGGTACATTATTATACAAAATCCCATTGCCCTCAAGCAATACCAGGCAAAAGTGAGGACTGCAGATGCTGGAAACCAGAGTTTAAATTAGAGTGGTGCTGGAAAAGCACAGCAGGTCTGGCAACATCCGAGGAGCAGGAAAATCGATGTTTCGGGCAAAAGCCCTTCATCAGGAAGCTTTTGCCTGAAACGTTGATTTTCCTGCTCCTCTGATGCTGCCTGACCTGCTGTGCTTTTCCAACACCACTCTAGTCTAAACTCAAGCAATACCAATCCATTTTCTGAACCGGGTCTCATTTCTGGGCATGGTGTTTCAGTAGTTGTGATAGTGACTGTAGTTGCAGCAGTCAATGGAAGTATCCTTCTTCTTATAGTCATAATTCTCATAACTTTACCAGAAAATATGCTGTCTTTCATTTCTCTCCTGTATTTGACAATAATCTTTTCCATATAACAGCAATATACACCCTCACCACCATGTTGTCTATTTATGTCCCCAACATATTCAGGATTGTGCCATTTTGAAAAAGAGTATGTTTCCACTGGTTGAACTCCTAATTTGCATTCTAAAACATCTCCATGCTTTCCTTATCCATGTATATGTTCTGATTTATTTGCCCAATTACAGTACTATTATTACTAACATTACTAAAAGTTTGCAAGTCGAAACCTTTAAGTTCAGGGGCAGTCTTAATTCTCCATTCTCTTGTTTCCCATCAAGTGGTTTTCACCTTCCCTGCTGCAAATAGGTTGAAGCTTGTCAGGATTGTAAACCATTACAAAACTTGTCATCTTATGCTTATTTATCTGAAAATGTCAAGATAACAACTGTTCTTATTTACAGTTCGTTACTTAATCTGATCCTTGATTCAACTTAAAAGTCCCTTCATATTCCCTGATTTAAATCTTTATGAATTCAAGTTCTCTTTTTGGGTCTAGCCCACAATTCTTCAAATCTGAGGGTACTTCTTCATCAAAATTATTTAGTACTTAATCTTCCAGGTTGATTTCCTTGATCTCCTGTTTTAGTCCTGCTGGAATTTTGCTAAAATTTATAATATGCTGTGTGGCTGCCCATTATTTTATTTTGCTGGTCCAGAACAGGTATTCAGATTTCCAGGTTGATTCCATGACAACTGTCACCTCTGTATGATATTGCTAATGTTTAATGATGCTGTATTTTGGTGTTTTCACCTGTGTTTCATGTCATTATTCTACCAGAAACTAAGTAAGCAGCAAAAGAGGAAATTATTGTCTTGAATCAATAAAAAATATCTTTTCATCTTACTGTTGTATCGGCAAATGCACAAATAATTTGCAGTACACATACATGCTGTATGACTATTTGTATTGATACAGCATGCCCAAGAACTGTACCTGTTACTCATTTTGAGTAATATCAGAAATGTCACAATTAGCAGTCTGATGATTGCTCAATGTACTGAGCAACAATGAATCATGGTAAGGATGAGAAATACAAAGTAAAACTTTATTAAGATCGTTAGCAATCAACGCACCGAATACGTTTTCAAGCTCTGGAGCAGTGGCCTTCAGTATTTTAAAGAATTAATATAAATGCTAACCTGAATCTGGAAAAATAATACCAAAGGATAATGGATATGTATATATCTGAACTAATTATGACTTTGCCAGTGTAATTACAGAGCAATACAAGCTTGTAGTGTTAAAATTAGAAATCTGTTATGGATGTTCAGTTAAGACTTTACCATTTTCTTTTATAGACAGCAGTAGTGCGGGAACCTGGACACTGAATATCTTATGGAAAATGTGCGGTATTGATGTGCACATGGATCCCAATATAGGAAAAAGACTCAATGCCTTGGGTAACACAATGACGACTCTGACAGGTGAGGAAGAAATTGATGACATCGCTGACCTGAACTCGATCAACGCAGTTGACTTAACAGATGAGGATGAAGCTGACAGTATGTCTCCTACTGTAATGGCTGTAAGTAAATCAATAAGACTGTAAACCACTTTATAATTAAATTACTTAAATGTTCAATTCAGCAACAGTTTTATTGGTACGCAAGCTTATGTTAAGCATATCTAAGTTTCATACAAAGCTTTAGTTGTAGTTGTGTGATGTTGGCAATGTTGACTCTATCTAGTCTTGAGACTTGCAACCCAGCAAAATCTAACTGCATCAAAAGTCAAAACCATCCCATTCTCACTCTTGGCATAACTTACTTGGGACTGCAGGGATGAGTGGCCAAAGAAACTTTACTCCTTTTTAGTATAGTTATGTTTTTAACAAATTACCAAAGAGCATCACATCCCACTTTGCCATCACTTAAGAACTTTCGGTTGCAAATCTTGACTCCCTTGGCATTGACCAAAACCATGGAAAGAAAAAAATCTTTTTTATTGGCCTGGTTTCATCTCCAGGTTATGTATCCTATTTTTCTGCACTGGTACATTTGAAATACTAAGCCTCAAAGGTCACTTGCTGAATAAAACATTTATCTTTTTGTTTGGGCCCTGGCCTGTGCTTGTGACCTGTTATGACCCCCTTGGAGATCCTTTGGAAACACAAAGTTCTTACCATGAAACACTTGAACAAAAAACATGATAGACAGCACTTTGGATGCCCCTTCTGCACAGGGACTGAAACACTTCAAGAATGCATCTCAAGAATGCACTCCCTTCTCTGGGCATTTAGAATGGGCAATAAATGCTGGCCAAACCAGTAATGCCCATGTTCTATGAATAAAATTATACATATTACACAGGAAATAATGACAGTTTGTATTTAAAAATAAGCTTCATTACAAACATACCATTTCATTTTATAATCTTATATAAAAAAAAGTACATTCACCTGTCTTTAAGGCATTGTTATTATTCCCTGTACTTTTAACCCTCCAGGGCATCTGAAATCCCATTGCTTCAGGCAGCAGCATAGACAATTTTTTGGTGTAAAAGTTGTAATGTTGGCTCCATCAAAAAAGTCTTTGGCTCCAGGTTTTGCACTTTGAGGATCACTGCCAGTTGTGGTTTGTGTAATACCTCTCCCCTCTATTTATCACATTTCATTATGAAACATTCTATTTTGGAAACACTATAAGCTTAACCTGTAGCAATTCAGATTTAAAGTCCAACTGCATGAGTAGCTCAAGTTGCAACACTCTTGTAAACAAGTGTTTCCTTTACTATAAGTCAAATCACTTTGTTTCAATTGCCATAGCAAAACTACTTCTCTTCCTCCTTTTCAGCAATGACTTCAGACCTCAAAGATATTCATTCATTTCAATTTCTTGGTAAAATAAAGCAACTGCTGGAAAGTTGCAGTGAACTTATTTCACATATGTTAATGATTTAGATGAGGGAATTAAATGTAATGTCTCTAAATTTGCAGATGACAAAGCTCAGTGGGAGGGTGAACTGTGAGAAGGGTGCAAAGACATTTCAATGTAAGAAGAGCAAGTTGAGTGAGTGGGCAAATGCATAGCAGATGTAGCACACTGTGGATAGATTTGAGGTTATCCACTTTGGTAGCAAAAATAGGAAGGCAGAGTATTATCTGAACAATGTATTGAGAAAAGAGGAGGTGCAATATGACCTGAGCGTCCGTCACTAAAAGTAACCATGCAGGTGCAGCAGGTGGTAAAAAAGGTATGTTGACCTCCATAAAGAGAGTATTGGTGTACAGGAGCAGGGATGTCTTGCTGCAGTTGTACAGAGCTTTTCATAACTTTTGAATAGTGAGCAAAAACATATTTCTTACATGTTAATCTCACCTGAAAACTGTAGCAACTGGTAAATTAAAATCTATTCATCTAACTAAAATTTAGAAATTGCTAACTCAAACTACCCTCACTTATTATTCAGAATACAGGTGGAAGCGCAATAAAACGCAACTCTATGAAACTTTCTTTTGGGCAACGACTTGTAAACCAGTTCCTTGGTCTGGGTACTATGCACCAGGAATACTGTTTTACAGCAGAAACTCTGTCTAGTCCTGAGAGTCGCAACCAAGCAAAATCTAACTGTTTACATTCAAAAGCATCCCGTTCTCACTCTTGGCATAGTGTATGTAACATGTCTCTCTCTCTCCAAATTTTAAAAAAATCAACTAAACTATGATTTATGCTTTAGGTCAGTTGCACGCCACTAATTTATACTTAAAACCATTCAATTAAACTCTTCATTTCTTTATCTTTTTGCATGCTTTATCTTTGTGGTGAAATTGTAAATCACTTGGGGGTCAACCAAATTATGAAATTTTTGACATTTTTTAACCTTTGTTTGACTTGTTGAAATGCATAACTCAAGTGTTTTCTACACAGGAAAATACTGACTATCGAAGACAGGGTTCGATTGGAAACCAGGCTGCAGATTCAAGAGGAAGAAAGTTTATAAAACGTTTAGTGGACATCAGGGAATTGAATGAACAAGCCAAAGTCATCGATGACCTAAAGTATGTTTCTCTCTGAACCAATCTACTGTCAATAAAGTTCTCAAATCCATCTTAACAAAGGACCTTCGCTCCGCAAACTCATCAATAGGATTTGTACAATCAAGCTACTGATTCCCAGCAATAGGACAAATTGTTTGCTGCAGTTCAGTCATTTACTACTTTTCCCTCCAATTTATTTCTAAAATCCAAAAACATTTCAACAAAATAATTCATTAAATGTTATCCACTGAATTAACACCTTGACAGTAGTTTTAATTCAAGTCTTAGACTTGACATTTTTCATGCACAGCTTCACTGTTAGTTAGAACCATAGACATGGTACAGCGCAGAAGGGGCTATTTGGCCCATCTTGTCCATGCTGACCCAAAGACACCCAGATACTCTTTCTAGCCCCATCTCCCTGCACCTGACCCACAACCCTGCAGTTTACAGCACTTAAGTTGCAGATCCAGGTACTTTTTGAAAGAGCTTAGGTTCTCTACCTGCACCACCAACTCAAGCAATAAACTCCAGACACACACCATCCTCTTTGTAAAAAAAAAATTGTCCTTCACATCCCCTCCAATCCTTCTGCTATTTATCTTGAATCTGTTTTCCTTGATTTTTGAACTCTCTGCCAAGGGAAGCAGGTTTCTCCTAATTAATATGTACTTACCCCTCAAAAGTTTGTATACCTGTCCTGTCACTGCTCAGCCTTCAAGGAAAGCAACCCCAACCCCTCCACTCTCTCCTCATAGCTGCAATTCCCCAACTCCAGCAACATTGTAGTATATCTCCAGAGCAATATTTCTTTCCGAGAATGTGGTGACAAGAACTACACACAAAACTCCACTTGTGACCTCACCATTGTCTTACACTGTTTCATCATTACATCCTTAACTTTTTATTCTGTGTCTCTGTCAGTGAAGGAAAGCATTTCATATGCTATCTTTACAACCTTATCTACCTATGCACTTGCGCGCCAAGATCACTCACTTCAGCTACTCCCCTCAGTCCATTCCCATTTATTGTCTATTCCCATTTACTGTTTCATCTCCCTAAATACATTACCTCATACTTAACAAAGTTGAATTGTACCTGCTATTTCCCTGCCCACTCCTCCAACCTGTCAACAGTATTTTGGAGCTTATAGTTATCCTCTGTGGAGCCAATTCTTGTCATCTGCACATTTCCTAATTGTGTCACTGACGTTCAAATCCAAATCATTAATGTACAAAACAGGCAGCAAAGGTTCCAAAACCGATCCCTGCAGAACATCCCTTGAAAGAGCTTTCTATTCGCAAGGGAAGCCTTTTGTTTCCTGTTACTAAGCCAACTTCAGATCCAGTTTGACACATTACCCTCACTAAAATCCAAATAGACATGATCCACTTTACGATCCTCATCAATCATCCTTATCAGTTTCCAAAGAATTCAATCAAATTTGTAAGACATGACCTCTTAACAAAGCTATGCTGACTATCCCTTGTCTAGTCCATGTGAGTCTAGGTGATGGTTAATCCAATCTTTTTTGCAAGGTTTGTGAAGGTTTGTAGCTCAGGTTGAGGTTTAGGGTGTAGGTTTGCTCACTGAGCTGTAGGTTTGATATCCAGGCGTTTTATTATTTGGCTGGGAAACATCATCAGTGGCGACCTCCAAGTGAAGTGAAGCTGTTGTCTCCTGCTTTCTATTTATATCTTTCTCCTGGATGGGGTTCCTGGGGTTTGTGTGATGTCATTTCCTGTTCGTTTTCTGAGGGGTTGATAGATGGTATTTAGATCTATGTGTTTGTTTATGGCATTGTGGTTGGAGTGCCAGACCTCTAGGAATTCTCTGGCATGTCTTTGCTTAGCCCTGTCCTAGGATAGAGGTGTTGTTCCAGTCGAAATGGTGGTTTTTTTTCATCCGTGTGTAGGGCTACGAGGGAGAGAGGGTTGTGTCTTATGGTGGCTAAATTTCTTCCTCTTTGTCCTACTTAGTGTTTGTGGCAGTCCTGACCCAGTTCAACCCATGGACAAAACCAACGTCATCTACAAAATTCCATGCAAGGACTGCCACAAACACTACGTAGGACAAACAGGAAGAAAGTTAGCCACCAGGGTACACGAACACCAGCTAGCCACAAAAAGACACGACCCTCTCTCCCTTATAGCCCTACACACGGATGAAAAAAAACCACCATTTCGACTGGGACAACACATCTATCCTGGGACAGGGCTAAGCAAAGACATGCCAGAGAATTCCTAGAGGCCTGGCACTCCAACCACAACGCCATAAACACACACACAAATCTAGATACCATCTATCAACCCCTCAGAAAACGAACAGGAAATGACATCACCACAAACCCCAGGAACCCCATCCAGGAGAAAGATATAAATAGAAAGCAGGAGACAACAGCTTCGTTTCACTTGGAGGTAATGAAACGTCTGGATATCAAACCTACAGTTCAGCGAGCAAACCTATACCCTTTAATCCGATCTCTCAGGATTGATTCTAACAATTTGTCTACCACTGATGTTAGACCAACTGGCCTATAATTGTTTGGCATTTCCTTTACACTCTTTTTAAATAACATTTGTTCTCTCGCACCTCACCTGTGAAGGTTGGAAATAATCCTCAGAGCATCTTCTATTTCCTTCCTGATCACCTTCGACATCCCAGGGAATAATCTTTATAGCCCGAGTGACCTATCCACTTTCAAGGATTCTAATTCCTCTAACATTGCCTCTTTCGTTATGATTATTTTTTCCTATATTTCACACTGCTCCTCTTGGGTTACTGTATCCACATTATGCCCTTCCTTTGTGAATACAGAGATGAAAAGTTCATTTAAAATTCTTCCCATAATTTCTGCACCTTCACATAAGTTTCCTTCTTCATCTTTGATAAGTCTCACTTTTTCCTTAACTATTCTTTTGCTCTTGATGTGCTGGTAAAACATCTTTGGGTTTTCCTTTATCTGGCTTGCTAATATTTTTTTCATGCTTTCTCTTTGGTTTCCTTATTTCTTTTTTTTAACTTGATCCCTGTACTTTCTGTACTCGTCTTGGCTATCTATAGTGTTGAGGTTTATATGGATTTCAGCAAGATATTTGACAAGGTCCCACATGGGAAACCGATACAGAAGGTAAAACCTCAAGGGATCTATGCTAACTTGGCAAGTTGGAACTGAACTTTTCGGAGTGATAGGAGACAGAGGGTGCTGGTAGAAGGCTGTTTGTGTGATTTGGAGTCCTGTGCGTAGTGGCACGCCACAGGGGTCACCGCTGGGTCCCTTCTTGTTTCTGAAATTCATAAATGATGTGGATGAGTGTGTGGAGGTGGTGATGAGTAAGTTTGTAAATGACACAAAGATTGGCCGAGTGGTTGACAGTGAGGAGCAAGGCATTCAGCTACAGGAGGATATAAATGGATGAACAGATGTAGGCAGCTGAATGGCAGATGGAATTTAACCCAGATAATTGTGAGTGTTGCACTTTGGAAGAAAGAACAAAAGAAGGAAATACTCAATGGCAGGAAATTAGGAAGCTCAGGGGAACAGGGTGATCTTGGGGTACTTGTTCACAGACTGCAGAAGGTTAATAGAGTAGTTCAGACAAGTTCAGATGCTTGCCTTTCTCAGCTGTTGTATAGATTATAAGAACAGGGAGCTATGTTGGAGCTGTACAGAACTTTAGTTAGTTCAGTTTTGGACACCACACTATAGGAAGGATGCGATTGTACTGGAGGGATGCAGAGGAGATTCGCCAGGATGTTGACGAAGATGAACCGTTTCAGCTATGAAGAGAGGCAGGATAAGCTTGAGTGTTTCCATTGGAGCAGAGATGATTGAGGGAAGACCTGATTGAAGTATATAAGGTTATCAGGGGTGTGAGCAGGGTGAATAGAAAACAACTTTCCCCTTAGTCGAAGATTCAATAGCAAGGGGACATGATTTTAAAGTGAAAGACAATAAGTTTGGACAGGATTTGAGGAAAATATTTTTCACCCAGAGGTGGTGTAGGTTTGAAATGATAGTTGAGGTGGGAAATCACAAAATCTTTAGAGAATACTTAGATGAGAACTTGAAATTTTATAACATTCATGACTATGGGCATAATGTGGGAAGGTAGGATTTGAGTATAGACTGAATGGGCTGAAAGGCCTTTAATTTATTGTAGGATCGGAGAAAATTACAGCACAGGAACAGGCCCGTTGGCCCTCCAAACCTGCACCAATTGGATCCTCTAAACCTGTCACCTGTTTTCTAAAGATCTGTATCCCTCTGTTCCCTGCCCATTCATGTATTGTCTAGATACATCTTAAATGATACTGTCGTGCCAGCCTCTACCATCTCTGCTGGCAATGCGTTCTAGGCACCCACCACCGTCTGAGTGAATAACTTTCCACGCATATCTCCCTTTGAACTTGTGACCCTGGTAATTGAGTCCCCCACTCTTGGGGGAAAAAGCTTCTTGCTATCCACCCGGTCTATACCTCTCATGAGTTTGGAGACCTCAATCAGGTCCCCCCTCAACCTCTGTCTTTCTAATGAAAATAATCCCAATCTACTCAACCCCTCCTCATTGCTAACACTCTCCATACCAGGAAACATCCTGTTGAACCTCCTTTGCACCCCCTCCAAAGCATCCCACATCCTTTTGGTAATGTGGCAACCAGAACTGCACACAGTATTCCAAAATGTGGCTGAACCAAAGTCTGATACAACTGTGATATGATGCCAACTCTTGTACTCCATACCGCATCTGATGGAGGAAAGCAAGTCATGTGCCTTTTTGACCACTTTGTTGACCTGCGATGCCACCTTCAGGGAACTATGGACCTGAACATCCAGATCTCTCTGTACATTAGTTTTCCACAGGACATTTCAATTTACAGTTCGCTCTTGAATTGGATCTTCCAAAATGCATCATCTCGCATTTGCCTGGATTGAACTCCATCTGCCATTTCTCGCCCAACTTTCCAATCTATCTATATTCTACTGTATTGCCTGACAGTCCACTTCATGATCTGCTACTCCACCAATCTTAGTGTCATCTGCAAACTTGCTAAACAGATCACCTATACCTTCTTCCAGATCTTTTATGTATATCATAAACAACAGTGGTACCAGCACGAATCCCTGTGGAACACCACTGGTCAACATTTCCTCATTTTGAGAAACTCCCAGTCGTACTCTGTCTCCTGTTGCCCAGCCAGTTCTTTATTCATCTAGCTAGTACACACTGGACCCCGTGCAATTTCACTTTCACCATCAGAGCTTAAAAATGTGTTGCTGGAAAAGCGCAGCAGGTCAAGCAGCATCAAAGGAACAGAAGAAGCCCTTCTTCAGGAATGAGGAGGGTGTGCCAAGCAGGCTAAGATAAAAAGTAGGGAGAAGGGACTTGGGGGAGGGGCGTTGGGAATACACTAGGAGGAAGGAGGTTAAGGTGAGGGTGATAGGCCGGAGAGGGGGTGGGGGCGGAGAGGTCAGGAAGAAGATTGCAGGTCAAGAAGGTGGTGCTGAGTCTGAGGGTTGGGACTGAGAAAAGGTGGGGGGAGGGGAAATGAGAAAGCTGGAGAAATCTGCATTCATCCCTTGTGGTTGGAGGGTTCCTAGGCGGAAGATGAGGCGCGCTTCCTCCAGGTGTCTTCTGCCTAGGAACCCTCCAACCACAAGGGATGAATGCAGATTTCTCCAGCTTTCTCATTTCCCCTCCCCCCCCACCTCTTCTCCGTCCCAACCCTCGGACTCAGCACCACCTTCTTGACCTGCAATCTTCTTCCTGACCTCTCCGCCATCACCCTCACCTTAACCTCCTTCCACCTATTGCATTTCCAATGCCCCTCCCCCAAGTCCCTCCTCCCTACCTTTTATCTTAGCCTGCTTGGCACACCCTCCTCATTCCTGAAGAAGGGCTTATGCCCGAAACGTCGATTTTCCTGTTCCTTTGATGCTGCCTGACCTGCGCTTCCAGCAACACATTTTTAAGCTCTGATCTCCAGCATCTGCAGTCCTCACTTTCTCCCACTTTCTCCATCAGCCTGCCACGGGGAACATTATCAAACACCTTACTGAAGTCCATGTATATGACATCTACAGTCCTTCCCTCATCAATCAACTTTGTCACTTCCTCAAAGAATTCTATTAAATTGGGAAGACATGACCTACCCTGCACAAAACTATGCTGCCTATCACTGATAAGTCCATTTTCTTTCATATGGGAATAGATCCTATCCCTCAGTGTCTTTTCCAGCTGTTTCCCTACCACTGACGTCAGGCTCACCTGTCTATAATTACCTGGATTATCCCTGCTACCCTCCTTCAAGAAGGGGACAACAAGAGCAATTCTCCAGTCCTCTGGGACCTCACCCATGTTCAAGGATACTGCAAAGATATCTGTTAAGACCCCAGCTATTTCTTCTCTCGCTTCCCTCAATAACCTGGGATAGATTCCATCCAGAGCTGGGGACTTGTCCACCTTTAATGCCTTTTAGAATACTAAATACTCCCTCCCTCCTTTTGCTGACTTGCCGAGTAATCAAATATCTATCCCTAACCACAACATCCGTCATGTCCCTCTCCTTGGTGAATACCGATGCAAAGTACTCATGAAGAATCTCACCCATTTTCTCGCTGACTCCATACAAAAAAATATGGGAGAAGGAGCAGAAGACAAACTGGCAGAACAAAGAAGAGAGACACAAAATGGGGAACAGGGTGAAAGAGAAATATGCCATAAAAGAATAGGGTGGACAGGGAGAAACACTAAATGGGGGAGAATCTGTAGTGAGGTAAGGCTTATGTTGACTTGTGATATAAAGTTATTGTCTCGTCTATTTTATTATGAGGGTCAGACAGCTATGATGTTTCATTTTGTGGACTGAGTATCACAACCCTGGAGCTCGGCTTTAGGAATGTGAATAGGTGATGGAATTAGTCATTCTTTTGTTTTATTTACTTGTATTACTTGCAGAACATTTTAGGTAAGTGTGAGGGGATCATGCAAATTGTTAATGTGGTTGTATTTCATTCCAAACAGATATGTTTATTTAAAGAGAAGTTCATCACACCACCAAATTTAGAATTGACCTCCTAAGTTATGAAGATTGTCGAGTAGCTAAATCTAATTTCAAAAATAAATGTTCCATAGCACCTTTATCTTAATGACAACACATCAATAGAATGTTGGAAGAAATTCTCAATTATCCGATGGCAGTTTTATTATCAAACGTGTTGAGGCAAAGCTTATCATTATATTATTTGTTCTTAAATTTATAAAAGGAACAAAAAATAAAATCACTTAGTGTTTGAAACTTCTCCTTATGTAATTTATTTTTAAAAAATTAGTATGAGGGATTTAACTTATTTATGATATTGTGCAATCTTTAATTGGACATGCAAAAGCTCAAAACCCTATGGTGAGACAGGTAGAGAATTTTCCTGATTTGTTGCCTGGGCAATCAGCAGATGAAGCATATTGCTCTCTGAGGTTGTCAACTGTTGTTTGATATTTTCTTGGAGATGCAATCTTATGACGTTCAATAGATAATTGATCACATCAAAACAGAACAGTCTGGAAATAATCAGTTAGATGAAAGGCCTTCAACCTGCAATGTTAACACTGTTTTTCACTTCACAGATGCTGTCTCCTGTGATGAGCATTACCCAGACTTGTTGTTTTATTTTGAATTTTGAACATATACAGTATTTTGCTTTTGTGTTTGGATTAATTTGGAGTTTGTCTTGAAAAATTGAGAAAACTAAATACAATCTAAATGTTGATTAACTTAACTCAGTTAATAACACATTTGGGTTTTTCTAGAAAACTTGGTGCAAGTGAAGGAACAATAAACCAAGAGATACAGCGTTATCAACAACTAGAATCTGTTGCTGTTAATGACATTCGTCGAGATGTTCGGAAAAAATTACAACGATCCAGTATGAGGGTGAGCAAATTATTTGTTGATGTAAATTCATGATCCATTCCATCAAAAGTAGCATCATCTTCCTGTGAATGTTTTTAATAAATCTTGTTTTGCTATGTTTGTAATAAAACTTTAGGTATTTTTAATCAATTATTCAGATATTCAGGAGGCCCAAGTTTAAATCCCATCTGCAGTAGAGGTGGGGATACTAGCACTGTGTGCTCATTGTATTTTGTATTCTTGGCTTGGCTTTGAATTGTAATCTCTGGGATTCAGTGCTCCATGGACTTGTTGCTGCCGCATGTAGAGAGATAACTGTGATAATGTATCCTCCTGTTGTAAAGGTTGCAAATAAGGCTGTCGTCTCTACTTTGCTGGATATGAATGAGCTTGATATAGATCTAGCATTGCCTCAAACATAAGTCTGTACTTTAGAGTTGTGTAAGGCTGTGGTACAATACTTCCAAAAAAATAATTTGGAGTGGTTTTGCATTCAGAAATTGTTTCACTCCATATTAGTTTTCACATATATCATAATAGAATTGCATCCTATTGAGAGTTTAATAAGAACATCTAGAGAATGAAGATGCACCACAGTTTGCTTAACAGCTATTACTACTCATCAGATAATTGAAGAATTCTATAAGAACTCTGAGTTGCTACAAAGACTATTAATGAGGAAGTTGTTCAAGATCTCCAAACTTAGAGTTCTCACTAAGCCCTTGTTAATACTCCAGAATTTTGTTTACTTGATTTCTTCCCCCCCCAGTTAACTAAAGGCAAGGTATGGGAATATTCCCCATTCTGACTAATGTCCAACAATGTGAGGGAACAAAAATCCCATAGGTGAAAAATATACTCATTCAGCAATTTTCAGGTGTTCTGCTTGATGATATGAAAGAAAAGTGAGAAAGGATATCAAAATAATACATTTTGGTATCATCAGAAATTGGGAATTATATTTTGTGGTTTGGAGATTGTGTTGGCCATTAACTGTACAAACTGGTCTGTTGTAATTGTGTCCTTGTGACTGATGGTTGTCAGGTCAGCAGAACCAATGATCAAAATTATTGGGACTGAGAACGATTTGGCAGTAGTTAATTGTCTGGGTGACATTAGAAAATGAAACGGAGCAAGCTGAAAGCTGTATTGAGAACCAGTATCAGACAGGACCAGACATAATGCAATGCATTTTTCTCAAATAAAATAAATTGGAAGATGAGTGCAAAAATGTTAGGACCCATTGCAATGTATGAAGGCTTACAAATAATTACTTTTTTAAAAAATCAGCTGATTTTTAAAATAAATCTTTCAGCAATGCATAAATGACCTACATAGAGACAGGTTATGCAAGTGACCAACCAATTATAAGATGGAGTGTTAATGTCGGGAAGTATAAGATTATTCACTTTGATAGCAAAACAAATAGAGTGTATTTTAAAAAGTGTGAAACTTATAAATGTTGATTTTCAGGAAGACTGAATGTACTCATAGAAAGAACACAGAAACTTAGCATACAGTTACAGCAGCTATAGACAAATAACAGTGTAGCCTTTACTGCAAGGGATTGCAGTACAAGAATAAGGAAATATTGTTTCTGTTGTGCAGGACTTCGGTGAAACTGTGCCAGAGGTGGCATGCACAGTTTTAGGCTCTGCATTTAAGGATGGGATAGACTTGGATGGGATACTGTCATTGACCTGAGTGTGTTTCCCTGTGTTGAGAAACTGACTGAATTGGGTGTGTGTTCTCTGGAGTTTAGATGCATCAGAGTGATTTAAATGAAACATTTAAGATTTTGAAAGGGTTTAGCCGGGTCGGCACTGAGGGGTTGTTTTCCTACCTCAGGCTCAAAAACACACTGAAGCTCGAAACCATCTAAGCCAAAACAGTCTGTTTGATTAGCACCACATCCATAAATACTCAATATCTCCAAATAGCAGCAATGTGTACCAATGACAAGATGCACTGTAGAAATTCACCAAGGCTTCTTTGACCCAACTTTCAATGCCATAATCACAATCCTCTAGAATGACTGAGGCTGTATGTGCATGAGAATACGACCACCTCAACTTCCTTTCCAAGCCAGTTACTATCTGGACTTGACTGCTCCTTCAGTGTCACTGGCTCAAGTACCTGGGATTCCCTCCCTAATGATAAATGAAAAATGATGCATGCACCAAATGGATTGCAGCAATTCAAGAAGCCAGCTCACTCGTGTCTTCTCAAGAGCATCTAGGGATGTGCAATAAATGCTGGCCCAGCCAGCAATGCCCACAGCACTTGAATGAATAAAGAAAAAGTACATATTGGTTGGAAGATTAGAGGGGTCACATTACTTGGAAGATGTGTGTATGAGACTGGAGACGAACAAAGATATCTTGGAATACAATGCACCTATCATTAAAAGTTCCAAAACAGATGACCAAAGGGGATAGAATTGAAAAATAGGCAGATTATGTGAAACTTGTATTAGATTAGATCTTTCTTGGAGTGTTGCATACAGTTCTGGTCACCATACTGTAAAAAGGATAGGGGGCCATGAGAAAGGGGCAGAGAAGATTTACAAGGCTAATACTAGAAATAAAGGAGCAGGAGAATCGACGTTTTGGGCATAAGCCCTTCTTCAGGAGTGAGGAAGGTGTGCCAAGCAGGCTAAGATAAAAGGTAGGGAGGAGGGACTTGGGGGAGGGGCGTTGGGAATGCGATAGGTGGAAGGACGTTAAGGTGAGGGTGATAGGCCGGAGAGGGGGGTGGCGGCAGAGAGATCGGGAAGAAGATTGCCGGTCAAGAAGGCGGTGCTGAGTCTGAGGGTTGGGACTGAGATGAGGTGGGGGGGAGGGGAAATGAGGAAGCTGGAGAAATCTGCATTCATCCCTTTTATCTTAGCCTGCTTGGCACACCTTCCTCATTCCTGAAGAAGGGCTTATGCCCGAAACGTCGATTCTCTTGCTCCTTCGATGCTGCCTGACCTGCTGCGCTTTTCCAACAACACATTTTTCAGCTCTGATCTCCAGCATCTGCAGTCCTCACTTTCTCCTAATACTAGAAATATGTGGGTATATATATCAGAAAAGGATGAACAAATTCAGTCTCTCTTGGTGGGGGAAAGAAAAAGGCTGAGACCTGATGCAATGAACTCCTTTAAAATTATAAAAAGTTTTAATATAGTGCAAAAAGACACTGTTTCCAGTTATGAGAGAGCATATTGTAAGATTCGATATTAATAACATGGTCATCAGGAAATCCAAAAAAAATTCAGAAGAAACATGTTCAGCCAGAGTGATGAGAGTGTGAAACTTGCTACCATGTGATTGACGTGAGAAATATGGATGGATTTAAAGAGAAATTAAACAAGCATAAAAAATGACAAAATAAAGGCAAAGTTATAGATTTAATTGTAAAGGTTGGGAGGAAGCTTGAGAGGAGCATAAATATCAGCATGGTTTGCTTGACCTGAATAGCTTATTTCTGTTCCCTTGTAAATCTGTTAAACTATGTATTGTATGCAGAGTAGACATAAGCCACTGTGTGTCTGCTCCAACTCCTAATTCTTAGCTGCCAGCCTAACAGTATGTTGTGAGCACAGTGCAGTGCAGGAACCACAGAGGTTCAAGAAAGTAGCCTACCACCACTTTCTTGATGATAGCTCGGGATAGACAATAAGTGTGACCTTGATAACATTACATGAACAAATTGAAACAAAGCTGTGAATGAAACCATGCAAGATTGCATAAAGTACAGAAAAACGGCTAATGCGGACTTACAGATTTAAACAGGGAGGCAAATGTCAAATGGAAAATGATATATGCGTACAGAAAAATTTAAAGCAAAGAAGAGAATGAGCGATATGGTCCCTCGTGAAATTCATTAAATGATGTATTCTGTCTATTTGTATCATGAATCCGTGCTTTAAATGGCATTATCTGTGCATTTATTGTGTTGCACATTTTAAACTTTTATTAAGAACAGTATTAACATTTGAAAAAAATTTTGGACTGAGTTAGTTATGCTGCTCCATGTAAAGGACAAATATATTAGAAATGTAGAACACAGTTTGTTTATAGAAAGTCATTGCAATATGTTGCTAAAGCTTGACCTTGTACAATGTTGCATATAGCTTTTTATTTTGTTCAAACTCCAAAGTCTAAGTGAATGTGTGGTTTGTACAGGCTGCATCCCTTAAAGATAAATGGGGTCTAGGCTATAAGCCTAGCTACAACAG
The DNA here is from genome assembly GCF_047496795.1 of Chiloscyllium punctatum. NCBI lineage: Eukaryota > Metazoa > Chordata > Chondrichthyes > Orectolobiformes > Hemiscylliidae > Chiloscyllium > Chiloscyllium punctatum. The sequence continues at coordinate 39,162,726 of NC_092752.1, read as the reverse complement.
ATCAAAAAGTATTTCTGCCTCTGGAAGACCACCTTTGAGAAGACTGGAAAGGACAAGGTGAAACATGTTTTACTATTACAGTTGTGGTATTTATACTATTGTAAAATTTAAGAAGGACTATGATATTTATGTACTACCTCCTATCCTATCCAATTCCACTTCAAAGTGCAATCACTGGATTTGGCAGGTAAGCAGAACATGTTATACCCCACAAACAACAGTTCGATGAATGAGCTGAAAGAAAACACATGCTTTGTCAAAAGTTTTTATCTCTTAATTATTCAGAAATACACAAGAATCCCAATATTTGTACTTTGAGAGGAGAGTGCTGATTGATTGGCAGATAGATAATGATTGCTATAGGCATTGACATGGCGAATGTACCAATTAATGCTGATTGACAGTTTACAGGCAAGTTTTGTTTAAATTTTCAGCCAGATGAAGAACGAGGCCCTGTGTATTAATATACATAGCTTTCAGTGTGTGTAAATGCAATTCTAAATTATTCACATGCAAGAAAGAACATATACATACACTGCATCTGCTTCAACTCCATAAAACAGGTACCAGACATTCAGTGTTTATTTCTCAGGGCAGTGCATTGACCAACCACAGTCAATCTGGCTGGTTTAAAATATAAAAGCTTGGCTGTCAAACTGTCATCATTATTAACAATCATCATTAACTGCTACTTTCCCATGACAGCACCCGTACCAATTAAAATCCATTTGTCAAACAATCAGCACTTCACTGTCATACACAGTAAATTTTGCTTTACCTCCCTAAATTATTATTCTTGTGAATTATCCTGATGAATGCAAGACAAAAAAGCTTTAGCAAAATGGTTCTTTCTTCAGCAATACTCAAGTTCTGTACTGTTAAACGATTATTGATGGATATTTATTGGTATGGTTGGACTGCCCATTCCTCAAAAAACAATGTAGCTAGGAAGTTCAGGTATATCCCTAATTTCCAAGTAATGCATTAGTCTGTTTATTGTGATTGACCCGCCAGGGAAGGCATATTTTTAACATCTGAAACACAATTGACAATAAATTGTTGCTTTGAAATAATTGCAGTCAGGCTCTGTAGCAGGGCCTTGACCTCATCACATTCTGACTGGGAACCAAGGTGGTTTCCAACTAAGCAAAATATACTACTATTGTACTTACAAGAATAATGTATTTCTTTAAAGATTTATAATTAAAACAGTAGGTTTGCCCACATTAAACTGACATTCATTAATTCACTGATGCTATTAATATAATCTGGGGTTATTTATAACATAAGCATCCTTTAAATATGGTCTGCCACAGATATGCTCTTTCAGGTCAATGGAACATCTTGAATTCACAAACTGCCAGATCTGAACTATTAGGGACTGATTAGATTTGAGATTAGGTTAGATTTCCTACATATGGAAACAGGCTCTTCGGCCCAACAAGTCCACACCGACCCTCCGAAGAGTAACCCACCCAGATCCATTCCCCTACCCAATGTTTACCCCTGACTAATGCATCTAACAGTATGGGCAATTTAGCATGGCCAGTTCACCTGACCTGCACATCTTTGGATTGTGGGAGGAAACTGGAGCACCCGGAGGAAACCCACATAAACACTGAGAGAATGTGAAAATTCCACACAGACAGTCACCAGAGATGGGAATCGAACCCGGTTCCCTGGCACTGTGAGACTAACCACTGAGCCACTGTGCCAACTGAAATAACACTGATTGAGGGAAGAGCACATTCTTATTAACCTAAAAGTGGACAGTTGCATAGTAATGTGTTTCTCTTAGTGACCCTCAAATGAACCACTGCACAGCATTATCACACATTTGAAAAGGTCAACAAAAGTCTTATCAAAAGCTGAAATGCTCCTTTTGGAGAAGTACTTAAAGCTTATTGGATTGTAACTTTGAAATAATAACTTTATTGTATCTATTGTAATAGTACAGAAAGAAATTTTATGGCAGCTTGTTACGTACTTATGTGTAAATGTTGCATAATGTAATTTCAAAACCTGTACTTCAGAATAATGTATTTAGAAATCCTAATGCATAATGTCTAGCAGCATAGCCCTGGGTGTATGAAGATTCTGGCCTTGTTTAAGTTTGAAATATTCTTTGTTTAAAAATATAAACTCTAATTTTGTGTTAACCTGTCTGTTCAATACTTTCTGGAAAATTGATGAATTTGTTTCGATTTATGTAAAATACTTATAATTCTTATTTTAAATTATTTTCAATTTGAACATGTAATGTCTGCATTCACTACATCATTGGTCATGTTCACGTGAGTCTTTCTTCAGTTCCAGAGTAGGTGAGGCAGAAGAGCCTAACGAAATCCAAACTTCAGAACAACCTATACCTGGATCAGGCACTGGAACAAGAGTAACTTTCAAGGTACAAGAAACGGTAAGAGTCTCGTAAAAATTAACCATCAGCCATGACATCAAATAATAATATCAGCAGCGAAACCATATTAGAGAAACTTACAGACAAGAGTCTGGAAATCCTAAGGTCTATGTTCTCGAGTTCTGAAAGAAGGAGCTGCAGAGATAGTGAATGAACTGGTTTTAATTTTCAAAATTCTATATATATATCTGGAATGATCCCAACAACCTGAAACTTAGCAAGTTAAAATTTGTGGTATGGCAACACAAAATTAATATAGTTTTAAGGAAGAGTAATAATGTTTGATAAATGTGTTAGAGTTTCTTGAGGATGTACACTTGTCGGGTAAGTAAAGAGAAGCCAGAAATATGATATACTTAGACTTCCAAAAGACATTTGAAAGGTTCCACACAAATGTTTCAATGAATTAGCATAGATAGAAGATTTGATAACAACAGGAAGGAAATGATAGGAATAAAAGTGGTATAGCAGCTAAAGGCAATAAGTCTAAGCTTGTTGCTGATACAAAGCCCAAGTGGGAAAGGGAGGATGTGATACGTAGATATAGAAAAGCTAATCAAGTGAACAATTAGGTATAATAAGGGTTAGTGTGAAGTTATTCACTTTCTTAGTAAGAATAGAAAAATGGAATATTTCTTGAAATCTGTGAATGTTGATGTTCAGAAACACTCTGGTATTTTCAGACATGGAATGCACAAAAACAACATGCTGATGCAGCAAGCAATTATACAGGAAACTTGCATGCTTGTCTTTATTACAGCTGTGTTGGAGTACAGAAATATACAAACCTTATTATAATTGTACAGAGCATTGAGGCAACATCTGAAATAGGGTGTGGAATTTTGGTCTTCATATTTAGGAATAGCATTGCAACGATTGTAAGAAATTGCATTGAATGTTTACAGAGAAGATTCACTCATGAGGTGGGATGCCCACTGATGAGAGACTGAGTGAATTGGGCTTATATAGTACTCTCTGATGTTTGAAGGACTGAGAGAAAGTCCCATGGAAACAAGATTCTGAAAGAACTTGAGAGGGTAGACCAGTGCTTTACAAACCATTTCCCCCATTGCAATCCCATTTTCATGCACTCAACCATAAATTAAGATGAGGGAGGTTTTGTGGAGTTTTGGGTTGCTTGGTAAAGACGTGTAAATGCCCCATAGAAGCAGAGACGAGATCTCTGTATTCACATGTCCAAACAACAGCAGGATAAAAATGTGGGCATGTCATGGTGACTTGAGTTGGTCCAAAGGCTGTCCTGCCAGAACCTCCAATACAGTCACCAATGCTGACCTGGAGCTTGTGACTCAGCTGATGAGGTTACAACCCCCCAATGATTTAAAATCCCCTGGGCTAGATATTGTGTTTTTCTGGGTGGGGAATCTAAATGGCTGGGCCATAGTGTTGAGATAAGAGGCCAGTGATTTCAGGCTGAAATATAGGGAAACCTCTTCACTCAAAGGGTTGTGAATCTTCAGAACTATATATTCCTGAAAGCTGTGGATGTTTCATCATTGAATATACTTAAGGCTAAAATAGATATTTGTTCCTCGGGGAATCTAGGGAAAAATGGAGTGGTAGAAAAGAGAAGTTTACGCTGATCATCAGCCAAGGTTGTATTGAATAGTAGAGCAGGTTTGAAATTCTATATGATGGATGCCTCCTATTTCTTATGTTCTGTGAGATTTTGTACAGTGCTTTCTTTGAGATTGGGATTAAACAATATTGGCGAGATTAGTGTTATAAATATTGTCCGTCTTTCCTTAAACTCTCCGGAGTTGCTTAATATGTGACGCAGCTTCCATTTCTTAGCAACGATATCTGTTGACTTCATAGATGCAAGTATTGACCAAAAAGGCCTGTCTTTGTTTGAGCTTTCAAGTTGTTCCAAAGTAATTTTTAAGTGAATCAATGTGAAGATGGCAAGATAACTAAAGACAGTTAGATGATCTGATTCCCCGGTCATATTGTAGCTAAATAGTGTGGCGATCTCCAAGGAAGAAATGTAAATGCATTCCCATGTTAAACCAAGTTTAAGTAATTGCCATGCACTCTGTAAAATGTTTCAAAGCCTTTTTTCTTTGATCATGCTTGGAGATCCAGTTTCTGAATTTCTCTTGCCTTTTTTCTCATCATTGATCATCTCAAGGCATTGTATTGGTTATAAGATGCTATACCAAAGCAATCTCTTGTAAAGCTATTAATTTTCCAAATGAAAGTATGAGCAGGTATTTCGCTGTTTCATGCACTTTCAAAAATGAAATGCCAATTGTCTCCCAAAAAACTTCACAATTAGTTCTAGGAATGTAAGCTAAAACTAAAAGAAAATGCAAATTGAAGTATTTATCATTTCTATTTTAAGAATATTTTGTGTTGTTTGCTTTTATTTGTGTTGAAGGTTATTAAAGCAATGTGAGATTTAAAAAGTTAATTTTTTGTTAAGCAATTTTATTATTGCATTGCTATAATTCTTTTCCTCCCTGTTAAGGAACAGTACACTTTTTTCTTCTCTCTTTTGCAAGCCAAGAACAGATTCCTAGGCCTTAGCTAATTTTCCTTTTGATTGTCTCCAAGGAGCTGCACAAGAAGAATGTGGCTCTTACTGTGTTACTGAAGACACCCTGTGCATTTGACTCAACACATGCATGTTGTAATAGATTTGATATTAACAATTTTGTACTGAACTGTAGTTGCAAATTACTTCGTGCCATTTGTCTTGTATTGACACTTAAAAGTTTAGAATCATGGTGACCAAATTTTACTGACTGGTTATCATTAATTGAAACTTTTAGTGGATCATGTTCTGAGTACAGAGAAAAAAATTATTAATGCACATTGTTTTCCAATAACGTTAAAAAGCCCTTGTATTATTTATGTGTGACAGCAAGGGCTGTTAGTGTAACATGCCTTGCAATTTTTTAGTAGTGTTACAGTAATCTAATGGGAATGTTGCTTCCTATAAGCTATTATATAATTACATTTTCTTTTTTACTTCATTAAAGTTGAATGATACAGCTTTGGGCCTTACAAAACAAGTCAGCACTCCAAAAGAAGGGTATTTTCAGGTACTGGTTAAAAATTTGCTCTGCAACAAAATGAATTGCTTCATGGGAAAATCATCTTCACATTCTATCAACTTTTAAACTATGCAAGTTTAATATAACAGCATTTATGTGGTGTGATTTCAAAATTTTACATTGAATGTAACTTTTTATTGGATAATCAACATGTACAGCAAAACATATTGCTTTTGCATCGCAACAAATATGTTGCAAATATAGTGTGCAAGTCACTGAAAACTTTGTCATGCTAATGTTAGAAAACTGCTCATACTTTTAAAAGAGTATATAGTCTTTAAAATGCAGTTGCAAGGGAACCACTTCAACTCTAAATGAGACTAAAGTTTTAGTGAAATATTGATAGTATCATTTCATTCAAGAGTGGAATATTTCATGCTCCATAAATGCTCATGAACTTGCATGCAACTTGCTGATTAATTAATGCATACAACTCTTTTGCTCTACAGGCAATTTTGATTATTACTGAACTTAACCTTAATCTCCATCCTCCATGGTCTATATAGAGTAAAGGCAAAATTCCTAACACACTTTATAATCAAAGTTGAGAACTATAAACATAGTAATGTTAGGAAATTTATTTCACTTAATGCTTTGCTTTCATTGTATTCTAACACCATTTTCTTATTATTGTCTGATGAAGATTCTTTGTGTATTATTGTTACTTGAGATCTTAGGTTCTACATTGGAGGAAAATGGATTTAGTTTTCAGTTTTGTGAAGGTCTGACTTTTTTTTTAAACAGGTCAGAAAATCATTTTGAAAAGTGAGTTCAAAACAGTATTTAGAGGAAGTCATGTGATTTAAGCTGAATGTCCAGCAAGCCTCTTGGGAGACAATTGAAATGTATTTGTGTTTGCAGAGTTGCTGTTAGTACCAATCTCCAATCAGAGGGGGCTGGGCAGAAGTAGTGAGTTGTTTAGATGTCAGTAAAAATAAAGTTCCAGAAGCAGAGGCTGTGCAAATGTCAGAAAGAAATACATCGTAGAAAGCTGTTGAAGACAAGTATAGGGAATCCTTGTTAACCAATATGTGTGCTGCATTTGCAGTTTGCTTTGAGGGTCTCCGAGAGAGACATTAAATAAAGAAAATAGCACTTAATGAATGCACAGCAGAAATTTACCAAAAGAAAATCAGTTGCAGCAGATCATGGACATAGGGATGACTATTTACTGAAGTACCTGTAAAGCTGTTGTTAAGGTAAAAGGCCTGAAATTTTTTTTTTTGACATTTACAATGAGAGTGTTCTAGTCATCTGATATAGTTGTGGTTTTTCCTTGTGTAGTACATCTTTGTGTTCTTTTGTTAAAAGTATATCGGTAGCCTCTTATGACTGTAACTCAGTCAATGATTTCAATAGTAAATAATAAGAAACGTAAAACCAATGGTTTATGAAGCCAGTTTTCAATCTGAGGTCTCACTTGTCAAATACTACTGTCAGCTGGGATCATAAATATCTGTCCACTCAAATAATTGTTAATGCTGTGTTTGTAAACAAAGTACAGTTCTGCATTTCTACTGGAATCCGAATCCAGTGCATATCTTTAGTGATGGTGGGGTTTCTGTAGTTGCCCTCAATGTGTAAAGTACAGAGGAAGAAAGAATGAGCTGTGGATTCTATGTTGATTGATCCTTGCTGAATAGTGTTTACATTTGCAGATTAGACAAAACCTAAAACTGGCCTAGCCATACATGATCATCACACAGCAAATTTAATTTTTTCAGCACCGATACATATGCTGAGTATGTAAGTTGAGCTTTGTTTTCAGACGTTTCGTCACCATACTAGGTAACATCAGTGAGAGTCTCTGGTGAAGTGCTGGTGGTATGTCCCGTCTCTCTATTTATAAGTCTTGGTTTCTTAAGGTGGGTGATGTAATTTCCATTCTTTTTTTCAAGGGAAGGCGGATAGAATCTAAATGAAAGTGTTTATTGATGGTTCTGGTTAGAATGCCATGCACAATAATTCTTAGAGGCATGGCATTCTAGCCAGAACTCCATCAATAAACACCACCAGCACTTCACCAGACACACTCACTGATGATATTCCCTAGAATGGTGACAAAACATCTGAAAATAAATCTTCAAGCTCATAAGTTAACTTACATACTTACCATCAACCTGAGCTACAAATCTTCTCAAAGATTGCTGATACATATGTTGATTTGACCAACAGGAGGTTTGCCATTACCCAAAGAATTTTAACCTAATATATCGTCCTTTTTAAAACAGGAGGAAAATCTTGCGTTGATCAAATTGCACCTTAAAATACGCAATGATTCACATTTTTCACCTTGTTCTTAAGTCCCTCACTAGCTTAATAAGCAAAATATTGATGTTGTCTTTATTCAACTTCCATGCTTGTAGGACAGTTACAGGCACTATAGAGAAGGAAGAACTTTTTTTTAAATGAACCTATAGTTCTTTTTGTCTTGTTGACATTTCTTTGCTATCATTATATGTTCAAAATCTTTTTACTTCTTGGGAGTTATTTATTGAACATCAGTGAAATTATAAACTTTTGAATAACAATCCCATTTTCTCTGGCCTTCAGATAACTGAAGTCTTTCAAGCATGGGATCATTCTCTATCATCTCTATCATTTCACTAAGGGTTTGACATTTTCCTAAATAATGGTTTCCAGAATTAGTAACAACCTAATTTGTGTTTTAAAATATATTAATTTTAAAAAAACGAATTCTATCCCTGATTTATTTGTGGACACCACTGTACACTTCCCTCCAGTGTCAAAAAGAGGTATTTCTTATTCTCTGCTTTCAGTCAAAAGCTGAGTTGATATTCTTGAAGGTGTTGTTCATTAAATCCCATTAGCTTCAATTTTTCTGTTATGTAGTAATTTGCCGAATCTCTCTTAAAACTCCTTATACATAACTTCAATTCCACGATGCTCATCAACCTTCTGTCATTTTCTCAAAGACTCAATCAAGTTAGTCATGCACAATGTGCCTTTAACAAATCCTTTTCTCTCTTTGACCAAGTATCAATTAATTTTATCTCAGGTCGATGTCTCTGAGAGTTTCTCCATGAGTAACCCTGGTTTGACGAACCAGTAGTGCCAGGTTTATGCCTTCTCGCGTATTGTTTGAATGGGGATATACCATTGCATTTGTTTACTTCTCTGCACCATCCCTATAATGAAGGAAGAAATTGTAGCCAGAGTTTTCGTGATTACTTTTCCTCAGCAACGTTGGGTGTATCCCATTTGAATGAGAGTACATTTTTAACTTCAAAAATAAATCAAAGCTTTTATTTCCTACATTGTGCTACTTGCACTGTAAGGAACTTTGTTGAGGCATTAATTCTGTGGAAAATAATCGTACGCTTTCAATGCTCAAATGATCTGTAGAATGTTTTTCCGAGATGTTTCCTAACGAGAAGTACATATCTCAGCAGTGCAGACTGTGCTCTACTGCTCGATTATCTCTTGTCTTGGATCCATATGCATACGTAAAATCATTTTATGTTAAATCCGAGGTTTTGAACGGCAAATGCTTCAATGTTGCAAAGTGCACCAAGTAAATTTGCAGTTCCTTGTTACCACAATGCCAATTCCTGTATTTTACTGGCATGCTACTTTTTGAATATGGAGATGTAGAAAAAAAATTGGAATACTTCTTTATGTACTGTTGGTTCAGTATTTATATCTAAAACCACCACTCAACTCACCTTTTGATATTTTCTCCAATGTGATACAACTTGAATCAACTTTTACAATTTGGAGCAATCTTTTGGTTTTGTATACTTGCTCTTAATGTTGTTTTATCTGGTCAAGGAACTAAAAGTTATTTTGCTAATTAGCTATGAAAGATTAGAGATTACCTGATAAAGAATTTTGTAAATGGTAATAGATCTGAAGGCTTTGATGATCTTGTTACATTAAACTCCACCCATGCTGGTGGTGTCACGCACAGTATGTGAGTGAAGGCACGAAGTTTTACACTAGCCTTCATTAGGACTAGGTGTATTTTGTACAGCTCCTGCAAATTCTAGTAATTAAGCCTGACTAGTGTAGTCGTAGTTATTGCCATCATCTAATAAATCAGCTTGTTAATTAAGAAGAGTACTCCCCTGTAAGGACTCTGCGATTCAACTACCACTGATCATTCGACAGACTCTAGACAAAATATGTACAAAGGATGATGGCAACTACTCTACCTCAAACAAATCTTACTCATAACCACAAACAGGCATAAGTAGCGCACACCATGGGATATCAGTAGTGGAAACCAGTTTAATACCACCAAGAGGATAATGCAGTAACCCAAAGGTTACCTTTAGAAGTCAAATGCTTAAATGACTTATTTTTTCCCCAACCGTCATTTGCAGTTGATGATATTTAGTTTTTCAATGAAATTGAACTTTTTCTTGTTAACAGCTTTGCTCATTAAGGAAAAGGGAATTTGTGCTGTGGAATGCAGCATGCTTATTCTGAATCAGAGCAAGGTTTTCTCTTCTCTCCTGCACAACCTACCTTAGCTGTACAAAGTTAAAAATCACACAACACCGGGTTATAGTCCAACAGGTTTAATTGGAAGTACTAGTTTTCGGAGTGCCGCTCCTTCATCAGTCCAACACTGGCATCTCAAAATCATGCCTTAGATGTGCATTTCTTTTGCACTAATGTTACATTTTACTCAATTTGTGTACTTATTATCATGTGACCTCTGAGTAAAATTAGTATTTAGTAAGGAATTATAAACAACTTTCTGATTTAGACTGATCGTAAGGCATATTTGCAATGAAACTGCTCAAATTCATTTCACTCAAGCTTGTTATATATTACTTTTTTCAAAGAATAATCATATGAGTAAGTACCCCCATTCTAGATAATGTAACACTTTCTACCTTGCTGAAAAACAAACTGAGCAAAAGGATTTTATAATCTGAAGTGTTGAGTCAGAAAATAAATTTTGACAGCATTGCTGTTTGCAAAATAGAATTTGTTGATTGTCCAACAATAAGCAGTGACTAACGAAGTTATAAGGACAATAATGTTGATAAAAGATTTAAACTTATACCATCTTTGTAGAGGTAATTTAGATTGGCAGAAGAATAACCCAGATAAGATTTCACCCAGTCTGTGTTACAGATTTTGGAAAATATCTAGGCCGGTGAATAAATTGTCAAATGTATCAATGCTCATTCCATATTACAAAACCATTCTGTCTGCTCAAGTAAAGCATGGATAGTGATTGGGTTCTAATTTAAACTAACCTGAGATTACTACCGCAGACATAGGAGTAAAAGTAATTTTGAACTTCTCAATTTTTTATGGCATCAGTTCCCTGAGGAGACAGAATTGGATCTGTTATCAATCACCGTCGATAGTCCATCTCATTACTCACCCATCAGTGAACGTTCAGTGTTTAGTTCACCCAGAACCCCACATGTCGTTCAACAAAGAATTGCCTTCCAGCTTGATGATGCAAAGCGAGACGACAGTTTGTCATCTTCTAGTGAAGAGTCTGACCGCGATGAAGAATATGATAAAGAAAAACCTCAATACATCAGGAGGACACCGTGAGTGCACTTTGTGTTTTTCTTTCTAAAATTATTGAATAATTGTCTCCAGGATCTATTGAAACTAAAATTTGAAAGCATGATGTCAAACTGTAAAATTTTAAGTGAACTACACAATAGGATTGACATATTTTTTACTGGTCCACTTCCCCCACCCACCTCTGCCTCCCTCACCCTTTGTCCGCAGTGTCTGATTCTTCCTCCACCCACCATGGAGCCTTTTTCTTCACCTGACCTCCCCACCCCACCCCACCCCACCCCACCCCATCAACCATCATCCCTCTTACAGCTTTTTCTTTCACCTCAGTCTCCCATTCTCAGATTTTCTTTCTTTGCCACCCCACTCCCCTTGCCGTCATTTTCTTCCCCCTTTCAACCCTTTTTTACAGCTTCTTTCTTTACGGAAGTTCAGAATGCCGAGAGGGATCAGTGAGAACAGTTACTAAAGGTCAATATTGTGTGTGTTGTGTTTCTGAGACTATTTGCGTTATCTATCCTGTAGACATAACATACGCAAAAAGAATGCAGGGCTTGCTGCAGTCCAACAACTTTTTACTGATCGTTGGCCTTCAACATCAATAAACAGAAATTCGCTAAATACTGCAACAGAACGGAACATTGATTTTGAGCTTGATGTTCGTGTGGAGATTGAGAGTGGAAAATGTGTACTGCATCCAACTACACAGCAGCTGCAGCAAGCAGAACATGATGAATTCAACATTAAAAGGTATGAAAATCCTTTATTTGCTGTTCTTGTCTTTGTGTGTAAATACTTGCACTACAAATATAATACTTGGCTTCAAGAATGTGCACTTAAGTTAATTAGACATTTCTCCATCACCTTTCAGTTCTGTCATGTTTTGACTGAAAATTGCAAGAAGTGACAATGGCAAATCTGGGAACTTAGTGAATGACAGGGCTGATGGTCTATTTCATTAGTAAGTAACAGTTCTGAGGAATGACTGTGTAGGAAGTCATAGAATAGAGTTGAATCAGAAACAAGTTAAATAAACAAAAGGAAAGAAAGAATGCATTCAGAGAAAGAGGCAAACAAAAATCAAAACAAATTAAATTTTAAAAGATTGCAGGAGCAATTTATGTCATGCAGGAATGTCCATGGTTTTGGTTCCCAAGCTTTAACTTTTAGGAGCACATTTAATTGGGAATTAATTGGGAAATTCAATAATTACTTCAAAATCACCGGGACATTAACAGCGATCAATTGTTTTCTTGAAAGTTAACAGTGGAATAGAGTAAGGTGTCCAGTAATTTGTAGTGATTCTTAACTGATGGGATATCTTGTCCTCACTGCAACTTGCTAGATGATTTATGCCCTAAGATTAAATTGTGCATTAAATTTACTTACTCTCCAAGCAATTCTGGGCCAGTATCCATTTTTTTTGTTTACAAAATTCAATTCAATATTTGAGGATTCAAAACACTCCCAAACTCTAATATAATACCATGTGAAAAAGTAGATGATTTCTGAGGACTTAAGAGGCCATAAATATTTCTGTTTGATTCCTCCTTGGTTATAAAATAAATAATTACTCTTAAATTTATTTACTCTGTTGCCTATTTGCATTCCCTGACATATTGCTTAGAATTAGACTAAGAAGAATTTGCAATTAATAATGGAATCGTATGTGTATTCAAGTCAGACTATCAGCACACAGTTGAGCGACTCCAAAACAGTTTTTCAGTTGTATACCTGCATTAGTTTCCAGATCCCACGTCTTCTATGAAGACACACCAGTGAACAAAAATAAATCCCCAATTTGTAAACACTCATGGGGTTGCCAAATCTGATTCACTGCATCATTGGAAGTTTTGTCAGGTGACAATATGATGTTCCAACCGGACAATATTCTGATCAACAAGTACGACAACTGCATTTCGATTGCGATAACACCTTTAATGGTTCATATCCAAATCAGCCAAAATTTGACCTCGAACCAAAGGAGATATGGGGTCAGTGGACCAAGGTCTTGGTTAAAGGGCGATATTTTAGGAAAGGCGTTAAAAATGGAGAGGAGGTAGAAAGGTTCATTGAGCAAATTCCATACCTTAGAATCTGGAAAACTAAAGGCAAAACTACCATTTAAAGGGTGACAGAAGAGGACAAGAGGCCAGAGTAAGATAAACACTGGTCGCAAATTTGTTTTGATAGTGCCACAAGAAACAGAAATTGGAACAGCTGAACATTGTGGCATCATTGCTTATCCACGTGGCAACCCATGCTTGAGGAGTCTAAGGGTAATTTGACATACCAATTTAGATAGATCAAGTTAACATCCTTTTACCATCATCATAATGTGCTCAGCCTACATTATTTAGTCATCCAACTTGCAGGTGTGATGCTTTTGTCTGACTTGTTGTAGCATTTGTGGAAGAACCACAGTGTGGTCTTGGAAGAGTTTTAATGACTTGTTGTGTTTTTATGGCAGTGTTTTTGCAATTGAAGAAGTAATTGAGAATGAGATTCCACAAAAATTCCCATCTTCAGTCAGGGCAGACCCCAACACAAAAATTTTAAATACAAGGTTAAAGCTGCTTCAAATGATTTTTAGTTGGCAGTGGCAAGTGGGTGATTCATCTTGGCCTCCATCTAAGATCCGTGGCCATCCGTGTATCAGCATCAGTTGACTTATTTCACTGCTTGTTTTATCAAGAACCAGCCGAACGCAGTTGGTAGTAGCAAGGGCTATTGGATTCATAACACTCTGGCTGTCGTCTTGAAGACTTGTTCGACAGCACTAGCTTTGCTGCTAGCCAGGCCCAATACATCTAAACATTGGCTTCGACCTGACAATGTGAAAAATTACCAGATGTGCCCTGTCCACAAAAAGCAGGAGGAGTGCAATTTGTTGAATTACCGTCCCATTACTCTATTTTCAGTGATCAACCAAGTGGCGCAGGTTGTTGACAGTTGCTTTAAGCAGCTCCTACATAGCAATAACCTGCTCATTGCTACTCGTGCTGGGTTTACGAGGGTCATTTGTCTCCTGATCACATTCAAGCTTTGGTCAAAATACGAACAAACAGCTGAGTTCCGGAGGTGAGGTGAGAGTGACAATGTTGGCATAATTTGACAGTGTGTGGCATCAAGGACTCCTCGTAAAATTGAAGTCAGTGGTAATTTGAAATACAATTTTCATGGGGTGAAGTCATGGCTGGCAAGGTGGTTGTGGTTATTGAAAGCCAATCACCTCATCCCCTGTATATCACTATAACATTCCTTTAGACCAGTGTCCCATCAAGCCATCTTCAGCTGTTTTCTCAATAATTTTCCTTCATCATAAGGTCCAAAGTGGATGTGCCAACTGAAGATGAGACTGTGAATGTGCATTGATAATGGAGCAGTCCTGCCTGCATATAACATAACCTGAACAATATTCAGACTTGGACATTATATAGCAAGTAACAGTCATACCACACATTTGCCAGGCAATGAATATCTTCAACAACAAAAAAATGTCTGAGCACTTCCTCATGGTTATTCAATGGCTTTTCACTGTCAACATCCAGGAGGTTGCCATTGATTGGATGTTTAACTGGGGCAGCTGTTGTTGGAAAAAGCATTGGAAAAAGCAGGTCAAAGACTGGGAATTCCACAGCAACTCACCACCTGACTCCACAAAGCCTGTTTGCTATCCACAAAGATGGAAGTCAAGAAATACTTTAAGCTCCCACCTCCTCACCCCAGGTAGCAGACACATTGCAACTCTATTGTCTGCAAGTTACTTTCCAAGTCACGCTTATGACTTGGAGAGAAATGCCTTCCACGATCACTATGGTTCCAAATTGTTTTACAGCCAATTAAGTCACCTTGAAATGCAGTAACTGGGAACAGTACTGCCAATTTGAGCATATTAAGTTCCCAAAAACATCAGTGATATTGACTAAATATTCTGATTTGCGCTGTATTTGAGCGATAAATATCTAAAGTTCCAAGGATAACTTGCCTTTTCTCTAAAATTGTACTATAGGATTTTTCATGCTCACCTGGGAGATTGAAGTGTTTTAATTTAAGATCTTATCCAAAAGGGTACACTTCCAACAGAGCACCACTCATTTGGTACTGTGCTGGAGTGTTGATGTTTATGCTCAAATCCTGGAGTGGGATAGACTGTGTAGTCCATAATCATGTAGCTTAGACTGAGTTACTATTTTGGAGGAGATACAAACTATTTTCTTATAAACCTGTTCAGAGATATTATTACAGGTGAGACTTGCTCCAGGTTTCCTGGCTCAGAGGTAGGGATACTACCACTGTGCCACAACGTAGATATCTAGTCTTACTCTCCTGTAACTTGCTTTTTCACTAATGGATAATAAACCTTTTTGTTACTCCAAGAATATATCTTTTCGGCCAAGGCTTCCACATGGTTACCCTTCACTGTTTCGTCAGCAGGAAATTGAGGAGCAAATATGCAGGGAGATCGCAAATAGCTGTCAGAATAATAGGGTTGTAATAATAAGGGATTTTAATTTTCTAAACATAGACTGGAGCTAATATAGTGATAAGGGGTTGGATGGGGAGGAATTTAAGTGTGTTCAAAAAAAAATGTAGATGGCTCTACTAGAGAAGGGGCAAAACTTGACCCTTGGGAAATAAGGCAGGGCACTGAGGTGTTTGTGGGGGAACAGTTTGGAACAAGTGACTAGTTCTATTAGTTTTAAAATAGTTATGGAAAAGAATATGCCTGGTCCACAAGTTAACATTGTAAATTGGGACATGGTACTAGACAGGAACTTTCAAAAGTTGTTAGGGGGAGGCTGTTTGCAGGTAAAGCGACATCTAGCAAGTAGAAAGCTTTCAAAACTGTGATAACAAGAGTTCAGGGACAGCATGTTCCAGTTAGTGTGAAAGGCAAGGCTGGCAAGAGTAGGGGACACTGAATGACCAGAGATATTGAGATTTTGGTCCAAAAAACGAGTCATATTGTCTGATAACTAGAATCAAGTGAATCCCTTGAGGAGCATAGGGAGGGAGTGCAGGCAGGGGTACATTTAAGAGGGAAACCAACGGGGTAAAAAGTGAACATTCTACTTAATCTTATTTGCTTCAGTAAATAAGTTTGAGAAAATTCCCAATAAATTCTGCAAGTACATTAAGGGGCAAAAGAGCAACTAGGAAGAGAATAGGACCCCTTTAAGATCAACAAGGCCA
Source organism: Chiloscyllium punctatum (assembly GCF_047496795.1). NCBI lineage: Eukaryota > Metazoa > Chordata > Chondrichthyes > Orectolobiformes > Hemiscylliidae > Chiloscyllium > Chiloscyllium punctatum. Next base: position 39,146,517 of record NC_092752.1, on the reverse strand, counting down.
TCTATATGTTGGACCACAGGAGATGAGGGAGATCCTAAGTGAATATTTTGCATCAGTTTCCCTGCTAAAATCACGAGAGTCATTGTTAAATGAATAACCAAAGTCTTTTCCCCAAGTTCGGGATCCAAAGCTAGAGGGCATAGTATGAAGGTGAGAGAGGAAAGATTTAAAAGGAACCTGAGGGGCAACTTTTTCTTACAGTTGGTACATACATGGAACGAGCTTCCAGAGGAAGTGGTGGAGATGGGTACAATTACAACATTTAAAAGCCAAGTTGTCAAGCACATGGATAGGAGATGGGCCAAATGCCAGCAAATGGCACTAGTTCAATTTAGGAAACCTGGTCAGTATGGATGAGATGGGCCAAAAGGGCTGTTTCCATGCTGTGTAACTCTATGACTCAATAAGCCTTATACTGTACTAGAATTTGGATTGGTGGCAGCTTTCAACCCAAAAACCTTTGAGGTTAACATCTAGCACACTTACTATTTACAATAAGATGTCAGCTGCAAGCATGAGTTCTAGCATTAACAACATGAAAGCTCAGATTTGTAACAAAGAAACCACACATAAGATGCTACATTCTGTACACCTTCCAGTATAAGTCAAAAACCCAGAAAATAACTATAATCTCTTGAAGAAAATAGAGGCCTTTAAATTGTGGATCTCAGACGTGTGCTAAAATTTCCATATATAGACTGTAAGGCAAAGGAAACAATATTTGAAATTGTAAGAGCAAAATGAACTCTCAAGTGGCATCCAGAAAGGAAGAATATGTCAGTATTTCGTCCATTTGATTTGAACTGAAAACCTACAGAGGCCTCTTCTAGAGGGCAAAGAGGAGAGCAGCAGAAGGTAATGTCAACCTCGGCACTGTTGAATGGTGGATACCCCAGAGCGGTTGCGGATAAGTTTCAGTGAATGTCTGAAGATGGCTCAAGACAAGTTATAAAGAACACATCTTTTTATTTCCTTTAGTTTTTGTCTTATTACAAAGATGGTTGTACTTGCATTGTAAACAGTTCAAAGAGTACTCCTTGGGATAAAGGGGTTGTCTTATGAGGAAAGATTAAATATGTTGGGCCTATGCTCATTGGAACTTAGAAGGATGAGAAGTAATTGTATTGAAACCTACAACACAATGAAAGGGTTTAACACTTTAACAGGGTATATGCTCAGAGGATATTTCTCATCTAGAATTAGAGAATGCACTTTCAAAGTAAATAGTCTCCCATTTAAGAAAGTTGTGAGGTGGAATATCTTCTCTCTTAGCATGTTTTTTCTTTGGAATTCTTTTCTTCAGAGAGCTGTGGAGGCTTGGTTGGAGAGATTGTTTGATCAGGAATTTGGAGTTTGCACGACAATTGGATAACTGTTATTTTGTTGAATTATGGGGGTGGGGTGTGCAGGCTGCAGAGTCAAAGATTCAAACGGCTTACACCTCTTTCTTTTATTCTTACATTTGACACACATGTTCTATTATGCAGTGCAGTTTATGAATTTAAAGAGGAAGTCCAAGTAACTCGCAATTTATACAACAATAAGTTCAGGATATTGTGGCTGTAGTGCAGATGGATGATTTTAAGGAAATAATGAAATTTAATTGTTGCAGTAATTTCAGATGATTGAATACTACACTTTCTTTATGAACAAACTTTTGTTTCTGGAACCTTGAAAAATCAGAAAACAATAGATTGATTTTCTTTTGGGTACTCTATGGACTGTTCAAATCAAATGGACAGTTACTTTAATGTTACTGTAGAATTTGTTTCATTACAATATAATGTTTATTTGGATGTGCATATTTATGTAGTTTAGAGCTCTGAAATTGACAATGTTAAAATAAATTGTATTACTTGTGCAGGAGTATTGAGAAGAGTTTAAAAAATTTGGATCAAGATACTCCAGCAAAAAGGAGAAAAACACATCAGAATTATCAATCAACTTCACACTTAATAGGTGGAAAAAAAGTGCCGCATACCCTACAGACTAAAACTACAGAGTTTGAGAACACAGTATTTTACATTCCAGGAGTAGATGTAAAGGTAATAAGAGGAAACTTATAACTGTGTTTAAAAGAAATAATAATGATTTGCTCTGCATTTTTTAAAGAAAATTATTTGATATTAATATTACTTTTTAAGATTTGCAATACAAAATCATTGTTGTTGATATTACATCTCCATTATTTTACTTCGTATGTAGGTAACATTGGTGAGGAAGACAATCTGTTTAAAACCTTTTTTTCTTTGAGAGCAAGCTGGATTTATTGTTCATTTAAGATGCAGCTAATTATTTACTTCAAACACAGTTAAAAGTTTTCAAACAACTCTACTTTTAATGCAGGTATTTTTTTAATGCACTTGCATTATGCTGGCTTTATTGAGCCTATAATTTTTTATGCCATTTTCCAGGTTTAGAGAGGATTGGAATGCAGTCAGAAAATGGGCTGGATTTTCAGAGCCATGAAGACTCCAGAGACCTTTACAAATAGTGGGTGGGATACAGACCTGGAGGTCAAACTTCAATGTCAGACAGATTTTCATAACAATGATGCTTGGCTTTTCTACAGTCTAACATCATCAAAATTTGGGGATTAGGAAACAGGAGGTGTTGTTGCAAATTGATTGACAGGGAATTGATGTGTGCTTCTGAGGACAAATGATTTTCAGAGATAATCTTGAGGGGATTTACACAAATTGAATGGTCTTTCATGAATGAGACTGTTTTTCTGTAGTGAAATTTATAATAGATGCTTAGAATGTCTTTCATATCAGCATGGCTCCTGAGGTCTGACTGAACTGGTTACTAGCCACTTTGAACTGGTGAAGGAGCAGCGCACCGAAAGCTAATGTGCTTCCAAATAAACCTGTTGGACGAGAACCTGGTGTTGTGTGATTTTGAACTTTGTACACCGCAGTCCAACACCAGCATCTCCAAACCATGACTAACGACTTTGTTATGGTAGTTGGAAGTGCAAAGGTAGTAGGTGACTGGGGCACTAATACTGGATTAGTGGTGCTGGAAGAGCACAGCAGTTCAGGCAGCATCCAACGAGTATGCTGCCTGAACTGCTGTGTTCTTCCAGCACCACTAATCCGGTATTTGGTTTTCAGCATCTGCAGTCATTGTTTTTACCTTGTTGACTGGGGCACTAAGTTCATGTAGGGGCTATAAGGGGCCATGGGGATGAGCAAGGGTTCTAAATTGGTATTAACCTGGACTGAAAGAGGGTTGGAAGGCTGTAGTTGCAGTTTGCCATCCTATTTCCTGCAGGGAATTAAAAAAAGAGAAACAGCTACATGGATTGTTCCAGCATATCTGTTCGATTCCTTTTCTAGTTGATATTTATAAGAAAACATTACCAATTTTTTGACTGGGTTTCAGTAAACGATTACTGAAAAATTTAGTTTGATTAAAAAGTCATAAGTGATCATTTTATTTTAACAGTTGCATTACAACTCCAAAACACTAAAGGCAGATTCTCCAAATACCTCCAGAGGATCATCTTTGCCAAGAACTCTGTCTAAAGAATCCAAACTGTATGGTATGAAAGATAGCGGTCCTCCCCCTGCATCCACTACTAATTACAGCAAGGCTAACTTCCTGCTTCCTCCCCCTCCCCCACCATTACCATCAGGTATACAATTTATGGATTTCTGTTTTTGTAGAAATAGAACCTTACAATTTTGTGTTTTGCATAGAACAGCATATAATGTGTTCAGGATATTTAATTTCAGGAGAACAGAATGCAAACAATATTGTAGCTAGCAATATGTTGAAATGGCATGTGCTATCACTGTAACAGTGCTTGTGTCATTGTTAATCTTAGTGTGAATTTGCCTTGTTTTACAATTTAAATTGTTTATCAAACAGCACAAATATCATGAAAGTAACCTTCAAGAAGCTTCCCAACATCTGTGCTTCTATATAATAAAATACATTGATGTTTAAATGTTAATTCGGCCTTTTCTGAGCTTTTTTTCCACTTTGGTAATGAGATATAATGTTCTTATTTGTGATTTGTTCTCCAAAGTTTAGCAACATTTATTTATGCTGCAGATTGTACGGACAGCAGGATAAGGAGAATAAAGAATGCAAAAGACTTGCTAAAGTTGTAATAATAAATAAGTTTCAAGCAATTGTATTTAAATTGTTTTGTTTTAGAATGCTGTAAACTAATCTCATCTAATTTTTCAAAATTTTATGATACGTGGTTAATTTCTTTGAAATAAAGATCTCACATCATGTGCACTGAATTTTATGGATACTGTGGGCAGAGGGTAGAGTGCTGTGCCCTCACCAGTAAATCCACACTCAGTCCATCTATGCTGCCCAGTTCATGTTTTTGCAGGCAACATGAGAGCCATCATATGGGTTGCTAGTCTTTGGCCCAAACACACTGCCCGGTTAAAGGCCATATCATATCACCATTTTTATATAGTTGGCTGCAGGAATGGCCTTAATGTCTCATGTAGCTTGACATCTTTAAACCTGTGTGTTGCTGATCAGTGGCCAATATTGCATCTTTCCTTGAGCCTCCTATGTCATTTACTGGGCTCTGATATTGCCGTTTTGATTTGCCATGTCCATTCTAACCCTGTCATCATGACCCAAGTGGGATCCTGAATGTTCTTGAATAACTAAGATTGTTGCTGAACTCCAACTCCTTGGCCTATCTGCAATACTGGCAGTAATCATTGCTCCGGCATGATGATGTCACTATGCTCCAGGACTCCAGTTGACCAACAGCTCTGTGAGATGGGTCATCCTCCTATTCATGCCTCGTACTAATTAATGGACTATTGTCAAGCAGGGCAACTAGCTAAGTGAAGCAGGATTTGTCTGCAAGGAGCCCACACTCCATGTGAATTCCAGCCCCTTTCAATTTCTATCAAAATCTAGTTCCAGTTAAAAGTGATGATTTGATACAACTTGCGTTTCTCACATTATCTCAAATGTTCCACAGTTAACATGTAGTGACTGGATCAAGTATTTCTTTAATGTGGGAAAGGTTTTTAATTATAATAGTGGGCAATATTTTAAATTTTTATTTGTATCTTACTTGGTCTAAACTATCAAAGAGCAAAATTAGAATGTTTCACTAGTGGTTTCCAAATTCACTGCTATTATCGGAATTCTAATTAATTTTTTGTGTCTCAAATGAAAGAAATTCATATTTCCGGTTATCTTTACAATAATGCATAATTCTTGCAGCCAAAGGAAAAGGAAGTGGAGGTGTGAAAACAGCGAAACTGTATGCTTGGGTTGCTTTACAATCTCTTCCTGAAGAAATGGTGATCAGTCCTGGCCTGCTGGACTTCCTAGAAAAAGCTCTGGAAACAATTCCTATAACTCCAATTGAAAGACATTATACAGGTATCTCACAATAAGAGAAACTTTCTCTTGGCACATGAACAGTCCAATGAGTCTGTCTGACATCTAACTTGAATATTAACTATTTGTATTTATGCTCTCTAGAATCATACGGTATGGAAACAGACCCTTCGGTCCAACTCATTCATGCCAAAAAGGTTTCCCAAACTAAACTAGTCCCATATGCCTGCATTTTGCCCATATTCCACTAAACGTTAGTATTTACGTACCTGTCCAGATGTCTTTTAAATGTTGTAACTGTACCTGTATCTACTACTACTTCTGGTAATTCATTCCACTTACAAACCACCCTTTGGGTGAAAATGTTGACCCTCAGGTCTCTTTTAAATCTTTCTCTTAAAAATATGCCCTTTAGTTCTGAACTCCCCTATCCTATGGAAATGACTTTTGCAATTCACCTTATTTATGCCTCTCATGATTTTATTAACTTCTAGAAGGTTTCTACTGTTAAAATGCATTAGAACAAAGAACAAAGAAAGTTTGCAGCCCAGGAACAGGCCCTTTGGCTCTCCAAGCCTGAGCCAATCCAAATTGACTGTCTAAATGTGTTGCCCAATTCCTAAGCATCTGTATCCCTCTGCTCCCCACCTACTCATGCATCTGTCCAGACACATCTTAAATGAATCTACTGTGCCTGCCTCTATTTCCTCTGCTGGCAACGCGTTTCAGGCACCTACCACCCTCTGTGTAAAGTACTTACCACGTATGTCCCCCTTAAACTTTTCACCTCTCACCTTGAACACGTGACCTTTCATTATTGATTTCCTCACCCTGGGAAAAAGCCAATCTCTATCTACCTTCTCTATACCCTTCATGATTTTGTAGACCTCAATCAGGCCCCTGCCTCAATCTCCTTTTTTCTAATGAAAACAATCCTGAACTACTCAACCTCTCTTAACTCAAGTCTGCACCCTGTTGATCATGAAATAGGTTCAGGGTACCATTTCTTTCTGATCATAAGCTTTACTTATGAATCTTGGTGACTAGTCAAGGGTCACCCCAAAATTGTTTTTTAACAGCCATCCGAATATGGAATATGCGCCTTGAGTTTCTTAAGTCCATGTACACAGATAAACATTTCCCCACTATCTGCTGGATAAGAAAGTAGTCAGTTGAATTACCAAATTAACCTGACATCTATAAATTACTTTATTACCAAACATTGGAATATGTTCTGATAATATTTACATATTTGAAAGTAGAGGTTCATTTTTTTAAAAATTGGAATTTAAAGTAGCCACCTGAAAACTGAAGGGTGATCATTATTCGTTGCCTTTCAACCATCTATTCTAAAGTAGCTTGGTAGAATGTAAATATGAAGGACATTACTAGCATATATGGGTATCTTTTCGAGCATTGGTACAGATATAGTATCTCAAAGCGAGGTCATCCTAATATTTGAACTACTTTGGATTGGTAGAAATCAAGCGTGCAGGCTACAGTTATGAAATATAGGAAACGGGAACAAAACTTAATTTACCATCCTTTTCCTTCCTCATTCATGTGAGGGTTAATTTTACTCTATTTGTAAGTGCTAGTACACATTAAAGGGTAAAAATGTTGTTAGCATTGACATGTTATGAGCATCTGTTTGTCTCTGCTAATAAGCATATTCTTGAGTAAATATTTTGTCCATAACCTGTTTAGAGTTTGTCCTGGAATAGATGTGCTTTAAGCTGCTTATTACTCAGCAATTCAGGTGGAGCATTAAAATTCATTCAAGCTTTAATCCCTTTCAACATGTTAATTTCTACCATGCAACAATCCCATTGGAGAGATTTGACAAATTTCCCATGAGTAGGTACAGTAGCTTATCGAGCTAACAAATGAGCGTTATGGTTAATTCTGTAGCATGAAATAAGTCTCAATCATGGATAATTTGGAAAAATAGTTGCATAACAGTAGCAGTCCATGAGAACTTAGAGGAGTGCCCATTGTGACTTTGTGCAAAAATCTGTGATTGCCAGAAATCTGAAATAAGAACAAAAAGTACTCGAATAACTTGGAAGTCAGGCAGCATCTGTGGCGAGAAACAATTAATACACAGAATCTTATAGTAGAGGTCATTATAGTTAACCAGACTATAGAGCTGCTTGCTCATTAGAGAGAGACGACTAGTGGTGCTCTAACCCGCCTCAGGTGAGGGGACAGTTTGAGAAGGAAGAGTCCTTCATAGTAACCCAGTCAATGGTGGAATTGAATCCACGCTGTTGGCTTAACTCTGTGTCGCAAACCAGCTGTCCTTGAGCAATGTGGGCTATGGCAAAATATGTGACTGAATCTGACCAGAAGCCTGTAAGGCCCATGTTGGGAGTAATTCACACCATTTTTTATGCTTTTCAGAAGTAGTATGGGTTTCTCGGTAGGCAGCAGTGAGTCACCAATTAATGGGGATTATTACTCTTTAAACACCTTAAGGCCATCACACTCCTGTTGCCGGTGGACAAGCTTTATGGAGTCTGGAAGTGAATTACTTCCTGCAGAACAGAGGAACCTTAATTATCCGAATGACACGAGCGGGGAGTATTTTGTTTGGATAATCTAATGCCGAATCTTCAAGGTTCCTCTGTATTCCTAGCCTCTAACCTGCTCTTATAGCCACTCTATTTGTAAGACAAATTTTTCAAGGTTGGATAAAAGTTTTCCTCTGGTCACATACAACTTAGCATTGATTGACTAGAATTCCTTTCAATTCCCAAAGAAACCTGAGGGTGTTCATTCTGACTGATGTCATTAGTAGCAAAGTACATGGTAGTTCTGAAAAACTTGGCATCATTTAGATGGGGGATATATTTATGGGCAGCAGATTATGAAATTGAACACATTTTATCAGCGGATATGAATGAGCTAGAGGCAAAGAAATTCAGGGTTGCAGTGGTTGGCAGCCACTGACAGCCTGATCCATTGGGAAGGAATCAGTGATCACTCGACATAAAGTTGTTGTTTAGCCATGTCAAGAAAACTAATCTTCTGTCTATACCTGCGGGTACTGCCTCTACTACTGGAACTTTGTGTGCAACCCTTCTGACCTGTGAAATGGCAGGCAGCTGAGGAATAAGCCACTGCTGCTTGTTAGTGTTGCTTACACTTCTCTAGTGCTGTTGGTATTTCTGGTGATGTTGTTCCTGGAATCACTTTATGTCCCTCATCAAAAGGTCCAAGATAGAATTTCAAAAACTGCTACCATACTGCAGTGAAAACTGACAGAAGGGAAATGCAAATGAAAATTAATAAAGTTCAAGATAACCGATATGATTTCCTACGATTCACAGCGATCATTATTATTTATCATATTTTCCTTATGGATATTAAAATTCACATTGATCCATCTATTGCTGCCTTACATGGAGGGCATTTTGTTTAGTGGTGGACAGTCCTTCTGTCCTGAAAAACTCCTTTCTTTCTTCATACTCATCGCATGCAATAATTCAGTAGACCTCATTAATAAACCGACTCTTTCTGCATCGTTGTTCTTCCAACATTGTTTTATTTCTGCACTTGAGATCTGGATTGATATGCTGAGGATTATTTATGACATCGATTGTACCATCTAATATAAATAACATTAGACAAGTACATAGCAATAATTTATAATAAATGGTAATTTTTCATCAATGTTGTACCTAACTTCTTTGTATTTTACATGAAAGATCAAAAGAAACCAACATTTTAAATTGGTATTCTGTGATCAAATAAATTAGAGGTCAGTTATCTCAGTTGGCGTGATGACTAGAATAAAACAAACAGTGCACCCATTCTAGCTGTGGTAGTTCCTAGAGTCTCTACCTCCTTGCCCATACTTGGAGTTGTTATCCTCAAGTTATTCATAACGAATTATCTTTCTCAATTGGAGAGATATTTCTATAGTCCATTGCTGACAATGGGTCCATCACATTACATGGGTTTGTTGAAAGAGAGGGATGTTATTGCTAATGTTTTTCATGTTGCATCATCAGGGTACACACAAGAATGCTACATTTGAAAAGATTGTAACAATTTATACTAAAGGAGAAAAACTGGCAAATCAAATCTGATTAGTTGAGACTTTAACATAGAAAAAGCATGCCTCTTTTCAGAAATGTTCAAGTTCTTTACTGTTGATAGAATAGTTTCTCCCAAGGTAAGATTCAAAACAGTAATATCGTCTTTACTGCTGACTAATTAAATTCCCTATTATAGCCCTCAGCTCCCAAGATGAAGATGTGGGTCAGTTTGACGTTCCTGAGCCATTGGAAGAATCAACAACGTCTTTAGTATCATCATCTACCTCATCGTATTCTTCTTTTCCAGTAGATGTTGTCGTTTATGTGAGGGTGCAGGTAAGCAACCAATCGCTTTCACTTGGAATGACTCTAAAGATTTTGATCATGATTTAAAAATTTGGTAAAATTAAATTTGAATGCATTGTACTCTAATAGCAGAAGATAATAAACTATAGATGAATTTGTAATCTAAGTAAACACCTTGGCCAAAGTAAATCAAGTCATTGGCTCAAGGAAGCATGTAAGTATATTGTGTTATTAAAATAAAGATTGCCAAAGATCATATAAACACCAATGGCTTCAATTAAGGCATTTCATAAGAATTTAATTTTTTTAAACTTGTTCCAGATGCTATTTTTATTTATAACTCTACTGGAATTAATACTGTACAATATGAGGATATAATGATTTTGTTATGACAATGTGATATTCTATGATCGTGACAAAAATAAACGTTTTCTTGCCATGTCTGCAGTTGACTACATTTTCCTTTCCACTGTATAGATGGGTGAGGCTACAATCTCACAGTACCATTTTTAGCTATTTAATTGCAGCCAGAGTATCGCTTTCAATGGCCTCTCTTCCTATTCTATCAACCTTATTTATGGTAATAATAAGGATCTGTCCTTAGCTGCCCTCTTGTCCAAATGTTATCCCTGATTCTAAGGATGATTATGATTTGACTTAAACCCTGGAAGTCTTTCCCAGACCCTTTCATCATTCTACTTTAATGTCTATCTACCTCTCAAGCCTTGGTATCACTTTTGTGGCTCAATGTCCAATTTTGTTATATAACGCTCCTGTGAAGTACATTGTTACAACAACAAGTTTTTGTTGACAAAACTACATTTTGATGGGGATCAAATAGTTTTAGATTTTCCACTATTCAGCTGAAGGAACTGTCTCTTTGGTAGTGGATGTTAGTTAGCCAAGCAAGATAGTAATGATGAGGCAGAATTGAATGCCATTGATCTGCCCCTAGAAATGGATGCTTTTGGATGATATTACCAAGGGCACCACTTTGGTGAGAAGGGGAGAACCAAGAATAGATGGTTGAGGCGGCGGAGGTGACATTGCAAGAATAGGAGCCATTGCTGGAGATTCACTTGGCTACAGTTTGAGAAGTGAAAATGGAATGTTGGAGGAGGAGAAGGATGTAATTGACCTTGTTAGAGGTTGCAAACATCAGAGAAGAATGATGAGAGATCTTTAAAACAGTTACATCAGATGTCATTTGCAAATTTGATAGAGTCATAGGCAGGAATGGAAACCTGATTGGATTCATTCAAACATATATTCTGGGGGAAAAATAGTCACAGATTTGGGATTTCATGAACTTTGGAGAGGAATGGGAGCTGGAGATGGATTATAGAATGAAGGCTCCACATTATTATGATTAATGATACAGATATATTTGAAATGTAATATTGCTTGCCCTGTTCTTTTGCTCTCTTTGTGGCCCTGGTGCTTGAGATTGTCTTCAGTCCCAGTATTGGAAATCTTACCCGGAAAGTGAAATTAGACTTGGGGATAGCTTTTATGTTCTCCCACCAGCAGGTTTGAAGGAAGGGGAAGCAGATTAAATCCAAATGATGACTTGCCTACTGCCAAACTGTCTGCCCATGTCTCCACTGCAGTTTAATTGGGAGGGAAATGGAGTGGAAACACCTGCTGGCAAATTGAGGTGATTAACAGCCTCAACCTGGCGCCACTGGCAGGAGAGACTCATCCCTGCACAGGCTTGCTAATGTTGGGCTAGGAAGAGTGCATCAGCGGGGTCCCCACAAGCTGTAAGCCCACCCCTCCATCCAGATTCCCCTTTTCTATGGTCTCTCAAATCTGCCCCACCCCACCCCACCGGTCTCTCTCTGAGCATTTATTTTACTATCCCAAAACACCTAAAAAAGTTTTGTCTAACACTAAACACCTTCTCAAGCCTCAAGTGCAATACCTACAATGGCAGTGTTCACGCTTGCACTACCAGTGTTTGAGAACTGCCATGAGGGATGGAAATCTGATCTATTATAAGTGATTGGTTCTTCCACTGGGTAAGCTCCTGACAGGCATTTTAGACAGGGTTAGGGGTTAGGGGCAGTGACCACTGCACCTTGTATAACTTACCCCTTGGCTTTTTCACCAAGTTCTTAGGAATTTATATCTGTGGTACAGTTTAAACAATCCAATATAGAATTTATGAATTATGGTGAGCTTTAAAGAGCAGGAATAACTTAATTTTATTTTCACTTTTTTTTTGGCATTCAGTTAAAATGCTGAATTAGATGCTGAGGATGTATAATAAGAGGACTAATTTGTGCTGAGGTTAGAGGGGGTAGCTGTTTCTATGGGATAGTTAGGAAGCACTTTGCTGAGCACAAACCATATAGCCAGATGAATAATAACCTGCATGTTTGACCCCATGTTGTGGTAATAATGACGGTGGAGCTGTCGTATTTGCCATCATTATTCATATGAAAATGAGAGCAATTTTTGGAACCTTTAAAGATGCAGTTAAACCTGAAAATCTTGAAGTGATTGTCAATTATTTTATGCTTCTCTAGAGGATACTCTGTTGAGATTCCCCAGCTCCCATATACCCAGAATATAATCAGTGGGAAGTCTTTGAACTGATCAGATCTTATGTTCTTGGTTTTGCTCCTTGAAGTTTCCACTTTGGTACATGAGGTGCAACTGCCTTTTTAATGGTATACTATGCTCAAACTGCCATTTTTATTGCCTTCATGGGATGTGGGCATTGCTAGCAAGGCAAGCCTTTGTTGTCCCTATCTAATTACTCTTGAACTGAATGGCTTATTCAGTCAATCCAGAAGGCAGTTAAAAGCTAATCACATTACTGTGGACTGTAGGCCAGACTAGGTAAAGATGGCAGTTTACTTCCTTAAAGGATATTAATTAACTAGATTAGTTTTTGCAACAATCATCAATAGTTTTATGGTCACTGTTACTGAGACTAATTAATTGAATTTAAATTCCACTATCACTGTGGTTGGATTTGAACCAGTATCATCAGAACATTAGTGTGTCCCTCTGACTTGCCATTTGACTGACTGTATCAAGGTCAGTCCTGCAGTTTAACACACTCTATTCAGTAAGGGAGAAAATAAATCAGGAGATAACGTGCACGTGTGAATAAGGCAGTGCAATAATTATACAATAATTATACAATTATACTACCTTCATGTAGATTAGGAAAGTCAAAGCAATCAATCGAGGTAACCATAAGAGAGAATTTAAGGGGTGGTTTCCTAGGACAGTATGCTATGGATCCAACTGGGGATCACATTATTTTGGATCTGATGATGTGTAATAAGATAGTTTAATCAATAATTTCAGAATAAAAGATCCCCAGTGACTATAACATAGTAGAATTCAGTGAGAGGGAGAAGCTTGGTCACTAACAACTGAACTTAAATAAGGGTAATTACAAAGGAATTAGGGCAGAGCTAGCTGGATGGGTGAGGCAGATGTTTAAGAACGTAGTTACTGACTCACAATAAAGATATATCCTAGTAAGAAAGAAGTATTCTGGGAAGCGGATAGGATAGCCGTGGTTAACCAGCGAAGTTAAGGCTAGCATAACGTTGAAATAAAAAGCATATGATGTGGAAAAGATTATTGATAATTGAGGATTAAGAAAGTTTTAAACACCAACAAAAGATTACCCAAAAATTACCAATATAACAGTTCTGTTTAAAAAGGGAAGATGACAATAAATAGTAACTATAGGGCAATTAGCTTAACATCCATATTAGAAAAATGTTTAAGTCAATTGTGAAGGATGTAATAACAGAGCATTTAAACATACATAATGTAATCAAGCAGAATCCACATGAAGCAATGGATGTAAACAACTTGAATTTTCAGAAGGCATTTGATGAGGTTAGGCTACTTAGTAAGTTAAGAGCCCAACATAATGATAGTAGTATATTACAAGGAGAAAGGATTGGCCAATTGTTAGGAGATAGTAGGGCATTTCCAGGGTGGCAACCTATAACTAGTGGAGTGCCACAAGGATCAATGAAAGACCACAATTACTTACAATGTACATTCATGACCAGGATTAGAGGAGTGAAAGTACTATACATATGTTAAGGATGAAATGCAAATAGGTGTAAAAAGGCAAGTGGTGAGGGTAACACAATGAGTCTGCGGAGGGATATAGACAAGTTAACAAATGGGCAATGATTTGGCTGGTGGACATAATTGGAAATGTGAGGTTATGTACTTTAGCAGGAAGAATAGAGGCGCAGAATGGTATTACATGGATACAAACTGCAGAAAGCTGCAGTGCAGTCCTTTTGCATACAGTACATTACAAAATGCTACCATACAAGTTCAGCAAGGAATGGGGATGGTAAGTGGAACACTGGACTTTATTTCAAAGGGAAAATAGTATAAAAATAGACAGGTCTTGCTAAAACCTTGTAAGGCACTAGTTAGACCACACCTGAAATACTGTGAATAATCTTAGACACTATATCTAAGGAAAGATATGCTGGTATTGATATTGTCCAGAGAAGATTCTCTAGATTGGTCCTAGCTATAGAGGTAAGATTATAGAGGGTTAGGCTTGTATTCACTGGAGGTTAGAAGAATCAGAGGAGACCTTATAGCACCAGAAGGCATAATCTGACAGTCAGGGGTTTGCTTGGTTAGGACAGAAATGAGAAGGAATTTCTTTTCTTGGACATTAGTCAGTCTATGGAATTCTTTAGTATAGAGGGCAGAAGAAGCATTATGCTTAAGTCTATTAAGGCTGAGATAGACATATTTATGGTCAGTAAGTGCAGCAAGGAATATTGGGGTAAGGTAGACAAGTGGAGTTAAGGATTATCAGATCAGCCATGACCTCATTAAATGACAGTGCAGATTTAATGGGCCAAATGGCCTACTTCTGCTCCTGTGTCTTATGGAAATAATTTGTCAAATTTCTATTTTAGAATAAATGTCACACTTGTAATTATTTTAAAGTTCAATATTCTAGCTTCATTTAATATGTCCCATTTATTTATTTCACTGTAAAATTTATAAGTCAAATGATTCACAGTGGTTTTTGGCCTGCTATCTTGTTCACAGTGAGAATACATCAGTATGCCTGGCTACTTATCCTGCTTGATGATATTGTTACTAGATACTTGAATGTCCCTTGGTTGAGTGCCATATTTAGCTGATGTCAGGAAAAGGGAATTCTACCCTCTAGAAATCACTATATCTTTTGTTCTATTACTGACTGCAAAGTTCTGAAATATCTGGTCTTTTGATGCTGACGATTACATTATAAGCCACAAACTATATTTGTTATAATCGGTTCGTTTGTTGCAATAATCGGTGAACAACTTTTGCTTTTGGCTGCTGCAGTACTATGCTGAGTATCAGGGAACATACTTCAGATTCTGAATTATCCATAAGCAGCACCACTTGGACCCTATAAATTAATCACTATATTTATCTTTAATAGTATAATTTAGAGAGATTTATATTCTAGTCTTACTCTGTATGAATTGAATTGCTTTAACATTGATTCATACACTCCAACACACTTTCTTGTATTCTGCAGCCTTCACAGATTAAGTTCAGTTGTTTACCTGTATCAAGAGTTGAATGTATGTTAAAGCTACCTTCACTGGACTTGGTGTTCTCGTCAAATCGAAGTGATCTGGAAAGTTTGGGTTTCTCGCATGCTTTCGATGGATCGCAAATGTCTGCCACTGCCACTTCACTACTCGCTCAAACCATATTAAAAACTGCTGCTAACAAAACAGGTATGTAGGTAAAGTAGCTCAAGAACGGATACTCCTCTTTATATCATCTCTGCATGTTTTTAGAGGAAGTCAGAAATGAAGTAAAGAAACTATATGATGTCCTTAGTTCACGTTTTGAGACTTTTCCTTGTTTTCTTTATACAAAAGTGTTGTTTCTTCTACTGTTGATATTGTTTGCTTTTACTACTTTTTGAGAATGTGACATTATAATTCAACAACAAAATGTATATATTTTCAAACTTGTGATATATATTCATATACTCATGATATATACTCATAATCTGAAAGTATTGCAAGAACAATGTGATTTGCTAACACTTTTATGAAGAGAACAGTTTATTTGCAGATATCCGTAAGGTGGATTACATACATCACATCACAAAGTCTTTGTTGTGGTTAATAATGATACATATAAATCGTTCTTTATGTAGAGGGACATGTATTCTTATCATTCATGAAGCTGTCAAACACTGCACAGCCCTGATCAAGGATCTCCCATGGCAGGCTAACTGCTGTTTGCTTCAAGATTATCAAAAGCAGATGGTTTTATTTCACACTTAAGTAGTGAATTTAAACTTATGACAGTCCAGGCTGGTCCAAGATCCCTAACTGGCATCTTTGAATGTTCTGTATTACAAAGCAAAATTTTTTCTACAGTCTCAGCACATTTTTGTGATTATTTTCCTTTTCACTTTTATGTCCAATAAAGCATACCAACAGACTTTTCTCATGTTCCTTTATATTTTAGTCCTAGTTTTGTTTCATAAACTAGTTTAAGTTATGAGGTCAAAAGAGAAAATGCTGGAAAATCTCAGCAGGTCTGGCAGCATCTGTAAGGAGAGAAAAGAGCTGATGTTTAGAGTCTAACTAACCCTTTGTCAAGGCTGTTGACAAAGTTATGAGATAGTTTGCTAATTCTTTTCGAGCTAAATGACAGTCACTATTTTCCAGTATTAAATAATTGACCAATTCCAGAATTATTTATGCAGAAAATTTCAAACCAGTTGCTGCAATCTTCATCTGTAGCTGAGGTAGTTATCTTTTTGCCAATGCCACAACTTGTAGCGTTAGCCAAAGCTCCCATCTCAATTTATGCTGCTTGATTGTATGATTTTAGTTTAGGTCACATTTGATGGTGGGTTTCATTGAGCGCACCAAATCAGCTCCAGTATTCGGTTAATAACTAATGAGTTATTACTTCATAAGAAATAGGAAAAGGAGTGGACTATTGGGCCCTTCCAGCCTGCTCTATCATTCAATAAGAACAAGTCTGATCCAATTTTCCTCATGTCTGCTTTCCTGCCCTTTCCCCATCACCCTGATTCCCCTACTGATCAAGAATCTATCCCAGTCTTAAGCATGCACAAGTGTCTATTGTCACAGCTCATGGGAACAATAGAAATTGGAGAAACCCTACAGCATAGAAACAGGCCATTTGGCCCAATAAGTCCACACTGCCCCTACAAAAAGTAATCAGACCCATTCCCCTACCCTATTGGTTTAGATTTACCCTTGACTAATGCAACTACCCTACACATCCCTGAACACTGGGAGAATGTGCAAACTCCGCACAGTTGCCCGAGGATGGAATCAAACCCGGCTCCCTGGCGCTGTGAGGCAGCAGTGCTGACCACTGAGCCACTGTGCTGCTTTCTGTGGCAAGGAATTCAATAGAGACTCAACCCTGTGAGAGAAGAAATTCCTCCTCATCTCAGTCTGAAATTGGCACCCCTTTATTCTGAGACTATGCCCGCTCATCCGAGACTCCCACGAGAGGGGAACATCTTTTTAGCGTTTACCCAGTCAAGCACCTTAAGAATCTTATGTGTTTCAATGAGATCACCTTTCTTTCTTCAAAACTCCAAACTGTTTAGCCTTTGCTTCCAAGACAATTCCTCCAAATCAGAAATCATCCACGTGAACATTTTCTGATCAGCCGCCAATGAAATAATACCGTTCCTTAAATAAGAGAACCAAAACAGCTCACAGCCCTCCAGGTGTCTCATCAGCCTATTTTACAGTTGCAGTAAGACATCCCTACTGTTATGCTTAATCACCTTGAAATAAGGACCAGCATTCCATTAACCTTCCTGATTACTTTCTGAATGTGTATGCTAGCTTCTATGTTTCGTGCATAAGAAATCCCAATTTCCTTTGTTTTGCAGCTTTCTCCCACTTTTCTCCATTTAGATAATATTCTGTTCTTTTGTTCTCCCTTCCAAAATGTACAACTTCCCATTTTTCCACATAACACTCCATCTGTCAACATTTTGTCCATTTACTTAAGTTATCAATATCTCACTGTAAATAATTTCTATCTCTCTCACAACTTGCTGATGAATCCTTTTAGGACAGGGATGATTGTGCCATCTAATGTACAAAATGTCTTCTGTCATGCATTGCTTTTGGCCGTCCTCATTCTGTGATAGTGACACCATCATAGGTAACTGGTTGTAACTATTCATGTACATGCTTTGATTTTCTTTTTAACTTCTAATAAACCTGTTCAAAGATGCTATCACATACCTATGGATCAAGTGAGACCAAGGATCACCTGATGCAGAGGTATGGACACTATCAATCCTTGGACACAAGAATCCTTGCATCCTTTGATATATTGATAAAGTGTTCTTCCACACAACTGAGTTTTATTTTTCATCACCAAATCACCCGTGGTACTTTTTCATCTATTAACTGCCACCAGCAAATCACCTGTTTTCTCCAATTAATTAATTTAACATACAAAAAGCCCATTGAGAACATTGCAAACAATCAAATGTGAGGAAATGTAGGGAGAGAGGAAGAGGGCTAAGCTAAAATGGAGTTTGGACAGGTACATGCTTAGATTTATTTTTAATCAACCTGTTCACAGATGTCATGTCACTTGAACTTGATACTTGAACCCTGGCCTCCTGTTCAGAATCAGGGACACTGTCATTGCACCACAAGAATCTCTTACATGTGTTTTTTTTAGTTTTATATTCAGAAGTGTTCTTATAAATAAGTTGTTCTTTCCCATCACCAAGTACGAGATGCTTTCATTCTGGATATCCAGGATGAACCTGTTCAGAGATATTATCTCAGACCTTTGGAGCATTTTGGACTTGGACTTGAACCTGGGATACAGACATTGCATCATAAGAACCTCCCCTATATGCTTTGATTTTATTTAAATTGCATGCTATGATTAAGATAGTGGAGTAACTCATCTGTTTAGTAACCTCAGTTATTTAGCCTAATTGTTTAAAAAGTATAAGTTATCATTATTATTTCTTAACTGATGTATAAATAAGATTGAGGCACAGAACTATGCTCCTTTATCAGAACTCCGTATGAACTGAGAGAATTGTGGCCAAAACTATATTGGATAAGATTCATTTAGTAGAATCAAGACTTGGGCTGGTTTGGTTGGGCTTCAAAACCACACTTTATAATGAATGAGGTAGAATACTATAGGAGGCCTGGACCTCTGAAAATGGATGATGTGATGGAATTAGAAGTTTTTTCTCTGAGGTGAACATAATTTTGTATTTTAACTTGAATGTTTTGGAGTCACCAGAAAACTGGGAAAGGAGATTTGCAGTTGATTCCAAACCTTGGAGCTTTAAATTTGTTTAAGTAGAGTAATTGATCAAACGTTACTCCATAACATAATAGAAAAGCCGGTAGGCATGTCTAGTTTAGATAGAATACATCCACAATATTAATCAAATGACGACCTCTACTACAATACTGAAAAAGCCTTTCTCATCATCATGAATAGCATTCTCATGACTGTGACCATAGTAAACAATCATTCCTCATCCTTCCCAACTGGTCTGCAACCTTTGACATTGTTTATCGCACCATCCTTTTTCATTACACTAGCTTCGTTCAAAGAACTACGTCTTGGTGTCACACTGTCAGCTCTAGAGTCCATCAACGATCTATCCTTGACCACCTTCACTCAGTAATTTGTCCAATTTTATGATGAGCTGCCCTCTCAATACTCCATGGACATAATCTGAAACAGGGTACTGTGTTTCACAGGTACCTGACAATATCCATCTGTATCGTTACCATCAAATCTTTCAGCTCTTCCACTACAATGACTTATCAGACTTTTAGTCTAGCATCCAGTATTTATTGAGCCAAAATGTTCTTGTCCTCCAATAGTGACAAAACTATTGTGTGACCAATGGAACCCAAATAACATGCCAGAAAGAGACACTGATTCAGAGTTCATCTGTATAAAGCATGGACAGATAGCATATGTATGATTTATGCTGCCATTCCATTAATACTAAAGAATATGGAAGAGGAATTAAGTACCATTGCTATCACTAAGGAAGTAGTATGAGACAAACTAATGGGGCTAAAGGCATGTAAGTTCCCTTTCCCTGATCATTTGCATCCTGGGATCCTAAAAGTGGTAGCTACAAAAATAGTGGATGGATTAGTTGTAATTTTCTAAAGATCTTTGACTTCTAGAAAAGTAACAGAGGGTTGGAAAACTACTAGTGTGATACCCCTATTCAAAAAAGGAGGGAGGCAAAAAACATAAGTATCAGCTGATTAGCCTAATATCTGTTGTTGGAGAAGTATTGGAATTAGTATTAACGAAATAATAGCATAAGATTTGGAAAGTCGTAATCCAATCAAGCAGAGTCAACATGCCTTCATGAAAGAGAAATTGTGCCTGATTAATTTTTGAGAGTTTGTTGAGGAAGTCTCAACCAGAGTGGATATAAAGAAAACAGAAGGTGTACTGTATTTGGACTTCCACAAGGCGTTCAAAAGGGTAACTCACAAGTACCCTTAAGTCATAAGAGCACATGGTGTTGGAAGTAGCATATTGGTATAGATAGAACATTAACTAATAGGCAGGAAACAGCAACAGCAGGGATTAGTGCTGGAACTGTAACTGTTAACAATACAAACTAATGACTTGGAGGAAGGAAGTGAATGTACTAAAGGCAGATTTGCAGATGACACTAAAATAGCTGGAAAGGCAGATTGAGAGGGACATAAACTGTTTACAGAGAGAGAGAGAGATTGATAGGTTAAGTAAATGGGCAATAAGTTGGCAACTGGAGTATATTATGAAAAAATGCAAAGCTGTTCAGATTGGAAGGGAGAACAAAAGAACAGAATGCTATTTAAATGGAGAAAACCTGCAGAAAGCTACAACACAAACAGACTCGGGAGGTACTTTGCACAAAACACAAATCTAGCACACAGGTGCAACAGGTAATCAGAAAGGTGAATGGAATGTTGGCCCTTATTTCAAGGTGGTTGGAGTGTAAAAGCAAGGAAGTCTTACCGTAACTGTACAGTGTGCTAGTGAGACCACATCTGGAGTACTGTGAGCTGTTTTAGTCCCATTATTTAAGATATTATTTCAAAAGGGGCTGCCTGGAGCAGTTTCACAAGGATGATCCCTCATATAGGGGACTGTGTTATGAGGAAAGTGAAACTCTAATCACTGGACTTCAGATGAATGAGAGGTGAGTAGAATTACAGCATTTAAAAGACTTCAGGATGAATATATAAATAGGAAAGGTTTAGAGGGATACAGGTCAAATATGGCAAATGGGACTAGGTCAGATTGGGATGACTGGTCAGCACAGACATGTTGAACTGAAGTGGATTAGTGGTGCTGGAAGAGCACAGCAGTTCAGGCAGCATCCAACGAGCAGCGAAATCGACGTTTCGGGCAAAAGCCCTTCATCAGGAATAAAGGCAGTGAGCCTGAAGCATGGAAAGATAAGCTAGAGGAGGGTGGGGGTGGGGAGAGAGTAGCATAGAGTACAATGGGTGAGTGGGGGAGGAGATGAAGGTGATAGGTCAAGGAGGAGAGGGTGGAGTGGATAGGTGGGAAAGAAGATAGGCAGGTCGGACAAGTCAAGGAGACAGTAACTGAGCTGGAAGTTTGAAACTAGGATGAGGTGGGGGAAGGGGAAATGAGGAAGCTGTTGAAGTCCACATTGATGCCCTGGGGTTGAAGTGTTCCGAGGCGGAAGATGAGGCGTTCTTCCTCCAGGCGTCTGGTGGTGAGGGAGCGGCATTGAAGGAGGCCCAGGACCTCCATGTCCTCGGCAGAGTGGAAGGGGGAGTTGAAATGTTGGGCCACGGGGCGGTTTGGTTGATTGGTGCGGGTGTCTCGGAGATGTTCCCTAAAGCGCTCTGCTAGGAGGCGCCCAGTCTCCCCAATGTAGAGGAGACCACATCGGGAGCAACGGATACAATAAATGATATTGGTGGATGTGCAGGTGAAACTTTGATGGATGTGGAAGGCTCCTTTAGGGCCTTGGATAGAGGTGAGGGAGGAGGTGTGGGCACAGGTTTTACAGTTCCTTTTTTGCGGTGGCAGGGGAAAGTGCCAGAATGGGAGGGTGGGTCGTAGGGGGGTGTGGACCTGACCAGGTAGTCATGGAGGGAACGGTCTTTGCCTTGTTTTTACCATGTTGAACTGAAGTGTCTGTTTCCATGTTGTATGACTCTATAACTACACTCCAAATTTTCAAAAGCAAAGCAAGACGATGTGAACCATGAAATTCAATTCTTTGACCTATATATTGTCTACTGTGTCCATTGAAACTCATTTCTTCCACTGTGATACATCCTACAGTTGAGGTCAGGGTTAGTTCTGCAACTAGATTCTTTATAACAGATCATTTATTAGCCATTACTCTTATAAGCAGAGGTGACCAGATGTGATTGATACTTTCCATTCCACCCCCAACAGGTGATAATCCAATATTCAGGGAGAAGAACTCTGGTCTCCTGTCTGCTGGAGCTATGCGGAGCAATTGCCTTTATCAGACACAAGTATATTAAGGGGGTTAACCCAGGATTCAGTAACTAGAACTTTCATCTCTACTTGCTGAGCCTACCTACAGTGGCTCTCGACCCTATGACCTTCTGATAGGCTTCCACTGATAGATCAGCATGATCTATAGCTACTTCAAACTTAGCGATATAAATATATGCCCTTTTCATAATGAAGGGCGTTTGGCTACGACGTGTGTTTCGTCAACATGAATTCGCTGTAACATGATTGACGAATTGGAGTCTCTGTCGCTAAAGTGCAAACTTTTAAAACGTGTGTTGGCTGTAACACTGTTTCTAAAGTGCAATTTTTCTATAACATGGGGTTACACAAGAACATAACCATCATGTTATAAAATAACTGACTGTACAGCAAAAATGAGTATCATCCTGTTCAATGAATTTTCTTTTAAAATAAAGTTTGTGCAACTGGAAACAGTCCCAAGTCAAAGCTTGAAGAGAAATCTTGCTACTTATTGGTGTCATACCTGACGCAAAGGAAGGTTCTAGGAGAATGTGAGGATTGCAGATGCTGGAGAGTCAGAATCAAAAAGTGTGGTGCTGGAAAAGCATAGCAGATTGAGCAGGAGAGTCGACACTTTGGCCATAAGCCCTTCAGGAATCTTGTGGTCAAAGGAATCAAAATAAAGTTATGGTCATTGGAAACTAATCTTAGCTGCAGGACATCAATGCAGGATCTGAGCAAAATTCAGGTTTGAATTGGAGTGGCAAGTAACATTTCATGCCGTACAAGAACCAGGCAACGTTATCTCAAGTGAGAGTTCCTGATCATTTGCCTTTGGTGTTTAATGGCATTACTATTACTAAATTCCCCACTATTGACATTGACTAAAAACATAAATTTATCAACTGTGGTCACAGGAACATCTTAAAGGCTCGGAATCCTGTAATGAATAACAAACTATCCGACTCCATGAAACCTATCACCATATACAGGTCATGAATGTAATAAATACACTCCACTTAAGTGTAATCTGATTATTATTTACATTCTTGTGTTAACCAATTAATTTCTCTTTTGAAGGTACACCAACTGGATTTGGAAGCCCTCTTGGAAGAAGCCGACATAACAGCAGTCAGTCTGATCTCTCTTACTCCAGCACTACTGCATCAGGCTTGAGTTTTACAGCTTGCATGTCCGATTTCTCCCTGTATGTTTTCCACCCATACGGAACTGGTAAACAGAAAACAGTTACTGGCCTGACTCCTGGATCAAGTGCCCCTGGTAAAAGAATCCAAGATTGTTTTATTTTTGCTGTGTGATATATTACTTATGAAAATATCTTTCTTGCTGTACTTTGTAAAAGTTTTCAGTTTTTTTAACTCGTTATGTAAATTTCATTCTAATTCTAAATGGGTTTTCGTTACAATTAATACTTCTCTATGTTTATGCTATTATTTAAAGAAATACCCAAGTGGTATAATTTGATATGATATAGTTATGAGATGGTTTATGTAAATGCTTGTTATCAGCTTAACAATTTGTCAAATGTGTACATTTGTTATCTGCAAACTATCAGAATCTGAATCTAATCTAAAGATGGAGTGCTGTGGAATCCAAATACACAATGTAGAAATTGAAGTCAACATTTTTATTAATTTCTTTTTATTATAATAGGCTGTTGTGAGTTGATGCACACTGAATATTTTGAACTCTCATTTATGATTTTTCACACATTATGTTGCAGATTTTAGCAAAATGATTCTGGCTAAGGTTATAAAAGAGCAAAGAATAATGATGTCAGCATGGACAGCTTGGACCTAAGGGTCTGTTTCCATGCTGTACATCTCTATGACTCTATGACGACCCTAATATACTATGAACCAGGTTACCAGACTACTTATGACAACCTAAAGTAGCAAAATTGAATAACATTTTTAAAAAAAAGTAGAAAGAATACATTGAATAGTCCTGTTGATTAATTTCTCATTCTGTAGGTGCTGTTGATGAAGAAGCCAGTTCTGTCACCGGTCGTAAGGATTCTCTGAGTATTAATCTTGAATTTGTGAAAGTCAGCTTGTCTAGAATGAGACGGTCTGGAGGGGGTACATTGTTTGATAATCAAATACCAATCAAAATTAATAACAAAATGGAAACCACCTTAATTAATATCTCTGGTATGAAAAACAAGTTTACTGATTTCTGTTCAATAGAATTATTTTAAATGTCTTTTATGAATTAAGCTTTATTAAGTATAGAGATACTCAACAAATCATTTAAGGGATGCAGTTATGCATTTATTTCAAATCATTTAAAAAATTATAATGGAGATTCTAATGGAACTTGGGATAGACAAATTGGAATGTTTCAGTGATCGTCATTGGATTTTCTAAAAATTTGAAGATAATTATATTTAACATTAAGTATCAAATGAAAATTATTAGAAATGTGCTTTAATCCCATCATTTTATGAAATGAATTGTTCTTTTTTGCACATGCAGTTTACTATTGTTAAATTCTTGAATTGTAAACACTAAATTTACATACGGTTTTACCCACAAGTGAATCATTGAGCTAGTTTTCAAAAACATTGATTTTGCACATTAAAAATCAATAAACTTAATTTATTCGCAAATATGGATTTGGAAGATCTAAGAAACTCAGATCTTAACTCTTCTGCATGCTAGGCTACCTGTGATGGCTAGTTTCAGTAGTGGAGGAAGGGGCAAATATAGTTTCGATGCTATCAAGATACATAATTATTTTTGTGGAAATAGCTTCTTGCTTACAAAATATCATAAAGTGACAATGCAGTTGAATGTAGTGCACACACAGGAAGGTAGTTTATGCATGTTTATGCATGGTTTTAATTTTCCGACTGACCTAAACGTTGTTTCATCAAAGTTTATTTTATTATTTCAAAACATACAAGGAATTGGAGGTATTTGAGCAATTGCTCCAGAGTGAAATAGTTTTTTAATTGAAAAGCAATTTACCTCATTAGTCTAAAATGAAGAAAACTTTTCTTTCTCAAAGTTAGCATGTTTTCTGTAGTAAGTCAATCTAAGATTTTTATTTTAAGAAGTACACGCTTGTTCGTCTGCAGCTGTCTGTGACATTGGATCTGCTTCTTTCAAGTATGATATGCGCAGACTTAGTGAAATTCTAGCATTCCCAAGAGCCTGGTACAGGAGAAGTATTGCTCGGCGCCTCTTCCTTGGTGATCAGACAATTAACTTACCAGGTAAGATTATGCCAAAGTGAATGTAAATTTAAAGTACTTGAAGGAAAGTTGATTTAGAAACTTCACATTGACGATTATTAAACTGCCATCAATTAATGTTCGTTCTTGTATTAATGCAGATCTTAGTTGTAAAGATTAATTACTTTTGTCTTTGTTTTTATTGGATTTATTTTGTTCAAATTTTCTCTCTCTTTTCAAATACAAAGTTAGCCAACATTCTGCTTCACTCTTTAGCGTTATCTGTTTAGACTCAAACAATTGCCTTTTTTTTGTGAACCCACGAGAGGGGAAAGGAAGGTGTAGGAATGGCAGAACCTTTAATCTGTTGAGAATAAATGGGCAATACAGTACATCATCAACATTATGTGACTGACTGAGACAATCCATTCTAGTCAACTGAAAATATTCAGTCACTACCAAGTAGTAAATGCAGCGTGCTGAATGATATAACCAAAATATTCAAGATTATGTTGGAGGAATTGTACAATGGCTTATTCTGATCATATTGTATCTGATCAGCTATTATCATTAAGACCCTGGAAACAATATAGATTCACTCATGTTAGAGACTGAATTATTAAGAAAGACTAGAATATCATACTTTTCAACCGTGATATAATTATGAGAACTTTTGAAGGTATATTTACAAGTAATTTGTCTGGAATGCAAATGAACCACAATGGTTCACTGAAGCAACATGAGTCAAATTGTTACAACATAAACTGAAGACAGACGTCTTGTAGTTCTTCATGTGACAAGACCAAGAGCAAATGCTTTCTAGTCTGAAAAATTGGGAGATAAACATTAAGTTCTTTCAGAAGCAGTCGAATGCTATGATTAGAAGATGCTAAGATCATTTTGATTGAATGAGCCATTAGGCTTTCTTCATTTGAGTCTATCTTGCGATGTCATTCCCCAGAGATGGTCTAGTTAAAGCTATATACAATTGCAATGAAATAATTATTATAGTAAATAACTTAATAAATTACTTAATAGCAAAACACAAAAAAAGGCTGAATTTTCCCATTCTTTGGCAAAGATTTATAGCAGGCGTTCCACCATGGTCCATGTTAGATACTCTTGAGCAATTTTTCATTACATAATTATGCAACTCAGCTCTGGAGCACCCATCTCCAGGAACTATGAAGTGCTTCCTGCCACCGGACTCTTTGTTCATGTCATGGTGGTGTATTTTAAACCCAACTCCATGGTAGCTCAGTGGTTAGCACTACTGCCCCTCAGGTGAATGTCTACGTGGATTTTCTCCGAGTGCTCCAGTTTCTTCCCACAATTTAAAGATGTGTGGGTTAGGTAGATTGGCTATGCTAAATTGCTCAGTGTTCAGGGATGTGCAGGCTAGGTGGATGAGTCATGGGAAATGCAGAGTTCCAGTGATAAAGTGGACTGTTCTTTGGAGGGTCTGTGGACTCTATGGGCTGAATGGTCTGCTTCCACTCTGTAGTGATTCTATGATCCCACAGAACTTTAGGCATAAGATCATGGGTGATGTGATTTTAGCCTCAACTCTATACCCCTGAATGAGCCTGATAAACCTTTATTCTCTTTGTAATCAAGAATCCATCTACCTCGGCCTTAAAATTATTTTAAAATTCTACATTCAGTATCTTTTGGAGAAAGGATGTCCAAAGGCACTCAACAGTCTGGGAGGAAAAAGTTTTATTCCTCGTCTCTGTCGTAAATGACCGACCCCTTTTTTCTTAAATTTATTGTTATGGACTAGACCAGACCCCCTCAAAATATTTTAAGGAGGTCGTCTAGACCCTTTTTTTTTCTTATTTTAAAGGCAAATTTAAAGTGTCTGTTGTCGATACAATGAGACTGGTCAAACTACTCAATGTTAAACAAAACACACTTTAGTTAAACAGTTAAAATATAACTGAAGAGTAACAACGCTACTGAACAACTTAACAGAATAATAGATACAGTAACTATTACCAATTAACTGTTCCAATAGAGTTATGTCCTGTAAACACGTCCCTCGGCAAAAAAAAATTCTCACATGCAATTCTCCAATCTACAAGGAAAAACACATGAAAAGAAAATTCAGGGAAAGTAACAACCAGGAGAGTCACTGAAGCTTCCAACTCTGTTGAGACATCAATTACTTCGGATGCTACTAAAAAATCAAAACCCTGAAATCCACACCCATTCAGGCATTTTTACAAAAACCTAAGGCCTCTCAAGCTGTTTACTCCAGTGTTCTTAACCATGCAGCTCACTCCCCTGCCTCATAACCTCTCTTCAAAACAAAAACACAATTACCTCTAAAAATGACAGCATTGTCACACAGTTATACATTCTCTCACAAGAAGCAATATTCTTTTCACATTCATCCAGCCAAGTCCCCTCAGGATCTTTTATGTTTCAGTTAAATTGCCTCTGATTTTTCAAAACTCCAGAGCTTGGAGCCTTTCACTTGTAGCTTCTCTTTCTGGATTAGACTCAGGACCACAGTCTCATGAGCACATCATTGACACATCTCCACAGCTGGGTGCGGAAGAACTGTGTCACAGAGGACTACCAGAGATCAGGTGCTTGCTAAACCCCAGACAGAAGACGTTCCCATAGTCTTGAACATTAATTATAATGTCAAAATGCACAGGATTGTCAGAGGCATTCAGTAGGTTGGATTGAAAGATGGAGGAGCCCACCAAATTATGAGTATTGCGAATGCATGCTATGGCTGCCTCCATGGAGAACTAGTCTGGCATATTTAGTGTTGGCCAGATATGCTTGTAGACCTGCACTCAATCACAGTGCACACCAATAAGTACTATCATTGAAATGGCAAGACAGGGACAAAAGACTTGGATCTCACTCAAGGTCCTACTTCCTGTCTGGGAAATGAAGTTGTGCTGGTACAAACTCATTGGGAGGAGGAGGGACACTCAGAATACTAAGATGCTTTCTCTCAAGTCACCCCAGAGATGCCCAGTCCATTCATTACCCCACAAGTGGTGACTTCAAGACCTAGGCTCAACCGCCCCAGAGGACAAGCAAATTTTCCAGGGCAACTACAGAGAAGGCTTCCTGCAACCCAGCAGTGGAATTCAGGTCTGCATTTAGATATTGTCATAGTCATATAGCCTGGAAACAGGCTCTTTGATCCAACTCATCCATGCCAGCCAAGTTTGTGAGAGAGAAAACCTACTGTGTACAAGTATCCCCAATTCCCTTTATGTTACAGCTTTCTGCAATTTTTCTCCATTTAAGTAATATTCTGTTCTTTTGATTTCCCTTCCAAAACAGCAATTTCATGTTTTCCATATAATACTCCAAATGCCAACCTTTTGTCCATTTATTTAAATTACCAATGCCTCTTTGTAAACTTTTCTGTATCCGTCTCGCAACCTGCCTTTCCATCTATTTTAATGTAATCTGCAAATTTGGCGACAGGCATTCACTTCCTTCTACCAAGTCATTAATATATATTGTAAGCAGTTGCAGACCCAGCACGGATCCTTATGGCACCCCACTGATCACAGGTCACCAACCTGAAAAAGAACCCGACATCCTTACTCGCAGTTTCGTGTCCGTGAGCTAATTCTCTATCCATGCCAATATTCTACCTCCAATAGCTTAACCTTTTGTCAACTGCCTTGTGGAAGTCCAGCTGCTGGTTTCCCTCTATCCACTCTAGTTGGGACTTCCTTGAAAAGCTCTAGCAAAATAGCCAGACATAATTTCCCTTTCAAGAAGCCATGTTGACTCTGCTTGATTAAATTATGACTTTCCAAGTGTTCTACTATTACTTTAATAACTGATTCCAATACTTTTCCAACAATAGATAACAGGCTAATTGGTTTATAGTTATCTGCTTTTTGCCTACGTTCCTTTTTGAATAGAGGTGTCAAATGAGTAGTTTTCCAGTCCTTTGTTGCTTCTCCAGAATATAAGGATTTTTGGAAAATTACAGCCAATGCATCTGCTCTCTCCATAGTTTCCTCTTTAAGAATCCTATGATGTAAGCCATTTCTTTAGTGATGATGAAGGCACTTAGTTCCTCCATTATATTCTTTGGTTTTAATGGTTGTTCAGTTGTTCTATCGTAAAGACTGATACAAAATATTTGTTTACTTCCTCTGTGATTTTCCTGCTGACCATAACCTTCTCCCTGGATTCATTTTCTTAGGGGCCTACAAGATGCTGATGCTTTTCAGGGCAATTTAATAGTCCATGCAAGCTCAGAAATGTTGAAAGTAATCAATGATGGAAGTGTGAAAGAGTGTTGTTTCAGGACTGTCCATTGTTAGGAAATGAACGGCAGGACATTTGGATATCATAGGCTGACTGAACTGTTTTTTAAAAAACCTAGCTTTAGTGCCTGTCACAATACTACTCAATCTCACCGACTACTGGTTTCTCCCAAATGACAAAATGGTGATAGCACCCCCTCCCAAACAAAAAAAATCCTTGAACAATACAGACCACAACCTCGTATGCTTAAAGTTCAGTGTGAGAATGTGGCAGCCGTAAAGCATTGTCTTCCAGTATCAGGTATAAAAGGCAGTGCAGACATGGCAAACCCAAGTGAAACCCAAATGCAAATCTGTGTATATCTAGCATGACAGGAAGCAAATTGATGTGAAATATGTACTGATCATAATTGCTTGAGGTTGTAAATTTTAATGTACGTACATGATTTGTCATTGGAATCGAATTTGATGCCAGTTGGGTGTTATGAGTCCATCAGCAATGTGTGATTAGTATAATTGTCTGCAACAGCGTCTCACATTCAAAGAATTATACACTGATTCCCCCCCCCCCCCCCCCCAACCCTGATAAAAACAGTAATTTACTCTGCGTGTCGGAGCAGCCATTTTGCCTTGTTATTGTGTTGTTGACTATGGAGTGAAGATGACAAGGCTTCAGTTTTATCATAGTGCAGGAAATATTGCTGCCAGAGTCTTTGCCTTTGTGGCAAAGTAAAGGAACCAACACCAACCTAACTGTTACAGACTATATTAACCTTAGTAGCGACCTTGTCTCCGTTATGAGGATACCTTTCATCATGTAATGTAGCAGTACCGTACTGAGAGGAAGAAACTGGCCTTCCATAGTGCTGGCAAACATGACAAGCTGCTTGGCTTTCAGTCTGCTAAAAGACAAGGCAAGACAGGATTCTGCGCACATCCAAGTAAATGAGTCTATATGCAGAGTGTCTGGTAGAAGTATGCAGTATCAGGTGCAGGTGAGCTCCAAATGGAGTAAGCCATCAACAGAAGTATATACCACCAACATCATGAGTCAATATACGCAGCACTCCTTCTTCACAAGTAAACCTAGAGGTCAAAGCTGGACATTAAATGGATATTGCAAAAGGAACGGCACTATCATAAGAACTAGGAGTAGGCCATCTGGCCTTTTGAGCCAGCTCTGCCATTCAATAAGATAATGGCTGATCTTTTCGTAGCCTCCGTTCCATTTACCCACCTCTCACCATAACTCTTAATTCCTTTACTCTTCAAAAAATTATCTATCTTAAAAGCATTCAGAGGACACCTCAACGACATCATGGGGTGGGGAATTTCACAGATTCACAACATTTGGCTGAAGAGATTCCTCCTCAATTCAGTCCTAAATCTGCTCCCTCTAATTTTGAGGCTATACCCTCTTGTTCTAATTTCACCCGCCAGTGGAAACATGCTTCCTGGTTCTACCTTATTTGTTCCCTTCATCATTTTATATGTATCTATAAGATCCCTCCTCATTCTTCTAAATTCCAGTGAATATATTTGCAGGCTATTCATAAGCCAACCCTCTCAACTTCAGAATCAATCTAATGAATCTCCTCTGCCCTCCTGCAGTGCCAATACATCCTTTCTCAAGTAAGGAGATCAAAGCTGCACACAGTACTCCAGGTGTGGCCGCACTAGCACCCTATACAGCTATAACATAACCTTACTGCTTTTAAACTCAATCCCTCTGGCAATGAAGGACAATATTCCATTTGCCTTCTTAATTACCTGTTGCATTGCAAACCAACCTTCTGTGATTCATGCTACAATTTATTACCATTCAAATAATAGTCCTTTTTACTGTTATTCCTACCAAAGTGGATGACTTCACATTTATCAACATTGTACTCCATCTGCCAGACCTTTGCCCACTCATTTAAGCTATCTACACCCCCCTACAAACTTTGCTCCATTACTTATCTTCATGTCATCTGCAAACTTTGACACATTACATGTGGTCCCCAACTCCAAATCATCTATGTAAATTGTAAACAGTTGCAGTCCCAACACTGATCTGAGACATGCCACTAGTCACTGATTGCCAACCAGAAAAGTGCTCATTTATCCCCACTCTTTGCTTCCTGTTGGTTAACCAATCCTTTGTCGAATGCATTGCCTGTAACGTTGTACAATTCCCCATCCCTGATGAAGGGCTTTTGCCCGAAACATCGATTTTTCTGCTCCTCAGATGCTGCCTGACCTGCTGTGCTTTTCTGGCACCACTCTAATCTTGACTCTGATCTCCAGCATCTGCAGTGCTCACTTTCACCCTGTAACATTGTACACCTTTATCTTATGCAGCAGCTTTTTATTTGGCCCCTTGTTGAATGCCTTTTGGAAATCTAGATACACCACGTGTAGTGGGTCCCCATTGTCCACTGCGCTCATAATGTCTTCATAGAATTCAAGTAAATTAATTAAACATGATCTGCCTTTCATGAACCCATGCTGCATCTGCCCAATGGGATAATTTCTATTTTGATGTCTTGCTACTTCTTCCTTGATCAATTCAAGCATTTTCCCCATGACAGAAGTTAAGCTAACCAGTCTATAGTTCCCCATCGTTTGTCTACCTCCTTTCTTATACAGTGGCGTCACATTTGCTGTTTTCCAATCTGCTGGAACTGCTGTGAAGACCAGTGAATTTTGGAAAATTACAAGTGCATTTTTTGACACTCTTCTGATAATTAAAACTGAAACACCCAGGGAAGTTTGCCTTGTTTCGTAATCTGAGAAGGAACTGTGACAAGTGGTATAACCTAATACTCAACCCCCAATCTGTTATAAAGAGATGGTTAAATGAAATGAAATCCTTTCACTCTACAATCAATGTTAGAAATCACACAATACCAGGTTATAGTCCAACAGATTTATTTGGAAGCACTAGCCTTTGGAGCACTGCTCCTTTTTCAGTTGGTTCCAATGCATTTCTCTCCATCGACCTCTTATGATAAGACAGTTCTCTCTGTGAATTTTGCTGTCTGGAATTTTGCTTAACGTGACAACCACCTGATGAAGGAGCGGTGCTCTGAAAGTTTGTGCTTCCAAATAAACCTGTTGGATTATAACCTGGTGTTGTGTGATTTTTAACTTTGTCCATCCCAGTCCAACACCAGCACCTCCAAGTCTATAATCAACAAGTAACAATTTATTTATCTAACTCCAATATTGAACAAATTAACAAAATTACCAACAAACCAAAACATTTCTCCCTAACTACTCTCTAAACTGAACTAAATTCTACTGGTATGCTGTTTTAATAGCACAGTCCCACTGATATAATCCCAAGTAGTAAGAAAACAATAAATTAAAACTTAGTTTCTCAAAGTTCACACAGAATTTGTCTTCCAGAATGCTCCTGCCCTCTCCACTGATCATCTTTCCAAAGCAGCTCTCTCCATCAACTTGTGATAGGACAGTTCTCTCTGTGAATTTTGCTGTCTGGAATTGTAGCTTAATGTGCCAAGCTACCTTTTATGGATAGATGATGCTTTTTCTGAGAGCCGGAAGTTATCATCTCTTGGCAGTTGGCTCGCTTTTTCTTTTTCTTTATCTTCTAACTCCAATTGTCTAATTTTCAAGTTAATTTTCTCCAATTCCACTGCACTTGGCTGATTCTCTATATATCTTCAATGCTCCGTTCTTACTATTCCTAAATAAACCCAGTTCTAGTCAGTTTGCTAATTCTAAACGTATATCCTTCCTCTGCCATTCTATACTTGGCAAATTTGGGGAAGCATCTTTAAATCCCAAAACCTATTTAGCAATGTTAAGAGCCATTTCCCACACTTTTAATTTAACCAATCACACGTAACCAAAATTAAACAGATTTTTCACTTCTCCCCTAAGTTTTGTTTAAAGCTCTAGGACACTAATCTCCACGTCTGTTTAAATCTGTCAAGATCTGTTCAGATCATGTTCTTGAACCAGCCAAATCTTGGACCTGAGCTGTCCAGATCATGGACCCAAGCCTTCCCACCATCTCTTTTGGTACCCTGGGATGGGCCAGGAGACTTGTCTACCTTTAGCTTCATTAGCTTGCCCAACACTTCTACTTTCATGATAATGATCGTTTCTAGGTCCTCACCTACCTTAGTCTCCTTGTCAATTACTGGCATGTTATTCGTGTCCTCCACTGTGTACACCGACACAAAATACCTGTTCAATGCCTTGGCTATTTCCTCATTTTCCATTATTAAATCCCCCTTCTCATCCTCATTGTGCATTGGAAGTGCCTTCAATATTGGCAACTTGCATACTAAACACATGAAGCTTTAGACTTTAACAGAGCTTTTTCTGTTAAACATTCTTTAACCAGTTGATCAAATCAAAGCTCTTTAATCCAACATATGAACATCAGAAAGGTTATGGTGGGGCAGTTAGAAGATCTAAATAAGGAACTGTCTTAGTTGTAGATGCAATAAACAATAAATGAGTGATAAAGATACAATTGAATTTATGGAGGGTGGTGTGTATTTGGAATGTGCTTCCAGGGGACGCGGTAGAGGAGAATACAATTATAACATTTAAAAGGTACATGGATAGGAAAGGTTTAGAGGAATATGGGCCAAATGCGGGCAACTGGAACTAATTCAGTTTAGGAAACCCGGTCAGCATGGTTGCATTGGGCTGAAGGGTCTGTTTCCGTGCTTTATGGCTCTGTGACTTTATGACTAAGATATTTGTGAATAGGATTTAGCAGACTAGGATTTAAAAATAAATTCAATTACTACTTTATCATTCATTCTAACCCTCCGGGATTTGCATTGATTAAACTACACTTGGTAGACATTGAAGTCCCCCTCCCAAAGTGTATTCTGTTTTCTGGCTTCATGTTAGTGGTATACAACAAACAACCTGGAGGGTGGAAACAAAAGCAGAAA
This sequence comes from Chiloscyllium punctatum, assembly GCF_047496795.1. Taxonomy (NCBI): domain Eukaryota; kingdom Metazoa; phylum Chordata; class Chondrichthyes; order Orectolobiformes; family Hemiscylliidae; genus Chiloscyllium; species Chiloscyllium punctatum. Next base: position 39,111,920 of record NC_092752.1, on the reverse strand, counting down.
TGCTTTTTATAGCTGGGTATCATCAATTTACGTGTTTGTGGATGATATCAAAAAAAAGGCAAAGTGGGGATGAGAATTAGGAGCAGGTGATGGATAGATTCTTGGCTCTATACTGTAGGAACAGGAGTAGAAGCCATGTAAGGTGACTCTTTGGCTACAGCCATTTGTTAAAAATGTAACTATATCCTCGTTTCCTCCTTCCCTCCTTCACTAACGGACAAATATTATTTGAAATGCACCACTGCTGTTCAACCAAAGTACTCGATGAAATAGAAAACTGCACATTCTAGTCGGTCTTTGGTTCAAGAAGCTTTTCTGAATTTCTTATTGGATTTATTAGTAACTGTCTCAAAGTATCACCATACTTGGAGTCTTGTGTACTATAGAAATGACTTGATCAATTGCGGAAATCTGTTTAAAAAGAAATTAGGCTGTTGTGCTGAACTTTCAAGACAATTGCGCACCTACTTGAAAATATTAGATTGATTATGTTTGGAAAATGTGCAGGGCATAGGGTTAATTTTCTGTTGCTTTAAAAGATTTATGGGGGGATCCAAGATGGCGGCAACCCAGCAAGCCTGAGTCTACAGTGCTCCTCCCAAGACTTGGGCAAAGTGGGTCACCCACCCCCACCACACTCACCAAATCATTTAATATAACCGTTTAATTTAATTAGTTATTTAAAGGAATTTAAACAATTTAACCTCCAGTAAAAATGACTAAAGGGAAGGGAGCCCGCAGCTCTCAGCAAGCAGGAACCCCTCCCCCACCCTCTCCAGCTGCAGCAGAGGCGTCCGCAGCCCCCCCCCCGCCCCCCCCCCCCGGGGGACTTACCTACGGTGGCGAGCCTTGTGGATGTGATCTCCAAACTCGATGCGAAGATCAACGCTTTCATTGAAGAATCCCGAAGTCGATGGGACTCACTCTCGGCCGCACTGCAAAAGCACGACTGAGACATTTAAAGAAATCGAGTGCCGAGCCGGAGGGGCGGAGCTAAAGGCCGCGACCTCCGAAACTACAGCACAATCGGCTGTGGATCGGGTCTGGACTCTCGAACAGCGAGTCCGGACTTAGAGAATCATATCGATGACCTTGATAATCGAGGTCATCGAAAAAATATTCATTTGCTGGGCCTTCCCGAATGGGAAAATGAAGGCCAGCTTACACCGTTCCCCGAGCAGTGGCTTCCACAGCTTTTAAATCTGGATCAGGCCAGGTAAGGGTGGAATGGGCCTACTGGGTCGCAATACGCGGGCCCAGCTCAAACCAGCGCCCTCGCCCGGTCCTGTTCCGACGGTAGAGCTATAGGGAGAGGCAGATACTCCTAGAAGCCTCTAGAAATCTTGGAAAAGATTCCTAAGCCATGATCTATAAAGGATCCAAGATCACGTTATTCCAGGACTTTTCCCCAGCTCTGGTCTGAAAGATGAGGCGAAGAAGTGTTTAAGGGACTTAAATATTCAGTACTCCTTACGCTACCCAGCAACGCTACGCTTTAACCATGAAGGATCCGTGTATAACTTCGGATCACCAGAAAAGGCTAAGGAATTTTTGGACTCTCTTAGATAAATTGTAAGAGACAATGGATGTTGGTTTGCCTTTCCGCTGCTCCGGTTTATATCTCCCCCTTTTTCTTTTTTCTTACCTTACTGTTTAATATTATCTTGGGGGATGGGAAGAGGGATTTATTTATTTGTTCTTATTTAACTATATATGTATGTGTGTGTATAAGGGTTTGGTTAATGTTGGTGGGGGGAGGTGGTTACCTTATTCTATTTTACCTCTGTCTCTAGGAGCGGGGTTGTTTTTCCCTTGCTATTTTGTATTATTATATTTAATTATTATTTGCTGAGGTTGTAATTTTATAGTTATATATGTTTATACATGGTATTAACATTACCAAGTATATCCTGGTGTGGGTGGGGGGGGACGGTGGGGGTAGGGTGCTCACTGTTAACTCTAGATTTGTATTATATCTGAATTCTTATTCTATTGAGGAGCGCCTGGGTCAAGGGTGGGGCATTGGTTGGGAGAGGATACGATGGACCTTTGGAAAGGAAGTGACACCCCCTGGGAACAAGGGGGAAAATCTCTATTTAAATACGTTTTATACGTTTTATTTTTTATTATTATTTAGAAATAGTTTTTTGTTATACTGTTGTGAGTGTATTAGAGAGCCTTTAGTTTTGTGAATTATTTATGCTCTATGCTCGGGATGTTTTGGATAGGGTTTCCCCCTCCCGAGGGGTCTCGGATTTGCCTGGATGATTATGGTTGATCAGTCAATTAAGTGGTGCACCTGGAATATCAAGGGGAGTAATTTGCCAGTCAAAAGGAAGAAAATATTATCAAATCTTAAAGAAAGAAAGAGTTGATATAGCTCTCCTTCAGGAGACACATCTGTTGGATAAAGAACACTTGAAATTACGACAGGGTGGATTTGATCAGGCCTTTTTTTCTTCTTTTAGCTTAAAAAGTAGAGGAGTTGTTATTCTTATTCGGAAGAATTTCCCTTTCAAAATCTTAAATCAGATAAAAGACAAATCTGGACAATATATTCTGATTAAAGCCCTTATAAATGGAGAAGAATATGGGATTTTAAATTTGTACTGCCCCCCGGCACACCCCTTTAAATTTATAACGGAAGCCTTCTCAAAATTGATGGCTCTTGATGCCCGTCATACAATTATAGGGGGAGACTTTAATTGTATTATGGATCCGGAAATAGATAGGATTCCCAAGAATACTGTAGGAGTATCTCCCAGAACTAGACAATTGGTGGATCTGAACAAAGAATTAGGATTAGTAGATGTATGGAGATGTCTCCATCCACAGGGCAGAGATTTTTCTTTTTACTCCAATCCACATACCAGAATTGATATGTTCTTTGCCCCCTCGATTTTTTAAAATTCCATATCATCCTGTAAAATAGGTAATTTCCGATCATGCTGCTGTATATATGGAAACCAAGGCGAGGAAGAATGGGACATCCCCTCTGCATTGGCGTATGGACCCCTTCCTAATGAAAGACAGTAAATTTGTAAAGTACTTTTCTCAAGAATTTAAAACTTTTTTAGAAATTAATTTAGGTACGGCTGGGAGACCATCAAAGCTTACACGCGAGTTTTGATCATCTCCTACTCAGCGACCCAGAAAAAATTAAAGGGAGAACAACAGAGTCTGCTCGAAGCTCTCTTAAAAGCAGCTGAAACTGCATACTGTAATAGACCTTCTATTATTAAATTGCAAAGGATTACGGCCCTTAGGACAGCTGTAAACACTACGCTTACCCAAACGGCTAAGTGGGAAATATTATTTGCAAAACAAAGGTTATATGAATTTGGCAACAAACCAGGTAGATACTTAGCATTTCTTGTAAAGAAAAGAAAAGGCCCCTCAAACTATCACGTCTATCAAGGAAAGTATGGGTATTTTGACTCATGATCATAAAAGGATTAACGCAGTCTTTAGAAAATTTTATTCTGATTTATATAAATCGCAGGATTGTGAAGACAGGACTAGGAGGATGCAATCATTTTTTTTTAAATTTGACCTGTCCGGGCCTAACTCCGGAACAGGTATCAGTCTTAAATGCTCCCCTAACAGTCCAATGACGCAATCAGACAACTTCAGAGCGGTAAGGCACCTGGCCCGGATGGTTTTCAAGCTGAATTCTATAAGGAATTTACAGAAATATTGGCTGGTCCACTTATGGACATGTATAACTATGCATGTGGTCAGGGCTGTCTCCCGCCTTCGCTGAAAGAGGCAAATATCTCTCTTATCCTTAAAAAAGGAAAGGATCCAGAAGATGTACGTCATATAGACCAATATCCTTGCTTAATGTAGATTTTAAAATCCTTTCTAAAACGTTAGCACTGAGACTAGAAAGGGTACTGCCACATATTATAAAGGAGGATCAGACGGGGTTTATTAAGGGCCGTAGATCATCCAATAATATTAGAAGGGTTTTGAATATGATTCAAGCCTGCCGTCAGGGAAAGATACCAGGAGTAGTAGTTTCATTAGACGCGGAAAAGGCATTCGATAGGGTTGAATGGTCATATTTGTTTTACACATTGGAAAGGTTTGGCTTTGGAAAGGTGTTTTCCAAATGGATCTCAACACTGTATAATGATCCCAAAGCAGTTGTGGTTACCAATGGATTAGGCTCGGATAGCTTCAGTGTGGATAGGGGCTACTGTCAGGGATGTCCTCTCTCACCATTGTTATTTACGCTAATAATTGAGCCACTAGCAGAAGCTATACGGGCTGACCCTAATATAACGGCCCCGAGGATTGGTACAGGTAAACATAAAATTACCCTGTATGCAGATGATGTTCTTCTATTCCTCAGTAATCCTCTGATGTCCGTACCTCGCCTAATCCAAGTTAATAATACATTTAGCGCATTCTCAGGCTAGAAAATTAATTTCTCAAAATCGGAGAATATGCCAATAGGTGGCCTTGCTATGATACCCCACTTAGTGGATGGATCCCATTTTCCCTTTCGTTGGTCCCTGGAGGGTTTCTTATATTTAAGCATTTTTATCACCCAGTATTTGGTCAGTTATACGAGGCTAACTTTGTGCATTTACTGGAAAGGATAAGGCAGGACCTCCAGCGATGGGGAGACCTTCCAATTTCCTGGCTGGGTAGAATAGCACTAATTAAAATGAATGTCCTACCCCGTCTCCTATACCCTATGAGAATGCTTCCGGTGATGCTGCCGAGGCTGGCACTATGTAAATTATATGGCTGGTTGGGTTCCTTTATCGGGAATCATAGACGACCCCTCATTAAGCTGAAGAAGCTACAGCTTCCACAGGCAAGGGGAGGATTGGACTTCCCAGATTTTAGGAAATATCAGTTAAGTTCCTTATTAAGTTACATAGCTGATTGGGTCTTGTTTGATCCACAATCAATCTGGCTGGACATAGAGGCTTCTCAAGTAAAATGCCCACTTATTAACCTTTTATTTTCAGACAAGAGGAAAATCATTACGGATTACTGTAAAAACCCTATAATACTAAATACAATTAAAGCTTGGAATATAATGCAGCAAAATGAGGGCAACTCACATAAAACATCTCCCTATGCGCCGATAGTGGGAGCATGGGGATTCCAACTGGGGTTTACAGACGCCACTTTTAAACTCTGGAGATCCAGGGGTATCTCATGTCTAGGGGACCTATTTAAAGATGGGGTCTTAATGTCTTTTGAACAGCTGTGTCAGAAATTCGGATTACCTAATGGAGACCTCTATCGATACTTCCAAATTCGAGACTATATACAGAAGAAGACTACGTTATTAGATAGTCTTTATAAATCAGATAGAGAATGTAGAGTACTACAACCAATGGGGGGTATCCTCCATCAGTACCATTTATCATTTACTACATGATGAAGTATCGGGAGATATGGACAATCTGCTTAAAACTTGGGATCAGGAATTGGGACTAGAAATCGCCATAGAAACGTGGAATGATATTTGGGAAAACGCCAGAAGAATCACCATCTGTAACAGAACTCAGGCTATCCAGCTGAAGATACTTCATAGGGCCCATATAGCACCGGATCAATTGGCAAACTTTAAGGCAGGGGTATCTCCAATGTGTCCCAAATGTAAAATAGAGGTGGGCACTCTTGTACATTGTCTATGGACCTGTCATAAGATCCGTAGATACTGGACTAAAGTAGCAAGTACCCTGACAGAAATTTTAGGAACGGAAATTAAAGTGGACCCTGTATCTCTCCTTTTGGGCTTTTCGAACTTACCCTCCCTGGATATGCACGGGAAGAGACTATTTTCTATTCTCTCTTTCTGTGCAAGTAAAAATATTTTGGTGAACTGGGTGGCTGAGGGCCCCCCTGAACTTTCAAATTGGCACAGATTAATTATGGAATGTATTCCCCTTGACCTCCTTACAAATATGGTGCACCGAAAGACCGAATTATTTTATAAAATATGGCAGCCCTTCTTGAATTATATGAATGCAGATATTTCTGCTATCCTAACAAGGGCATTTATTTAATTGAGATTACGAACCTGGCTGGTCCGGGGCCCCTTGGGAGAGGAATCCCGCACGAATACGGGTTTTGTTACATTTGATGTTAACACATTCCGAGCATGTATCTCACTACCCAATTTCTATGTTATCTGCTGTTTTTTTCTCTTTCTCTTATTTGAATAATGTAAGAGACTTAAGTATACACTCTGGTTAGTTGTAGGTTAGATTAGGAGTTAGTTGAGTTGTTTATTTTTCTCGGTATTTTTCTTTTGTTAAATTTTGGTTATTATATATTTAAGATTTAATTGTATATCAATGTTTGTACTTGAGAGTTTGGTTTATTTTTGTAAACTTGTAAAAATGTTAAATTTCTAATAAAAATATCTATTAAAAAAAAGATTTACAAGGATGCTGCCAGGGTTGGAGGGTTGCAGGGAGAGGCAGAGTAAGCTGGGAGTGTTTTCCCTAGAGATTCGAAGGCTGCGTGATGACCTTAAGAGGTTTATAAAATCATGAGGGGCATGGTTGGGATAAATAGACAAGGTGGTGGGGGAGTCCATAACTAGAAGGCATAGATTAAGGGTGAGAGGGAAAAGATTTAAAAGGGACCCTGAAGGGCAACATTTTCACACAGAGGGTTTTGCATGTATGGAATGAGCTGCCAGAGGAAGTGGTGGAGGCTCGTACAATTACATTTTAAAGACATCTGGATGGATATATGAATGGGAAGGGATTAGAGGGCTATGTGGCAAGTGCTGGCAAATGGGACTAGATAAGTTTAGGGTATCTGGTCAGCATTGGCGAATTGGACCGAAGGGTCTGTTTCTGTGCTGTACAGCTCTATGACTGAAAGTAAAACTAGCATGATGGGCCGTTGTGCTTTTGTATTATAAGTTAACAATGATCGTATTTTGATCCTGAAATCTGCCCATAATGAATATTGGGTGAGTGGACATGATAGATGTTAGGGAAAAGGGGAGTCAAATACTGGGGGTTGCATTTAGTTTTGTGTGGGTTGAAACTAACTTAGCATAGAGGCTACACAAAGCCAAGGGTAGCAGGACATAGCTTGGCATGAAGGCTTGGCATGGGTTGTGGGTAGCATGGTGGCTCAGTGGTTAGTATTGCTGCTTCTAAGCACCAGGCACTTATGTTTGATTCCGGCCTTTGGCAACTGTCAGTGTGGAGTTTGTATATTCTCCCCTTGTTTGTGTGAGTTTCTTCAGGGTGCTCTGGTTTCCTCTTACAGTCCAAAGGTGTGCAGGTTAGGTGGATTGGCCATGCTAAATTGTTCATAGTGTCCAGAGTTGTGCAGGCTAGGTGGACCAGCTATGGTAAAATTGAGGTAACAGGGATACCGTAGGGGACTTGGTCTGGGTCGATGCTCTTTGGAGGGTCAGTACAGACTTAATAGGCTGAATGGCCTCTTCAGCACTGTTGGGATTCTGTGGTAATAAGGGAGTGTCTGGGTGGAGCTGAGGGCTGGAGATCTTTTTATTTTAATTGCTTTGATGTAGTGCTGGTGCAGAGAAGCAGTCCTTTTGCCAGCTTGCCTCTGCACTCATTCGGGGGTTACCTGCCATGATTCCCGTAACACCCATCCTCCCTAAACAACTAAAGTTCAAAGTTCTGGGCTACTTTATTTCAGGGTGGGCTTGTAAACTCAGGAATTGTACCAACTCTTACTTTACATTTTGGCAAAAATTCAGACTGCAAATTATAAACTTTCAATTAAACTATCTAATTTTTTTAATATTGGAATTTTTAGTTTCTGGACCTGTGACTCCAGATTCCATTGAAAACCAGCAGCTTTCACCTGAATCAACACGCAAGGCTTATTGGCGTACCTGGGAGCAATCAGCAGCACAGTCTTCTAATTATTCACACTTAACTCAGACATCAAATGTCTTCAATGACATGTCTTCAGCAGCAGCTAATAGTACATCGCCAGGTGGCCTGATTCATAGTGTGAAATCTCCTTCAGCTGTCCGAGCTAGAACGATTTCAGATTCATCTACTCCAAGAAGAGGTATAAACAAGAGATATTAGTAACAATAAGGTTTATAGTGACGTCAAATGCTGTGTGATCTTATGTTATATAACTATTGCAAAACTGTAGTCACTAGTATATATAGCAAATTTAACATATATATTATGAAGCAGACATGCAAACAAAATTTGTTGCATTGATTGGAAACTATGCTGCTTGTGTGATATGGAGGTAGAGATAGTATTATGCTTTGTCTGCCAAATAGTAAATTTTAAAGTAAGAATATAAATAATGAACATGATTATAAACAATCCTGTACAGTGCATCTTGTATTAAATGATCAAAGTATTATTTAATACAAGATGCACTGTACAGTGCACTGTACATGATCAAAATGATCATGCCATAGAACTTGAAGCTTATTCAGATAAGTACATCCTAAATTATCTGATTTCTGAACTATAGATTAACAAAGAATCCTTTGAAAAACTACAATTTTAACCAATTAGATTGTGTGTTTTGGACTAGACCAGAGCCCCTCAGAATATTTAAAGAAAGTAGTCCAGACCCTAACTTTGCTAGGTATTTTAAGCGAGTGTAATGCAGATATTGCAGGATGGATGCAGTTTGTCAAACCACTTAGTTTTAAACAGAACAGAATTTATTTACAAGATTACTGAATGAAACACAAACAACAGAGAACAGAATACCGAATAACTTATGCTCTCTGAAAACTCAATAGATTATCCCAATTTAATTATACTGTTCCAAATACTTTCTTCAACCCCCATGAACACTCCTTGGCACAAAAGGAAAAATCAAACGCGGTCTTACAGGAGAGATGTCAGAGAGAGTACCAGCATGGACCTGCTTCTTTGGGTCCAGCAGCTTTTCAACCCTACTGTGCGAAAACCAAACTAAACCAGAGAAAAGCTGAGCTGGGAGAACTGGCCACTCCCCTTTCATTGTCCAAGGATTTTTTTTAAAAGCTTGAATGCATTTTGCTGAGGCAGTATCTGTTAGCTATAATCAAACTGGCCCAAAAACCCTTCAACTTAGACTTTTCGGAGTCTGTGTCTTTTACAACCTCTGTGAATAAAGAAAACCAAGGACAGCATAACCTTGTTAAAGGAACAGCATTGTCACATACTGAATCAGTTTTTTTTCCTAGTTCGTAGTTAACAGTTGTATTGTCTTGAACTTTGATTTCATGGAAGCCTCGTTCTTATGATGTAGATGTGCCTCAGCAGAAGAGGCATAAAAAGGAGGAAGAGCAGGCAAGGCATTGACCACCTAGTGTCCAGAGCTACTAATATTCTCAGGAAGCACTTTATCTAAACCATCCTAAATGCATCATGTCCCAGAATTCTTATCTCACACATTATTTACTACCGTTTTAAATAATTATGAATCGCCTTTGTGCAAACATTTAGTGCCCATCTCATGTGCTTGTTAATGTATTCAAGTGATGTTTTGAAGTACCTGACTCCAATGCTACAGCTTTGGAAGTTGGAAAGTTACTGAGCTTTCAAGGACATATTAGGGGGTGGGGCTGCTTTATACTTTAGGGTATAGACTGCTGCATCATGCCATGTACCACAACAATCTAGCTAGTTATTAATGTGGTATGATCAAAAGCACTGTGGGAAAGAAAACAATCATTGAATCATAGACTCCCTACAGTGTGGAAACAGGCCATTTGGCCCAAGTCCACACCAACCCTCCAAAGAGCATCCCACCTGGACCCATTGCCCTACCCTTTCCCTGAAGCCCTGCATTTCCTGGGGCTAATGTACCTAATCTACAAATCACTGAACACTATGGACAATTTTGCATGGCCAGTCCACTTGATGTGCACGTCATTGGTCTGTGGGAGGAAACTGCAGCATCCAGCAGATACCCACGCAGACACAGGAAGAATGTGCAAACTCCACGCAGACAGTCACCCAAGGCTGAAACTGAACCCGGATTCCTGGTGCTGTCAGCCACTGTGTGGAGAACAGCAGATTGCCTGACAACCGAGACAATATCATGCATATATTGGCAATACTCTTCAATGTTCATGTTCTTCTCTGTGAGAGTAGATTGCTTAAGTGGTGTTGCTATACGAGCCCCTCTCAACTGTGTCTTCTCAAACCAAGCTGAGAGCTATTTGAGCTGCTGTGGGAGCTTTGAAAGCTCTCAGGGCAAACTCAATAGCAGGTGGGCACCTCTAGTCCAATTGATGGAGCTGAAAACTCGATCTGCTTTGAACAGAATAAATTCTAGTCTCCGAAAATCCAGATTACAAATTGAAGATATATTCTTCCATGCTTTACGGCTTCGTGCATAAATTCATTGGTGTTGATCTTTCAACCATGTCACAATGTCCATCACTGCTGTCAGTTCACCAGTGTCCCAATACTGCCTCCCCTCAGTATCCACAAAGGCACAGACACAAAGCAAGGGTAGTACAAACAGAAGCAGGAACAGTATTGGTGGCACACTAGAAAAGCTGGACTTAATTAAATTCTATATTTAATTTAGCCTAAACCAGAGTAAGCAACAACACATTTGTTTCTATTTTCCACTTAAAGGAATAAAGCAAATACATTGCATGTTTTCATTATCCTTTACCTTTCTATTAGTTATGCAGTATTCTCCTGTTGTTGTTAGATTCCATTACTAAGCTCAGTTCGTCGTCATTCAATAAGAATGGAAAAGCAGCAAACCAACAAACAGCACCCTGGGAAACATTGGTTGTTTTTGCAATTAACCTGAAGCAGCTAAATGTTCAAATGAATATGAGTAATGTCATGGGAAATACCACGTAAGTTGCAAAATTTTACATTATGCTTCCAATTCTTGTTAATTTTTCTAGGGTTGTCTGTATTATAAATCTACAGTAAATTTTATTCTGCAGTAATGAATATTTGAGAATGTGTTAAAATATTGTGTGTGAACACTAAAATAAAACAAAGAACTGCAGGTGCTGAAGATCTGAAAAGAAAACAAAGATTGCTGGAGAAACTCAGCAGGTCTGACAGCAGCTGTGGAGAGAAAGCAAAGTTAATGTTTCGAGTCCAGTGGCCCTTCTTCAGATCTAGGCAGACAAGGGAAAGTTGATAATAAGCCAGGAAAGAATGAAAACGAGTAATGGGCACCGTGAGTAAATGAAAATACATTGGTTGTGCTGAAAGCAGCTCATGTCATTGACAGGGCCTGGGGTGTGGGGGTGGTTAAAGGACATGGAAAGAGGTGTTCAGATCTGAAATTATTAAACTCCGTAGTCAACCCTAACAGCTGCAGGGTCCCAAGCTGAAAACGAGATGCTGCTCTTCCTACTTGTGCTGAGCCTCACTCGAGCACTGGAGCAGGACAAGACAGAAATGTTGGCTAGACAACACTGCCTATTGAAGTGACAGGCAACTGGGAGTTCAGGGTTATTCCGACAGACAGAAGGTAGGTGTTGTGCAAAGCGATTTCACAAGGAGACCACATTGTGAGCAACAAATACAGTAGACTCGATTGAGTGAAGTGAAGTTGAACCACTGCTTCGCCAGGAAGCTGTGTCTGGCATCTTGGCTAATGAGGGAGGAAGTAAATGGACTGAAGAAGGGTAACTGGATTCAACATTAATTCTGCTTTCTCTCCATCAATGCTGCCAGAACTGCTGAGTTTCTGTAGCGATTTTACACAAATGTCAAGTCTGGCATCAATAACTTCAGACGTTTAGCTGCGTTGTTGCTGTCTGAGCACCTAGTGTTAATTGACTCACTCCTTCCCTCAAAACCTGCTTTGTGGAAAACTCTATAGGGAAAGACATTGCATTTATCCCAGAAGTGTGAAAGTTTGTAGGCAGTGCTTACTGCACTAATTTTCTAAAAAAGCTATACTTTGATATTATACTTGTACTGAACTGTTTCTGTGCAATGTAATTGACATAAATATCTCATTCTCAGTGCAGTGCATACATTTCCCAACATTTGCTATTACTGCTTCATTCTGTTTTAGGTGGACGACTAGTGGATTAAAAAGCCAGGGGCGATTATCAGTGGGTAGCAACAGAGACCGAGAAATATCAATGTCTGTTGGTCTGGGAAGATCTCAACTAGATTCAAAGGGAGGAGTGGTTGGTGGTACTATAGATGTAAACACGTTGGAGATGGTTTGTAAGTTTCACAACATAAATAACTTGCAATCACCTGGAATAATCCAGGAACAGTTTAAATTATTCTGGTGCATCCTTCTAGACCAGTGGTCTTAGTGGGCCAAAATTTGCTGCGCACAACATCAGACAACATCTACTGTTGTATGTTCCTCCACATTCTTCAGATGAAAATACTTCACCCATTTTGAAAGTGTGAGTTGGGGTGTACAGCAAGGGAATCGTGGGTCTGAGTGAATAGAGTAAGCCCGAATCGTCGATTTCGAAGCTCCTTGGATGCTGCCTAAACTGCTGTACTCTTCCAGCACCACTAATCCAGAGTAACCAACAGGGTCAGCTCTTCACCCATGAGAATTAAGGATTGGGAAATAGCACAGTAGATAACTGGGAACATTTATTGTCAAGTCAGGCAAAAAAAATAAAATAGGAAAGATTGGGAGAGTAAAAACATCATAAAGAAAAAGTAAAAATAAAGCTAAGTTTTAAGATTGATATCTTTAAAGCTTAAAAAAACAAAAGATTTGAGTAATTAGACTATACAATTATGATTTTCTACTTTTCATTAACAGGGAAGTTAATTGCCATTTAAATATGACTAGCCCTAAATTCCCATGGGTTTAGTTCATATCTGCTGCATTGATACACAAACTCATGATATTCAATGAAAGTTAGTGATGCCAATGCAAAAATGAAATGAAATTTTCATAAAATTTATAGTGGAGCAAGGCAACTCCATTGGTGACTTTTGGATATTGTACACTTAATGTAAAAATATCAGCGAGTTCTAACTCCACCAATTTTGACAGCAAATTTTGGCCCCATTTAACTTTGTTTTCTTTCCCACTCCCCCTCACCCAAATAGCTTAATATATTATTTATTTGGAAAGCAAGTTTCTGCCAGCCGCCAGCATGCTGCAAATCAAATTATTGATGCAGGAGTATTGTATTGGTTAATGATATGTTAAAAATAATAAACAGGAAATTTAAGATTATATAATTAAAATCAGGTGCTGCTTCAACTCAACACTCATCAAAAAAGGTTACAGATTGGATTAAATATTTAAGGTAGTTTATCATAATGCAAAATATGAAAACTAGGTCCTCTTAAATTGGCAATTGCATTATTTCACAAGTACAAATTAGAAGTCTGATTGTATTGAATTCTTAACATAGTATTTGTTCTTTTGTTTACATAGCATAGTTATTAGACTTGTGGAACAAAGTATCAACCATAAACCTTGATCTGTTCTTTTGAATTAGTCATTTTTTTATGCATTGTTTTTAAGTTGACAATTTCTGTTTTAAACTATCATGACGACATGATTTTTGGTACTTTTCATAAAATAACTGTTCAAAGGTGTAATAAAGTTTAAAATCACAAAACAAAACTTGGGGAAAAAGTTATATTTGTGGTTTTTGAGTGATCTTCAAAGCAATTTGGTAAATGCTAATTTTTAAAGCTCAGTTTATGTTAATTGTTCAGCTGTTCCAATTTGGCCAAGCAATTATATATAACATTGTGAAAGAAAGTGTGGAGAGGTAGCAAAAGTAGTAAATTGATGTTTTCTAATGCAATATAACCATTTGTACCTCAGAAGGAATTTGCAATGTTGTTGATACTGATTTCTTAAAATTAGTGAAAACAAGCTACCTTTTTTATTTGAAGCTCATATCTCCGAACACCCAAATCACCAACCCAGCCATAAAATCCAGATTACACTGGGCTCCACTGATGCACGAGTTGATTATATGGGATCCAGTATCTTGATGGGAATTTTCAGCAATGCAGATTTGCAATTACAAGATGAATGGAAAGTGAATCTTCATAATACAGTGGACTTAAGTATGACTGAGAAAAGGTACATGAACTTCTTTGTTATGGGGACAATCATACATGCTGTGGTTGAATATGGGAAGGCTTTTCAACTATGATTTGTCCTACTGTTGAAAATGATTTGAGCTATATTACTATTCCATTTCATTAATATGATGTTCCTACGCAACAAGATATTTTTGTAACCTCTTTGACATGCATAGATTTTGGAGCATTGGATATTTAAACTGTTGACTAAGCCAATAAGAATGTAGAGTTAGCTGGGATATTTGAAGCAATCCAGTTTGTTTGTGTGAATATCCTGTAAACATTTAAGTGCATTCTTGATTTGAAACTTTGCAGGCAGACAAAACATGTACATGCATGTTTCAACTCAATAAAATTGGTGACAGCCATTCCCCTGTCATGATTTTTAAATTTGTACACCCCAGTCTAACACTAGCATCTCCAAATCTTGATTTTTCAGGGCAATGTCTTTATGAATCAGTGTCAACCTTCCCTGGTTCGAAATTAAACAAAGTTAATTGTCTGTCATCATTGCATTCTCCATAGCAATGCTTCTACCAATCAAGGACCAATTGGTAGGCAAATAGCATATTCCTCTCATACTGTATAAACAGTTGGTATTTCCCTTAAATTGGTACTCTTGCCAATTGTCCTGATGAGTGAAAGATTAAAAGCTTTGACAAAAAGTTTTCTTTTGGCAATAATTAACAAATAGAGTTATCCACATTGTTCATTTTATGTGTATTTATTTGTTGTGATTTCTCTCCAGTGAAGTCTTTGTTCATGGAGATCTACAATGGGACATCTTCCAGGTCATGATCTCACGATCAACCACACCAGACCTAATTAAAATTGGAATGAAATTGCAGGAATTTTTCACTCAACAATTTGATACTAGCAAAAGAGCCCTTTCTACCTGGGGACCTGTCCAGTACCTACCTCCAAAAACACCAGTAATAAATGTAGAGCGGAGTTCCAGTGAACATTGTGAGAATTATTAATTTAATTTTTTTCAAGTAAATTTACGAATGTAAAAATATGAACTTTCTTCAAATAAATTTATGAATGTAAAAATATGAACAGTGGTTAAGCTTGTAGCTATAATGAACATTTCCTTGCTGTTGGCAGTGCTAGATGCAGCACATCATCGGCATTGGCCAGAAGTGCTAAAAGTGATTGCTGGATGCCAGATCTCCCTCTTCCAAATGCCTTTGCCTGAAGATGCAGTACAGCTAGGTGGATCTATGAGTTTGCATGGAAATCATATGACTCTGGCATGCTTTCATGGACCTAACTTCCGGTCAAAGTCTTGGGCATTATTTCACCTTGAGGAGCCCAACATTGCTTTCTGGACCGAAGCTCAGAAAATCTGGGAAGATGGTAAATAAGAAATAACTATGGGTCAGAAATGCATGCATTTTGTAATGTTTGTAAGAAGTATTTTCATCTATTTATTTTAATAATGTTCCAGATCTGTGTATGCATTTTAACCTGTAGTTAAATTGCATTTTCCTATTAAAGCAAAATGGATTTAGATGATGGTTGACATGCAAGTTGAATAGTAAGCTCGCAGTCTAACTTCTGAGTACACTAAAGACAAGTAATGTAAGCCTCTACCAAAAAAAGGCAATTCATAATTTGAGTTTAATTCCATGAAAAATGATTTGCTCTCAGATCGTCTGTTGTTCTCTTGTAAAATTAGTATTGAATCCTTGAATACCATAGAACAGCTCCCTCACCAAAACTGAAGTATATCTTCTAGGGAACAAGATCTTTTATATTAGTTTTTTTCAGAATTAGAATCCCTACAGTGTGGAAACAGGCCCTCAGAAGAGTAACCTACCCAGGCCCATTCCCCTACCCTGTTACTCTACATTTCCCATGACTAATGCACCTAACCTACAGAGCACTGAACACTATGGGCAATTTAGCTTGGCCAATTCCCCTAACCTGCACATCTTTGGACTGTGGGAAGAAACCCATGCAGACACAGGGAGAATGTGCAAACTCCACACAGACAGTCACCCAAGGCTGGAATCAAACCTGGGTCCCTGGTACTGTGAGGCAGCAGTGCTAACCATTGAGCCAATGTGCCACCCAGACCAGAGGAACAGGCACAACTGGGCTGCAGTAGAAACACAAAACTGGTTATAAAACAAAGAACAGTTGATTAGATTAGATTCCCTACAGTGTGGAAACAGGCCCTTCGGCCCAACAAGTCCACACCGACCACCCGAAGAGTAACCCACCTATGACCCATTCCCCTACTAATGCACCTATCACTATGGGAAATTTAGCATAGCCAATTCACCTGACCCGCACATCGATGCTGGAGATCTGAAACCAAAAGAGAAAATGCTGGAAAATCTCAGGTCTGGCAGCATCTGTAAGGAGAGAAAAGAGCTGATGTTTCGAGTCTAACTGACCCTTTGTCAAAGCCCACAAGAGCTTATAGATACTGCCAGACCTGCTGAGATTTTCCAGCATTTTCTCTTTTGGTTTTAATTATGCTAGTTAGGGTACAGTTTAAGTTCACAACATTTGCATAACCATACATTGACATTTTTAAAGAATCAGGCACCTGAGTGGCTTAATGGAAAATAATCCAGAAAGTTGAATCATAAATCAGTTTTAAAACATCATGGAACAAACAAATATAAGTATTTTAGATGTAAGTCACATTTAAAATTTCCTGACCTTTGCACCAGGTTGGACGATTATTCCCGTAACGCAGAAATCTACTGGTCTGAAGTTTTCCTTTGGATTTTGAAGAGATTGTACAATGTTAACTTATTAAACGTATGTCAAAATGACAAACGTTTATTATACTGTATTGCTAAATTTGCATGATGAGAATACAATTAATTTAATACCACAAATGTTGGTCCAGAATTTTTCAATCGCAGATAGTAATTACCTTCTATCCACATGGCACTCTACCCAGCTGGTACCTTATCCTCCCACCCATCTGTTGGTACCCTGATGGTACCATACCATCCCACCACCAAAGCCTCTCACTTTTCTTATGTATTTACTGTTTTAAGTGCAGCTGTCAAAGTTGCTGTCTGTCATTCTGGACCTTTAAATTTCAGAATGTGGCAGCTGACTGCGGTGAAAATGGTTTGCACTGTGAGAGAACAGTCAGAATGGAAGTATTAGGAGCCCTGATAGGAATTTCCTGTCAGGAATGTGATGTGCTCTTCTTTCACAAAAGAAAGCAACCAAGTGGCAATTTGTGTGATCAGTTCTCAGAGTTTAGCCCATTGTTTCCACTCTTAGGATTTTTTGTTAATGTGTGAAAATAGTTTTTTTCAATCTTCTACTGCCCATTGAATGATTTTTGGAAGTATTAATATGCATTTTTGTATCCAATCCTTGTTGAACATTTGTCTGTCAAAGCGACAGGAAAATTCATCTCTTTAATAATTCAGTATGATGGATTAATTGCGGTCCAAGGTGTACTGTGCAGTTTAATAAAAGATATCACTAATTGAGATTTTCAATGTGAAGGTAAGGCTGTTAAACTAACCTGATTTAATTTAGCAAAGCTATGTCACTTAGTATAATTGATACAAAGGTTGGTGGAGTTGTGGATAGTGTGGAAGGCTGTTGCAACGGGACATTGACAGGATGCAGAACTAGGCTGAAAGTAGCAGATGGAGCTCAACCTGGAAAATTGTGAAGTCATTCGCTTTGGAAGGTTGAATTTGAATGCAGAATACAGGATTAAGAATTCTTGGCAGTGTGGAGGAACAGAGGGATCTTGGGGTCCATGTCCATAGATCCCTCGAAGGTGCCACCCAAGTTGATAGGGTTGTTAAGAAGGCGTATGGTGTGTTGGCTTTCATTAGCAGGGGAATTGAATTTAACAGGTGTGAGATTATGCTGCAGCTCTATAGAGCTCTGGTTAGGCCACACTGGAATATTGTGTTCAGTTTTGGTCACCTCATTATAGAAAATATGTGGAAGTTTTAGAGAGGGTGCAGAGGAGATTTACCAGGATGCTGCCTGGACTGGAGGGCATGTCTTATGAAGAAAAGTTGAGGGAGCTAGGGCTTTTCTCATTGGAGTGAAGAAGGATGAGAGATGACTTGATAGAGCTGTACAAGATGTTGAGAGGCATAGATAGAATGGATTGTGAGAGACTTTTTCCCATTGTGGAAATGTCTATCACGAGGGGGCATAATTTTAAGATGATTGGAGGAAGTTTTAGGGGAGATGTCAGAGGTCAGCTCATTACACAGAGAGTCGTGGGTGTGTGGAATGCACTGCCAGCGGTGGTAGTAGAGTCAGATACATTAGAGACGTTTAAGCGACTGTTGGATAGGCAAATGAAAGATAGTACTATGGAAGGCATGTAGGTTAGTCTGATGTTAGAGTAGGATAACAGGCTGGCACAATAATGAGGGCTGAAGGGCCTGTACTATTCTATGATCTATGCACACCTTAATCCCAATATTAGTTAGAATTTGAGTGATATTTCTTTGTAATCCCCAACTTTTCCCCCAAACACTTTGTTTGGCATTTTAATTTAAATGAGATTAGTAAAACATTTCAGATTTTTGCTTTTCATTTATATCTTTCATATCTCATAATTAATCACAAATTTTTTGGGATTGACAGGAAAGATATAGAATGTTTTCCCTAAAGTTTAGAATCGGGGACAAGGGGACACAATCACAGAATTATGGTAGGCCATTTAGGATTGAGGTTTTTCACTCGGTGTCAGACATTTAATCATTGAGTATGTTCAAGTCAGAGATCAAAAGGTTTCTAGCTGTTAAAGACATTAAAACATGCAGGAATAGAGCGTGAAATTAATATTGAGGTACAAGCTCAACCATGGTCTGGTTGAAGAGAGGGGCTCATGGGGCTGAATAGCCTATTGCTGCTACTATTTCCTATGTTCCTGTGCAAATACTCATTTAATTTTACTTACCTTAATAAGTGTAGAGGAAAATGCCAACTAAATAATTTTATACACAGAAAAGTGCTATTTATTATTTCCACGAGTAACAAAAGTAATATACAGTGCATAAAATAAAGCTGCCTGTGTATTTTATCAACTGATCTAAATATATTGACATTTTAATTTATTGAGAAAGTAAGTTATTAACCAGAATTTCTGTTAATTCTAAAACCTAAGCTTGTTCCTCTGAACTCTACTTAGCCACCATCATTATTTTAATCTACTTAAAGGTGCCAGTGATCATTCAACGTACATTGTACAAACACTAGATTTTCATTTGGGACATAATACAATGGTTACGAAGCCTGGTGGTGCTTTAGAAAGTCCCATGGCAACAATTACAAAAATAACGAGACGCCGTCATGAAAACCCGCCACATGGTGTTGCAACTGTTCAGGAATGGTTCAACTATGTTACTGCCATGCGAAATGAAGGTAAGAAAGTTTAATAACTTACTCCTTTCACTTTTAGTTCTTCATATTCCATCAATTTACTTTCATATACTCATAGCAGACTGTTCCTTTTAAAAATATGTTTTACAGCACTGCTTTAAGCCGTGCATTGCCAAACTGTTCTGTGTAATTTTTTCATTGACTGCACTTTGGTCTGATACATGAATAATATTCCACATACACTCAAACCACAGCTTTATACAGCCTCAGCAGTAAATCTCTGCTCTTCAATTCCAGTGCTTTCAAAATGAATGCTAACAATGCATTTGCTTTCCTAACTGCCAACTGAACCTGCATATTAACCTTAAGAGAATCCTGACCTAGGATTCCCAAATCCCTTTGTGTTTCAGGTTTTCAAAGTCTTTCCCCATATTCTTCTGACCAAAGTGCATAAGCTCTCACGCTCCCACGTTGTACTCAATCTGCCACTTCTTTACCCACTCTCCTGGCAGTCCTTCTGCAGCCTCCTCACTTTCCCAACATTACCTGTGCCTCTACCTGTCTTTGATACTGCATTTGCAGATGATGCAACATCCCCAATTCCTTCATCCGTTAATGTATAACTGAGTAGTTGTGGTCCCAAGTCTGACACCTGCAGAACTCCACTAATCACTGACTGCCATCCTGAAAAAGACCCCTTTCTACCCACTCTCTGCCTTTTGCCAGTCAGCTAATCCTCTTTCCATGCCAGTACCTTATTTATTGCAATTTCATGACCATCTTGTGCATAAATTTTATTTAAAACCAGAGAAAGTTCTGAATAAATCCTCTTAAATCAAAGATTTGTAAAATAACTTGTACGTATTTTCATCTAGAGCTAAACCTTCTTCGAAATGTTGATGCTAACACCCGAGACAGTAAAGCAACTATTAAAAGTTCCAATCTGCTGAGTGGCTTCCGTGGAACTGCCAACTACAATCATGAGACAGAAACAATCTTTGCTTTGCCAAGGATGCAGCTGGATTTCAAATCAATTCACATGCAGGAACCTCAAGAACCTTCACTGCAAGGTAACATTTTTGAAAAAGTACATAATAAATCCCTTTACTGTTAAATTTAAAAAAAACAAAATTGATGGAAATATTGAGCAAGTCAGGCAGCAACTTCAGAGAGAAGCAATCAATATTTCAGGTCAGGTTATTTTTAATCAGAACTAAATCATGAAGAGTCACTGACCTGAAATGTTAAACTTGTTTGTCTCAATTAATGCCTTGTTTACAGGGTTTTAGTTCAGCTTTTCTGAATCTGTAGGAACTTGATTTTGCTTTACTGCTCAATGTCGAATTCTTATAATTTAAAAATATATTTATTATGCTGGTATTTTCTGTAGAATCTTTTTTTGTAGTCGATATTTTGCAGCACTTTCTCTTTTCCTCTGGAAAGTCGTCACAATAGAATCCATTACGGAGCCATTGCTGATCCTTCAATTTAGGAACCCTTTTCTCATTGCTAATTAGGAGACGTTCAATCATAAATTTTCAGTATTAAGTAGTTATGTGGAATCTATTATAATGCATTATTATAACATTCATAAATTGTTGTTGAAATTAATTTTTTAAATAATTTGTTAAAATTACTATTCAACTTTTTGTTTTTAAACATGCACAACATAAATAAATTTATACACAACACCGGAGAACTGCATTGACTTTTTTTTTCCCTGTCCATTAGATCCGAACAGTAAGCCAAAGGTAGAATGTAGTGTTGTGACAGAGTTCACTGACCATATTTGTGTGACCATGGATGCTGAACTGATTATGTTCTTGCATGACCTTGTATCTGCTTACCTCAAAGAAAAAGAGAAAGGTAAGATAAACTTAGTAATAATTCAGGGTCTGCTGATTTTTAATCAAACAATCTCATGGATTTTTCTGTTTTGCTGAAAAATTGATACATGGCTCCTCAGTTCTGATCTTTTTATACTTTTCTCCCTCATTTTCAAATCTCTTTCATAAGACTATCAACTGTCTTCCTTGATAGTTGTGGAATCCAATCCTAACCACTCAATTACTCCTCTGGGAATGCTTGCCAACATCAACAATTGCTTTTTTTAGTGTTTTTTTCCCCACAACTGGCATAATTGTTTTATTATTTAAAAGTCTTCTCAGTGACACTGTCTTCTGTATTTACCTCTAACCACATACTCTGTCCATTCTAGAATATACCTTGCCATATAACTGTATCAGCACTTTGAATATTTTCAGTTTTATGTATGTCATACCCACAGCACTTTGATTGCTCCAGTCATGGTTATGATTGATTATGTTCTATGTCACTGTGACGTTGGTGTGTTAACCCATCCTGAAGAATTTGCAATATCTGACATGGCTACTATGTCACACTGCACTGACTTGGAGACGGCTGTTCATGAGACAATAAAACAAAGCTTGTGAGCACATCCACTATTGTTTCTCCTCCTGTATCTGCAAGGTTATAATTTATTTACCAGAGTCTTAACTTGATCCTTTTGTATTCCTTATTTATACTGTATTATTCATATGTTGTTATTATCCAAATGTTATTATGATATTATCCATTTGTTTTGATTATTGTGAAGGAAGATGCATAATTTATGTTTAAGAGTTTTGGAATTTGGATCTTAAAATGGAGGTGACGGATGTTAGTTTTGTGAAGTGTTTGCTTTTCAAAATAAACAAAGTCAGAGAATTCTGTTGGAACAATGATTAAATCCAGCAATTTGTTAAAAAGCTGATGACTGAAAATTCTATGGTATTAGTGGAGAGATATTTATGTTATTGAGGTTATAAAAGATAGCGTATACATGTTAGGTTTGTTTCCAGTTCAGCAGATCTCTGATTACACAAGTTTTATTGTCCATTTGATCCGGAAGATACCATGATTGTGTATAAAAGTAAGTATAGCTTCTCTCCTAAGAATTCAGAACAGTTCAAAGCCACGTTAGAAGAGGAGTGTGGTTTGTGAAACTTTCAAACAAGGAGAGTTGGATTAGAAATTTGCAGGTTGTTAGAACTGAGAAATCCTAAACTCTCAGATTGTGAAATGTTAATGTCTGCCATAAAAGGACTGCATGACTATCTCTACAATCCATAGCAAAGAATCTGAAAGGAGTCACTTAAGTAGAAACCTAAGATTTGAGATAAGACTGTAATTTCTCTGGACTTGAATGTTGGTATTGTATAGTGTTATGGAAACTGGTTAAGATTTTTGCTATGTGTGTTAAGATCATTATTATTCTTGTTATATAATATTCATGTCTATTTTAAATTAGCTTGGTTTGTTTTTAATTCTGTGTAATTAGCATCTGGTACTGTTGTTTTTTTAAAAATTGCAGTCTCACGTGAATTACTATGCTAACTATCTTTCAAAAGCATATAATCCATCGAACCAGATTTCATTCTAGGATCTGAATGGTCTGATAAAGCAACAGCTGCGATTATAATAATATCAGCAACATACCATTTCATTTACACCTTTGGTTTCATGACCTTTACTATTATATTATCCACCAAAAATCAATTTATAAATAAACTAGGATGTTGTTGCTCAATATCTGATATAAGTTATCACAAATATCATGTTTTTGCTGCAGTTATCTGTGCAAATAGAATGTGATGGTGCACAAGTTAATTTTCTTTTGTTGAGTTGAACTGCAAACCCCATATCCATTGAGATATTTTTCTAATCAACCTGTTTGGGGACTTGAACCCACTTTTCCACAGCCCAGAGGTAGGGAAACTACCACTGTGCCAGAAAGGTCATATGGGTTTACTTTATTTTAATCAACCTGATCAGGGTGGTTGTGACACACCTCTGGAACAGGTGGAATTTGAACCCAGTCTCCTGACTCAGACATAGAAACACTACCATTTTGCCACAAAGTCCCTTGAATCTAGTTGTTTTTCTAATCAGCCTGCTCAGAGATTAGGGACACTACCACTACACCATACCCCATATCCATTTCGATATACTATAATCGGCTTCCTCAAAGATGTTATTACACACCTCAAGCAGGTGAGATTCGAACTCAGGCCTCCTGACTCTGAAGTAGGGACACTACAACTGTACCAAAAGAATCTTTGAATTCCAGAATACTGAGATGTTATGTCCCAGTGGTAGTCATTAATTATGTAGTTATTTTAATCAAGCTGTTCGGTCACGTTGTGACATACCTACCGGGTAGGATGAACTTGAGTTCAGGTCTTCTGAGATATTACCACTGTACCACAAGAGCTCTTGTTAATTGCATAGATATGTTCTAATCAAGCTGTTCTTGGATATTCTGGAGCAGGTGGGACTTAAACTTGCACTAAGCAATACTGTACACAGCACTTCACATGCGATCTCATGAATATAACTGAAGCTTTTTTAATAACTTATTCAGGGGATGTGGGCATCACTAGCTCAGTTAACATTTATTGTACATCCTTAATTGCCTAAAGGGTAGTTCAGTTAATCACATTGATATATGGATCTGAAATCACATGTTGGCCAGAACAGGTAAGGATGATAAATTTCTTTCCCTAAAGAATATTAATAAATCAGATGGGAGTTTACAATAAACAGGCTAGTTTATTGGATGATTATAAAATTGTACTTCTGTAATTGTAAAACTTTGAGGCTCAGTACTGATCGCTGTGGCACATGACTGATTCATCCTGTCAACCAGAATATGCTTACTCACTGTTTCCTATTAGATAACCAGTATTCTGTACATGCCGATATTTGGTCCCCTACTTTTAGCTTTTATTTTCTAGAATAACTTTTAATACAGCACCTTTTCAAATACATTCTAGAAATCCAAGTACAACATATCCAAGTTCCCCTGTATCTATAGAACATGTTACTACTTTAGAAGAACTTCAATAAATCTGTCAGAGATGATTTCCTTTTCATAAAACTATGTTTGATTATCTTGAATGTTTCAAGGAAGATTTCTAATAAAAGCTTCTGGCATTTTACCTGTGACAGGTATTTGACAAACTGGTCCTTGGTTTCCTGCTTCTGTCTCAATTTTTGAAAAAAGGAGTTACATTTGCTGTTTTCCAACCTGATGGAACCTTACCCAAATCTAGGAAATTTTAGTAAAGTTAGAACTACCATCACTACTATGAGTTTTAAAATTTTAATATGAAGTCCATTAGGGTCTAGATACTTACCACTCTAGAGATTCAATAATTTTTCACTTACTTCCCTGATTATTCTAATGTCCTTGAGATCCTCCTTTTTATTTCTTTATTTATTGCTATTTCTGGGATGTAATTACTCTTTTCCTTTATAGTGAAAGACTATTGCAAAAGTACCTATTGAATACATGTGACATCTCCTTCTTTTTCACTAATAATTCTCAAGACTTACTTTCTATAGGACCAACACTTAGTTTAATTATTTTTGTTTTTAACTTTGTACAGCAATTCTGACAATCTGCTTTTATATTTCTAGCTAGTTTTCTATTCTACTTTAATTCTCTCCCCATCTTATTCTTTTCGGGGTTTTGTTTGCTGTTTTTGGTAATATATCGTATAGCCATCTTTGTGTAATTATATGCTTTTCTTCGTTTCCTACTACTTCTAACCTTTTTAGTTATCCATGTAGGTCCTCCACTAGACATTTTGTTTTCTCTCACTGGTATTTATGTATACTACGTATTCTGTAATTATGTCTGCCACTACACCTTTTTTAACCTACCTCTTAACTTTATTTGCCATTTCAATTCAGAAACAGGAAATTGTTTTTACAGTGGTGTTTAGAATGACAGGACAAGTGATATTTCTGAAGTCTATTACATTTTTGAACTCGTACAGATTGATTTCAGAATTGCTGAGAAAAGGAGAGCCACTTTCCCTAAACGAGGGAAAACTGAATGTGTAAATAGAAGATTGTTGAATAATGATCATTGAATTACATCTGCAAGACACATCAAGGATCTAGATGAGAGACATGTTGGAGATACTATTCAGCCAGTTGGCCGATCTACTTTACTCTCAGTATTAACATTAATTCTTTAGTCTCACTACCTCACCTTGGAATAAAGCAAAATTTTTTGTTTATCATATCAAGACCATTTAATACACATTCTTTCTACGTTGAAAAACTTCTGTCTCCCTCGAACATTTTCCATCCTTCTTTACCTTTTAATTTAGGATTAATCTTGCCATTGTTTCATACATGCCAGAGCAAATCTGACTTTACAACCATAGTGGCTAAAATTGTTCATAATACTTTAAGTATGATCTAACCAGTACACTTAAAGAAAAACTCAGCATATCTATAGTTTATACACTGTATTTCCTGCCAGACTACTTCCTTGACATCTAGTCTTAGATGAACTACAACTTCCTGTAGTTCTGCATTAGGTAGGCCACAAAGCTTATACTTAATTTCTTAATCCAACAAAGGTTTACATTTGAAAGCACCTCATCATGCCTTAACCCATCTGTGTTTCATGTAAAATTAATTACTTTTCATGTAACATGGTTAATATGTAGAGAAATCTATCATTTCCAACAGTGAGATGATTAGTTTATCTGTGTTTGATGATAAGGAAGTAATATTAATTAAGCCACATGGAAAATTTACTGTTCTTTGAAAAATGTTCTGGCATCTTTACATTTGATTACACCACTGAAATTGTCAGATAGCTAACCAAAGAATAGAGGGTCTAATAATATCACATCCCATCATCTCATATTCTAAAGTGTCAGCCTGAATTATATGCTGAAGAGGAGGACAAATCAAAACCTTTAGACTTTGAAATGAGATAAATGTAGCCAAGCTGGCTTACGTAGATTGCAACGAGGGCTTGTGTACTGAACCCAATATATACCTCTTTGCACCTTCCCCCGCCAGTTTCAGTACTACATTTTTATAAATACTCTGTTATTTCCATGTTCTAAATAATTCTTGGTCCATTGCTATGTCCTGGCAGGACCTCTATAGTTTTTAAATTCAACAATGTCATGTTGGGGTTTTTGAAGTATGTCATAGAGTATCACTTTTTATTTTTAATACAGTCAATCATTTGAAAGTTTTTGCAAGGATTATCAGTCTCTTCAAAATACATGCACGTTCGATTAAACAATGCCCTCATCAGCAATCTAATGGCACAGCAACCACAGATCAATGCTAGTCATGGAACAGGCTGACACTATCTCATACATACAACCCCATTCCCTTACCCTAGTCTCTGTTTAACTACCAGGCCCCTCATTACCTGTCTTTAGCTACATTCCACCTAAATACCCTACATCACTGCTACTGTGTCCCCATGCCCATTGTAGATCTACGTGTTGTCATTGCCCAATGGGGGAACGTCACATACAAGCTAGGAATTAGAACCAACAAAAGTGAATACAAACAAAATGAGTAGAAGCTGACCAATGACTATTTTGTATTCCATGATTGTCTGCTGCACTCAAGATTTGTTGACTGGACTCAAGTGTCAGTCAGGGCCTTTTTGGCTTGCAGTGCCTGACATCTGAGCTGTACACAGGGGCAGCTTCATCTTCCTCAATATCCTCCTCCTCCTCCCATTTCCCCAGTTTCTCAGCATTCAATACTTAGAAATATGGGATATACCTTCAGGAGTAGGTAATTTAATATGATTATGGTTGATCATCGAAATCATACCCTGTTTCCCTTGTCTCCCCATACTCATTGATCTCTTTAGTCCTAAAGACTTAGTTTTTCTTGAAAACGTTGTGTTTTTGTTTCAATCAGTTTCTGTGGCAGAAAATTCCAGAGGCTTACTATTCTTTTCATACATCAGTCCTGTACACCAAGTGTCCTTGTGGTAGCCTTTAAATGATAGTTGCTGGTGTACCCTAGAATGCAGATCTGTACTTGCTAAAGTCCTGAAACAGAGATGTGCCATGAGGATCCGGAGGGGTTAGCAAATATCAGATGCCAATTTCTTTGGGTGAGTGGTGTGTGCAGTTGGTATCGTGGATTGTGCCCTGAGTTGCTGTTCCATGTAAACAATGTGGAACTTCTTGACAGTCACTGGAGATCTGAAGGGGCCCAGGTACCTGCTCAGAGTGTTTGTGGCATCCACCTTGCTCACAGCAAGTGATAGGCTGGGGAACTGTATCTTAACAAGGTTGTTAATAATCAATAATTCCCCTTAAAAGGCAACTCATTGCTGCATTGTGAGAATCTTACCCTATTGTCTAGAACGTTGTTAAAACGTGCAAAGAGTTGCTGCTGGATTCCTCACATAGTTCTGCGTATTTCTTGCCATGGGCCATGTTGTTCAGCCTCCTTTCAGACTCAGCCCATAATGAACAATCTTCGCTAAGATTTTGCTGCCATTATTTCTCTGCATATGCAATGTTGCAATTCTTTGTAACGTAATTCACATATTTTAAAAGATGACTTACAGTTTTCAAAATTAGTGTTAAAGTAGAAACGTGATTTAAAAACTAATAAACAACCCCTGAACCAAGTCCAAATTTAAACAAGCTTCGGTTAATTACCATTAAAAAAGCTTTATTTCATTAACCAAGTTAGTATTGATAGTGAGCTTTGGATGGAGCAACAATGTTTACAATGATTCCAGAGGGCATAATCTGACTAAGGGGTCACCCATTTAGAATCATAGAATCCCTACAGTGTGGAAACAGGCCATTTGGCCCATCACATCACACTCCCTCTCTTTCTCTTCCCCCCCCCCCCCCCCCCCCCCCCCAAAGAGTGCCTCACCCTCTCTACCCTATCTCTGTAACCCTGCATTTCCCATGGCTAATCCACTCGGGCTGTGTTTCCCTGGACACTGGGCACTTTAACATGGCCAATTCACCTAACCTGTATATCTTTGAACTGTGGAAGGAAACCGGCCCGCCTGAGAAGAAGCCCATGCAGACACAAGGAGAATGTGCAAACTCCACACAGGCAGTCGCCTGAGGGTGAAATCAGACTCTGGTTCTGTGAGGCAGCAGTGCTATCCACTGATCCTCATCTCTGTCTTAAAGGGCAGTAAGGTGGAGGAAGTTTCTTTACTTTGAGGGTGGTAAATCTAGAGTTCTTTATGCAAAGGGCAATTGTGGCTGGATTGGTAAGTACAATTTAGTTGAAATAGATTTTTAATCAGTAAGGAAATCAAAAGGCATAGGAATATGGCATGAAAGTAGAGTTGTGGATTATCAGATATGCCATGACCTCATTGAATAGCACACTGATGTAATGGGCTAAATGGCCTAATTCTGCACTTGCTTCTTATGATCTTTGGTCGAATCCAGAAGTTTTGTGGTCTTAAACGAAAACTGAAGAGTCACTTAGGCAAAGCTTATTTAAGGAAACCCCAAAAAGCTTAGAGAATGGTTAGAATAATGAGAATTAAAGTGAGTTCCAGACAGCTGTGTTAAAGAAATAAAAAGTAGAACTCTATAAGCTGTAGTGTTCAGTTAATGGTACTCGTATGTACATATACACACACACACATACACGGGTGTGTGTGTGTGCGCGCGCGCATGCACACATTGTGAAACTTGATTTATTTAAATAAATGGCATAGTTCTTTCAGTTACTCATTGGGCATTCAAATTTGTCATCAAACATTAATGTTTTCTGGTAGCATGTAATAACAGCTATTAAGATTTATTGAATAATTGAAGGAGGCAAATGTTCTTTTGACACGTGTTTATTTTGTCTATTCCTAGCTATATTTCCTCCTCGAGTGCTTGCCATTCGCCCAGGCCAAAAAAGTCCTGTTATGGCTCATGATGACAGCTCTACAAATAAAAGTAAAGAGGAGGTGATCTATACAACTGTGGACTGGAGAGAGTTTGTTTGTAACACCTGGCATCTGGAACCCACATTAAGGTAGCATCCAGACAAAATTGCTGATTGATCTGTAGTTTCCAACTGTATTGCTATCTCTTAATAACCTAGATCTTTAAAAATTAAAATTAAATTATGTCAGTTTACACTTTTTCCCAGTTACAACCTTTTGGCACAAGATTACTGTATTTTTCTTTGGTCTTTCAATATATGATTGTCTTCTTTTTGCCTATCGACCAAATTCATAAATCTTCCTGATGGAGCACGCATGGACAGAAGGTTTGCAGCCAGAAGGTTTTATCTTAGTTATATCTTGAGTTGGTTAGTCTTAACTGTGCTGGCAGTAAGGGCAATTGGTCTCTATCTTTCTGGGTTACTAAGGATCTGAGTGGATGGAAGGTTTCAGTCAATATGATTCTTGACCACTAGCAATCCTGCCCTTTGACCTTACCTTAGCTTTTAAAGAGCTTGCCTGCTTTCCTTTACATGAACAACAGACTTGTAGAAAGTAATAAAAAGGATGCCCCAAGTATATGAGTATCTTCAAGGAATGCATGAAGAAATACACTGAGTAGTTGGTTCTTTCAACCAGTACTCGCCTTCTGAAATACCTGTGTTCTTTAGAACTTCAATAACTTAATAATATTCATTTTCCCTAGAAATGGTGATAAAACATCACTGCAACTTGAGTACAAGTATCAATAAGTCAAATTTTCTCTTCATCGCTAATTATGAAGAATTTTCTAATGATATTTTCAACATTGCTGAAGTTATATGTTGACCATGGCTGAAAATGTGTTAGGGAAACAATGAGTCTTTAAAGTTGGAATGATATAATGTAAACAGAAAAGCACTACTACACACTTCGATTCCACCTACCACAAGAACATAGGCGTTTTGTAACAATATAAAATACTTTTGATGATCAAACATTTCTATGGGTCATGGTAGCACTTATATACTTTTCTCAGCATTGAAGCTTCTGCACAACCTGTACCTAAAGGTTATAACTCATTTTTAAAATGTGATCTTTAGCAATGATTGACTTTGGTTTATTTTTCTTCCAGATTAATTTCCTGGACTGGAAGGAAGATTGACCCAGTAGGTGTAGACTATATTCTTCAAAAACTGGGATTCCATCATGCCAGAATAACCATTCCAAAATGGGTGCAGCGAGGTGTCATGGATCCACTAGATAAGGTGCTCTCAGTTCTTATTAAAAAGCTTGGAGTGGCACTGCAGGATGAGAAAGAAAAGAAAGGAAAAGACAAGGAGGAACATCAAAAATAAGTGTATTACAGGAGTTCAGCAACTTTTGCTATTGCTGTAAATTTCATTTGCAGGTCTTGTAGTATTCCAAATATGCATTTCACTAGTACTTCATCAAATTTTATTTTTGCTAAGTTATTGTTAAGCAAACTTTAACTGGAAATTATTTATATGTTGTCAATTAAAATCTGCACTACTGCTTTCTCAACAAGTAAAGTTGTTTTCCTGTGGAACATGGTACCATTCTAAACTGGTTAACTAATTATTGCACAATTACTGTGATGTATGTATGTTTGTATAGATACAGAGTGAAAGTACAGTGAAGTGTCAAGTGCTGTTTGGCATTCTGATTTTTATTGTGATTATGTGCAATGCATTTAATGTTTTTGTATTATAATTACTAAAATAAATAGCAACAGAATTGTCTTACATTTCATTGATCAGAATTAAATACCTGTTGTTATGTATTTGTTGATCTTTATGCTATGTGACTGCATTATTTTGAGAACAAGTGTGCTGTGATTTTGGCTAAAACTTGATCATTTTTATTGTAAATGGAAAAAATGGTCATGAATTCATCTGAATTTGTCACAAATAAAATACTGCTGAATTTTAAAACCAAAGTAAAATTGTAGAATGTATTGAAGACTATAATAACTCAAGAAGCCTGACTAGAAAGGAACATCAGAAACAAAAACAGAAATTGCTTGAAAAACACAGCAGGTCTGGCAGCATCTGTGGAGAGCAAGCAAAGTTCACATTTCGGGTCCAGTGATCTTCCTTCAAAACAGTTCATTGTGCTGAAAAAGGGTCACTGGACACAAAGCCTTAACCTCTATGATTCGATTGAAATTTCCTTCCCTTCCTCTATTCGCTGTTTCTTGATCCAATAATCGGAGTTAAATGAAGGGACAGATCCCTAATTTGGGAATGGCATCATTCTGATAATTCCAGGTTTCGGGGTGGAATGGTCAGGTTTTCTTCTTATCTTATAAGGATGGAGATTGCCCCATGGAGATATGCTCTGCTATAAGGACTATCTTGAATTATTTGTTTAAAATCACCTTTCCCATCTTGAAATATATATGTTTTACACAAAATCTCAATGTACAAAAGATGAAGCCATTATGGTAAAACAACTCTGATCTGGGTCAGATTAAAATTTAACTACATTACAATAGGATCTATTGTATTACCTAACAAAACAATCATCTGCAAATTATATTCATACCTGATTATTATTGACATAAAGTTCAATCCATAAATACCCACCTTCACAATGTCCCACACTTCATGGCGTAAAGTGTAGATCCCCATCTTGAAACACCATTTCCAATGATTGACATGTTATTCATCCTTCTTTGAACAGCGTGCAAAGTCTCTCAGAACTAAATCTTCTAAATCTTCGGGGTGGCACGATGACACAGTGGTTAGCACTGCTGCCTCACAGCGCCAGAGACCCGGGTTCAATTCCCGCCTCATTCTCCCCGTGTCTGCGTGGGTTTCCTCCGGGTGCTCCGGTTTCCTCCCACAGTCCAAAGATGTGCAGGTCAGGTGAATTGGCCATGCTAAATTGCCCATAGTGTTAGGTAAGGGGTAGATGTAGATGTAGGGGTGGGTTGCGCTTCGGCGGGGCGGTGTGGACTTGTTGGGCCAAAGGGCCTGTTTCCACACTGTAAGTAATCTAATCTAATCTAATCTAAATAAATCTGCAAGAAAATAAAACCGTAAGTAGTGTAAATACAGTGAGTACACTGCAATAAAAACCGCATTTGTTTGATGAAATAAAATTGCTGCATTATGCTTTTTCAACCTTAGAATGTGCCACTTACTGCAATATTTTAGAACAAGCATACAAATGTTACAATAACTTTAAAAACTTGTGCCATACCTTTTACAAATCCTCAGTAGAGAAATGTTTCCATGCCATCACAGATTGAAAATGCTGTGTCAATGCAAAACTCAGCTGATGTTTTTTTTTCAAAATACTTTAGTGACAGTCCAATTTATTCATTTTGTTTGATCTGGCTTTTACCAGAAATGTGTATAATTTAGTCTTTTTTTAATAACTTTTTTTGGCTATACGTTTTGATTCACAGACATAATTCAGTACTGTCACGCCTCACTGGGGTAGTATACTGGAAACCCAGCCCTGCTATTCCCAAAAACATAATAAACATTCAAAAGTATACCCCAACTTATCTGCCTTTTAGAACCATATTCAACCACCCTATAATAAAGTCAAAATAGTACCTGCTGTTATGTACAGTTTACAATCACTTATTTAAACTAATTTTCAGAGTTTTCCTGGTATTGATAAAGAATGAGAAGGATGATGAATGTGATTAGGATAACAATGTTCTTAATGACACTAGAAGATTTCCTAGAAGACCAAATCTTGAATGTTCCACAAGCCAAATAAATGCTTTCCTGGTGGTGGAAATTCTAGAATAATGTTTTCGCATTGTGGTGTCTTTTTACTATGTCACTACATGTTCACATGGCTACGGAAGATGTGGGGAAAATATAAGCACTATGGCTGAGCCCGCTTTGGGTGCAGTGGTCGTGTGGGAAGAAAGAAAAAAAGCAGGAGATTAAAAATGAAAAAAATAAACAGGAGATTGAGGTCTCCTCAGTCTAGGGAATGGCTGTGAGTTGGCTGGGTCAGCTGTGTGCAGTTGCTGTTGATCAGACCTTGTTTGTGACTTAGCTGCTGCTGTATTTTAAAAAAAACCTTGAACTAAACCCTAAAAGACTAAACACTGACTACACACACAAATGATTACAAAGATCCACATACAGAAGATATATCAAAACTAACAAATATCAACAATAACAGCATTGACAAAGCATCAAACTAAAACCCTTGTATCCTCAGGATGGATACCGATTGGTGTCAGAAACTAAATTAACATAAAACCACTGAAAATACTTGTTAGTTTACTGATGGTTACTAGTCATAAGAGCATCAAAATAACCATCAGTGCAAACATAAATATCAGTCGTATGTACAGGCATGCATCAGTAACAATTAATCTGGAGTTTTTTTGGTGAATAGGAATTGTCTCATGGAATTTGCCCAACAACTTGTACAGCAAACTGTTCAATCATTTCATTCTTTCCCAAACTTCCGTCTTCTACAACATGGTCACTTATCAATTCATCACCTGTTCTCAAATTCACCTCTAGGAATCTAATTAAACAATTTTGGTCATTTCACAACCAAAATGTTTTCCTAGACCTTTGAATTAACAAAGTATCAGATGAATGACCTGACTGACCATTTATAGAAGCTTCTGATTGACTATTTATCTGACTTTCTCTTCGTAAAATCAGTGTCAAAGAACCGGATAAAGAAAATCAAGGTGGGAATTTGAACTGGGAGATTGGGATCACATATTTCTAACATAACATGATACTGTACTGATGAATACACTGAACACCATATGCCTTCATTTGGTTTATATGAAAGCATTCCATTTTGCCAGAATCAAATAACACCTTTTACATTGAAGGATTTTCTTTATGTACAATAGAATGAGTTCTGTAATCTCTATGGACAAAATATACCTAGTTGAGGAACTCAAAGCATAATCCATTGTCCCACCTCATACTCTGCAGTATTAACTTTACCATCAAAATAAGCCTTGCTATGTTCCCTTTTGCCTCCCATTTTAATAGCCGCTAACCTCTGAACTGTTTGAATATTGCCTAGCAATTGCTGTATAGTTCTGTCATGACTTAGAACAGCAATTTCGGGTTCAGAAAAAGTTCAACCTAAAAGAGATTCAATTCCTCTAAAGGGATGTCCTGTCATGAAAACATGGAGTATATATAATTGAACTACAGACTGTGTTTCAAACTATTATTAGAACAAACAGTAGTACTATATTCATGTAGAATTGCATTATTGAGCAGTAAAATGAGTGGCTTGATCTGATTGAGTACTACGTGGGAGTCCACAACTTGTGAATATTTGTTGTATGTATAGGCATGTACATTATTAGCTGTTGCTTTTGCTGTGTTGCTTTCAGTAGGGAATGACTCAACCCATTTACTGCAAGTATCAATTACCACCAAGATATATCTATATCCTCCTTCACATGGTGGCAAAAGACCAACATGCTCTATCTGCAAATTAGTCTAGGGGCCTTACTGGTCTTATGTGCCTCAATTCCCCTTTATTTGCATACCCATCATGTCCACATAATGCTTCATATCCTTATTCAAATTAGGCCACCAACATGGCTGTTTAATTAAACTAGCAGTTGTTTTGCTAACTGATGCCCCTGAACATCATGACATTAATACGTGACTGGATTATAGTATTGGGTTGGCACCATCTACAATCTATTGTTGAGAACAAGCCCATCCTGGAGTTGTAAATTAACTTTCCGTTTGTCATAGGAAGCAGGTTAGGATATGTTTTGTCCTGTAATTGTTTTAAATCATTGTCGCTGTGCTGATCCTATTTGAGATCTCCCACTTTAACCTGAATAATAGTAAAAGCATTTGTCTTTTCACATGGTTCTTCCTCTCAAATACCCTGGTTTGCCAACTCATCTGCTCAAGAATTCCAAATTGGTCAGGATCTATGATGTGATTTAATAATCCCATATTCCCTTGGGCAATTTGAAAAATATGTTTTAACAAAGACACAGACAATGGAGACTTTCCATTTTCTGAAACAAAAGCTCTGGCTTTCCACAATGGCAGGTAGTCCGTTGCAGACATAAATCTGTCAGAATATACACTGTTAGTGTTGGGAACTTAGAAGCCACTACATGAGCCACAGCTGTCAATTCAGCTGCTTGAGCAGTCATTCCACTGGTAATTTAAGAGCTGTGTATTTTTGTCATCCTCTACATATATTCTATATCTCTAATGCCATCTTTCTAATACCATCTTCCACCACAGACGATCCAGCAATAAAAATATTCAAAAGCCATTTTATGTTCAGTTATGTCAGATGTAAATTCAGATCTTGCAGACTTCATGAGTCCTCCCCACTTTTGTTTTGGAAAAAATGGCCCCTTGCCACAATTTGTTACTCGTGTGGTTCACCACTTTAATTTAAATTTTCAGCTAAAAATGCTGGCAATTTGATCCGTTTAATTGTGATATCTTGATCTTGAAGTATTAACATCCAACACACAATGTGGATTTGACTGACTGAACCATCTTTAGTGTGTCCATATAAAACCGGTTGAATAGGAATCTGTTCTGTAAGGAAAGTCAAGGGATTAAGCCCAATTATGTAGGAAAAAATAACATACTTCCCAGAAAATTGCAAGAAGAAATTGCCTTTCACACATTGTAAACCCTTGCTGTACTGGGATTAAAAGTTTAGAATCATAAGACATTGGTTCCATTCTCCTTTGGTGTTCCTCCAAAAGCACTGCAGTAAGTGTTTTAAGTATGATTGGTTCGTAGGAAAGATGGAGCAGATAGGCAACCAGAATAAACCCCTAACTGCATCAGGGACAAAGCAGCAGGTTAACATCTGTAGGGATAGATTCAAATGCTTGGAAAAATAGGAAAGAAATGACATAGAATGAGAATTCAGAGTAGGTTATTAAAGTCTCCAGCACAGATACAAATAGGACAGAGTGTTTGGAAAGGGTTAGCAATCAAACTTCAAACACACTGGACAGATGAATAACAATGAGAAGAGGAAGGCTTAATACAGGACTGAAGGTGTTATATCTGAATGTACACAAGAAAAGGACAAATGAGCTTGTGGTGCAGATCAAAATTGACAGGTATTATGTGGTGGGCATCACGGAGATGTGGCTGAAGGGGATCAGGATTGGGAGCTGAATATTCAAGGATATATTGAAAAATAGGCAGGTGAACAGAGAGGGTGGGGTTGCCTCATTAGTAAGAAATGAGATTAAATCGATAGTAAGAAACGAAGTAGGATCAGATGGTGTAGAATCTGTGTGGGTAGAATTGAGGAACTGCAAAGGTAAAAAGAAAACATAGCTGAAGTTATGTACAGGCTTCCAAACTGTAGTCAGGAGTTGGGACACAAGATACACCAGGAGATAGAAAAGATGTGTAAGAAAGGCAAAGTTACAGTGATCATTGGGGATTTCAATATGGAGGTGGACTGGGAAAATCAGGTTGGTAGTAGATTGGAAAAAAGGAATTTGTGGAATGTCTATGAAATAGCTTTTTGGAACAGCTTGTGGTTTTGCCCACTAGGGAACAGGCAGTTCTGGATTTAGTGTTGTGCAATGAGGCAGACTTGAAAAGGGAGCTTAAGACGAAGGAATCCTAAGGAGGCAGTGGTCATAATATGATTGAATTTACTCTGCAATTTGAGAGGGAGAAAA
Organism: Chiloscyllium punctatum; assembly: GCF_047496795.1. Taxonomy (NCBI): domain Eukaryota; kingdom Metazoa; phylum Chordata; class Chondrichthyes; order Orectolobiformes; family Hemiscylliidae; genus Chiloscyllium; species Chiloscyllium punctatum. The sequence continues at coordinate 39,075,148 of NC_092752.1, read as the reverse complement.
TAGAATCAGAGGTAAAGGCAACTACAGAGGCATAAGGGAGGAGCCGGGTAGAATTAACTGGGAGTGGAGCCTAGCAGGAAAGACAGTGCAACAGCAATGGCACGAGCTTCTGAGAGTAATTCGGGAGACACAGCAGAGACTCATCCCAAGGAAAAAGAAGCAAAATACAGGGAAGGTGAAGCAACCGTGGCTCACTAGGGAAGTCAGGGATAACATAAAAGCAAAAGAGAAAGTATGGAATGTGGCGCAGGGCAATGGGAAACCAGAGGATCGGGAAGCTTACAAAGACCAACAGAGGGCAATAAAAAAAGAAATATGGAGGGAGAAGATTAAATGAGATGGTAAGCTAGCAAGTAATATAAAGGAGGACAAAGAGTTTCTTATAAAGGTCAAAAAATGGACATTGGACGACTGGGAAATGACGCTAGAAAGGCAGTAGTGGGGAACAAGGAAATAGCTGAGGAACTGAATAATTACTTCACAACAGTCTTCACAGTGGAAGACACGAGTAATATCCCAAAAATCCAAGATTGAGCGGGCAGAGCAGAGTATGGTGACCATCTCCAAGGAGAAGGTGCAAGAAAAACTGAATGGTCTGAAGGTGGATAAGTCACCTGGACCAGACGGACTACACCCCCGACTTCTAAAGGAGATAGCTGAAGAGATAATGCTGTCGTTAGTGGTGATCTTTCGGGAATCGCTAGAGTCAAGGAGAATGCTGGGTCCACTACTTTTCGTCATTTATATAAATGATTTGGACATGAGCATAAGAGGTATAGTTATTAAGTTTGTAGATGACACCAAAATTGGAGGTGTAGTGGACAGCGATGAAGGTTACCTTGGATTACAACAGGATCTTGATCAGATGAGCCAATGGGCTGAGGAGTGGCAGATGGAATTTAATTTAGATAAAAGCGAGATGCGGATTTTGGGAAAGCAAATCTTAGCAGGACTTATACACTTAATGGTAAGGTCCTAGGGAGCGCTGCTGAACAAAGAGACCTTGGAGTGCAGGTTCATAGCTCCTTGAAAGTAGAGTCACAGGTAGATAGGATAGTGAAGGCAGCATTTAGTATACTTTCCTTTATTGATCAGAGAGAATTGAGTACAGGAGCTAGGAGGTCATGTTGCAGCTGTACAGGACATTGGTTAGGCCACTTTTGGAATATTGCGTGCAATTCTGGTCTTCTTCCTGTCAGAAGGACATTGTGAATCTTGAAAGGGTTCAGAAAAGATTTACAAGGATGTTGCCAGGGTTGGAGGATTTGAGCTATGGGAAGAGGTTGAATAGGCTAGGGCTGTTTTCTCTGCAGCGTCAGAGGTTGAGGGGTGACCTTATAAAGGTTTATAAAATCATGACAGGCATGGATAAGGTAAATAGACAAGGTCTTTTCCCTGGGGTGGGGACTCCTGAACTAGCGGGCATAGGTTTAGGGTGAGAGGGAAAAGATATAAAAGAGACCTAAGGGGCAACTTTTTCACACAGGGGGTGGTGCATGCGTGGAATGAGCTGCCAGAGGATGTGGTGGAGGCTGGTACAATTGCAACATTTAAAAGGTATTTGGATGGTTATATGAATAGGAAAGGGTTTGGAGGGATATGGGCCAGATGCTAGCAGGTGGGACTAGATTGGGTTGGGACATCTGGTTGGCATGGACGAGTTGGACCGAAAGGTCTGTTTCCATACTGTTTATCTCTCAGAATCTATGACTTCAAGAAGGCCTTTGACAAGGGGGCACACAGAAGGCTACCAAGTAAAATAAGGGCCCATGGTGTCAGAGGCAAGGCACTAGCATGGATGGAAGATTTGCTGTCTGGCAGAAAGCAGAGACTGGATAAAAGGGCCTACTCAGATTGCAGTTGGTGACGAGTGGTGCAAGGATCAGTATTGGGACTGCAATTTTTCACTTTATACATTAATGATTCAGATGAAGGAACTGAGGGCACTCTGGCTAAGTTTGCAGCAATTTCCCCCCAGACGTGATGGACGATGCCCTCCACCTCATCTCCTCCACTTCCCGATCCTCCGCCCTTGAGCCCTGCCCCTCCAATCGCCACCAGGGCAGAACCCCACTGCTCCTCACCTACCACCCCACTACAACATATCATCGTCGGCATTTCCGCCGCCTCCAAACGGACCCCACCACCAGGGATATATTTCCCTCCCCTCCCCTATCAGCGTTCCGAAAAGACCACTCCCTCCGTGACTCCCTCGTCAGGTCCACACCTCCCACCAACCCAACCTCCACTCCCGGCCCCTTCCCCTGCAATCGCAAGAAATGCAAAACTCTCGCCCACACCTCCCCCTTACTTCCCTCCAAGGCCCCAAGGGATCTTTCCATATCCGCCACAAATTCACCTGCACCTCCACACACATCATTTATTGCATCCACTGCACCCGATGTGGCCTCCTCTATATTGGGGAGACAGGCTGCCTACTTGCGGAACGTTTCAGAGAACACCTCTGGGACACTCGGACCAACCAATCCAACCACCCCGTGGCTCAACACTTCAACTCCCCCTCCCACTCCACCAAGGACATGCAGGTCCTTGGACTCCTCCATCGCCAGACCATAGCAACACGACGGTTGGAGGAAGAGTGCCTCATCTTCCACCTAGGAACCCTCCAACCCCAAGGGATGAACTCAGATTTCTCCAGTTTCCTCATTTCCCCTCCCCCCACCTTGTCTCAGTCTAATCTCTCGAACTCAGCACTGCCTTCCTAACCTGCAATCTTCTTCCTGACCTCTCCGCCCCCACCCCACTCCAGCCTATCACCCTCACCTTGACCTCCTTCCACATATCGCATTTCCAACGCCCCTCCCCCAAGTACCTCCTCCCTACCTTTTATCTTAGCCTGCTTGGCACACTCTCCTCATTCTCTTGAAGAAGAGCTCATGCCCGAAACGTCTATTCTTCTGTTCCTTGGATGCTGCCTGACCTGCTGCGCTTTTCCAGCAACACATTTTCAGCTCTGATCTCCAGCATCTGCAGTCCTCACTTTCTCCCCAATACAAAGATTAGATAGAGGAACAGGTAGAATTGAGGAGGCTGCAGAACAGTTTGGACAGGTTAGGAGAGTGGGCAAAGATGTGTCAGATAGAGTACAATGTGGGAAAGTGTAAGGTCATGCACTTTGTTGAGAAGAATTCGAACATGGAATATTTTCTAAATGGGGAGAAAATTCAGAAGTGTGAAATAGAAAGAGACGGGAGTTCTAATCCAGGTAAACTTGCAGGTTAGGTCTGTAATTAAGAAGGCAAATGTAATATTGCCATTTATTTTGAGAGGACTTAAATATAAAAGCAGGGATGTACTTCGGAGGCTCTATAAGGCTTTGGTCAGACCACATTTGGAATATTGTGCACAGTTTTGTGCCCCATATGTCAGGAAGGGTGTACTGGTACTGGACTGGATTCAGAGGACGTTCACGAGAACCGCCCCAAGAATGAAAAGCTTGACATATGAGTAACGTTTAAGGACTCTGGGTCTATACTCGATGGAGTTCAAAAGAATGAGGGAAGATCTAACTGAAATTTACAGAATACTGAATGGCTTAGACAGCGTGGATGTTGGAAAAATGTTTCCATTGGTTGGAGATACTAGGACCTGAGGGCACAATTATTTGCTCCACTGTTCAATTATGGCTGATATGTTTCTCAACCCCATTCTCCCATTTTCTCCCTATAACCCTTGATCCCCTTGATACTCAAGAATCTATCCATCTCCATCTTAAATATACTCAATGACCTGGCCTCCACAGCCTTCTGTGGCAATGAATTCCATAGATTCACCACTCTGGCTGAAGAAATTTCTCCTTATCTCCATTCTAAAAGGTCTTAAAGGCCAGGTCATTGAGTATATTTAAGATGGAGATGGATAGATTCTTGAGTATCAAGGGGATCAAGGGTTATAGGGAGAAAATGGGAGAATGGGGTTGAGAAACATATCAGCCATAATTGAACAGTGGAGCAGACTTGATGGGCTGAATGGCCTAATTTTTGCTCCTATGTCTTATGGTCTTATTTTATGGGAAATGGATTGGGAGTTGTGAAACCTTCAGGCTAAACAAGTCCATGTATATTGCTGATCTTGAAACTTAAACGCAAATTAATGTTGACACTGCAATTTTAAGGGAATAAACTAAACTCTAATGTCAAGCATAGTAAAATATCTTGCTTCTGGAACTTGCTTCATTATTGTCCTAGGTATAGTTTCTACTGTTAGTGCTATAAACAGAATCTTTTTATTTAACTCTCTATAACTAATCATCAGTCACCAAGAACCATCTGGTTTTCTAAGTGGCCAAATAGAAGAATTATTTGTAGAAGCTACAAGGTGTAAAGCTCCCTATTACAGCAGGTTTGTAATTACCTCTGTTGCTTCTCCTTCAGCTTGTTTAAGGAAATCATACTGTTTTTGAGGGTCAGAGCTTTTTGCAATACTTTCCCTGCTATTTAGACACATTGCAAATTCATCTGTATGTTTAGCAATAAACTCTTGTATGATTAAAGTAATGGACGTATCTGTAGGTTTGAGCTAGAATTCTCCAACTGTACAGACCTTGTCTGCATAGGTTGCTGGGCATAACTGTATTGGCACTTCATTTATATCAGCTATCAGCCAGATGTAACAAAAGACAATTTACATCTATTCATAAAATTGAAACCCAAAATACGGTCTACTGTTTGGGGAAGCTGTACTAATATGCCTGGATGATAACAAACCACATTGCCCTACTTAAACTCAATCAGATCTATTTCATGGTAAATTTTTGGCAAATAATTGTCCTTTTCTTCCCCCAAAATAAACAAATATCTCTGGATATAAGGTCCTAGGGAGTGTTGCTGAACAATGAGACCTTGGAGTGCAGGTTCATAGCTCCTTTAAAGTGGAGTTGCAGGTAGATAGGATAGTGAAGAAGGCGTTTGGTATGCTTTCCTTTATTGGTCAGAGTATTGAGTACAGGAGTTGGGAGGTCATGTTGCAGCTGTACAGGACATTGGTTAGGCCACTGTTGGAATATTGCGTGCAATTCTAGTCTCCTTCCTATTGGAAAGATGTTGTGAAACTTGAAAGGGTTCAGAAAAGATTTACAAGGATGTTGCCAGGGTTGGACGATTTGAGCTATAGGGAGAGGCTGAACAGGCTGGGGCTGTTTTCCCTGGAGCATCGGAGGCTGAGGGGTGACCTTATAGAGGTTTACAAAATTATGAGGGGCACGGATAGGATAAATAGGCAAAGTCTTTTCCCTGGGATAGGGGAGTCCAGAACTACAGGGCATAAGTTTAGGGCGAGAGGGAAAAGATATAAAACAGACCTAAGGGACAACTTTTTCATGCACAGGGTGGTACGTGTATGGAATGAGCTGCCAGAGGATGTGGTGGAGGCTGGTACTATTGCAACATTTAAGAGGCATTTGGATGGGTATATGAATAGGAAGGGTTTGGAGAGATATGGGCCGGGTGCTGGCAGGTGGGACTAGATTGGGTTGGGATATGTGGTCGGCATGGACAGGTTGGACCGAAGGGTCTGTTTCCATGCTGTACATCTCTATGAATCTATGATAACAATGCTTGAATCCATCAACCGGGTTTACTTGGTAAACAACTCCCACATGCTTATTCCAAGTTACAAGCAGTCACATACAATGCTGCGTACAATTGTGGTGCCCGGATATCTAACAGACCACTATGACACCTCCCTTATCTAGCAACACAGGAAACTGCAGGTCACAGGTACACGACAGGTCACAACAAGTTCTGACTACAGTTTTAACATAGGTCAGAACTTAAACTTGCTTGACCAAAGTTCCCAGCATGTTTGTAGCTCTTAACCAGTTTCATCGCCATTTCTGCTGCTGGCCACCTGACCACAGGTTTGATACTCATCACAGCAGTTGGTAAAATTTAAAGGGTTCTTGTGGTGCAATGGCATTGACACGGCCGCTGAGCTGAAAGGTTCAGGTTCAAGTTCTACCTGTGCAAAAGATGTATCATAACATGTCTGAATAGATTGATCCAACCATATATGGCTGCTTCATCATTGACCTTCTTTCCATCATAAGATGGGAATGTTGTCTGATAAGTGCACAATGTTCAGCACTATTGCCACTCACCAGATGTTGCAATTGGCCATAACCTTTTTCAGTAAGACCTGGACAGAATCAAGGATTGGGCTGACAAGTGGCAAGTAACCCTCAAGTCACACAAATGGCAGGTCTTGACTACCTCAACAGAATTTAACCATCTCTCTTTGACATTCAATTGTGTTCCCATCTTGGAATTTCCCATGTCAACATTCTAGGGGTTACCATTCACCAGGAAGTGAACTGGATGAGACAAACAAATACTGTGGGTACCACAGCAGGTCAGAGGCTACAATCACTAAGTAGTTTGATATCATCTAATATAAAACAGCCCACTTAATTGGCACCTTACCCACTTCTTCAACATTGACAGTGACAGCTGTGTGTACAATTCTTATTATGCATTGCAGCAATGCATGATTGTACCTTCCAAATCCTCTGAGAAGACATGGGCAGCAAATGCATTCTTTTCTTTCAGGTCCATCATTTATTACCCATTCTTAATTACCCTGGAAATGAGTGGCTTGATTAGCAATGTTGCCATTTGAAACACATTGCTGGGAGTCTGGAGGCACCTGTTTACCATGTGAGATGACAATATTCTTCTCCAAAGATTAGTAATGAAGCAGATAGAATTTTATGACATTCGATGATAGTTTCATGATCACTATGACTGAAATTAGTCTCCAATTTTAGATTTTACCAATTGATAAAATAGAATTTCTAGATTTTACTAATTCTGTTTTAAATTACATTAGCTGCAAAAGTGTGATGTGACTTTATATCCCCAGAAGCCTAACCTGGACCTCTAGATTGCCAGTCCTGCAACATTATCAGCATCTTCAAAATAATGGGAGCTACCCTCAAGGCAGTCAGTTTTCTGATTTGGAATTATAAAACAGTTCCTTCACTATTGCTAGGTAAAAACCCTGGAACTCACTTCCTAAAAGTACTGTGGGTTATTTAACCCACAGTGAGCTGCAGTTGTTCAAAAAAACAGCTCACTGCCACTCTCTCGCAGGCAATGGGCAATAAATACTGGCCTAGCCAGTGATACCTACATCCTTCGAACAAATAAAAAAACTTAGTATTTGTAGCATACTGTATTATAACTTTACCCTCAATTTACAAAAAGAAAAGACAGGTCAAAACCAATTAGTCCAATTCACCATGGACCCAAATACCTGACCTGCATAATAATCCATGAGCCATACAACATCCTTGGAAAGATGGCAACACCAATAACAAATGTCAGAAAAAAGCTCAGGAACATTTACTTCGAATTCACAAAACTGATCAAACAAGTTCCAGAAAATGGTGACAAGCAGGTCACAACAATTTTATTTCTACACATAGTTAGTGACAGCTATGAACATGTTCTGTCCTCTTTGAATGCTTGCAGCAATTTATACTCAGTACATATGCTACCAACATCCATTCTTTTGCCTTCCATTGCACAATCATACATCTGCCCCATCCTCAGCTGCGAAAGTGTGGTTGATGGGAAGCTCCAATATGCAGAAACCATTTAATTCTTTGAGTAATAAGTACCCTCAGGAGTAGAGAGGACTACAAGGAGATGCTGTCCATAATAAATCAAAAAAATTAAGACAACAGCGTAATTGTTTGCACTTGAACTACTAATAAATATGTACCTTTATGCTGCATTTTGATGGGATAAAATTGAGCCACTTACCTGAAAAATCATCCAATACTCTAAACATAAAACATAGAAAATAGCAGGAATAGGCGCCTTTTAAGCATGAATCACCATTCAATATGATCACGCCTGATCATCTATCGCAGTATCCTGTTCATGGTTTTGTCCCATACTCACTGACCTCTTTAGCTGTTAGAGCTATCCTCCTTGAAAACATTCAATGTTTTGGCCTTAAAAGCATTCTGTGGCTGAGAATTTCACATGCTCACCAGTCTCTGGGTGAAGGTATTTCTCCTCATTTCAGTTTTACACAGCCTAGCCTGTACCCTTAAACTGTGACCCCCTGATTCTGGACTCAACTGCCAATACGAATATTCTCCCTGCATTTATCCCATCTAATCCTGTCAGATTTTACAGGTTTCTATGAAATACCCCCTCATTCTTCCAAACCTCAATGAATATAGTCTTAACTGATCTAGTGTTCATTGTACAACAGTTCTATCATCCCAGGAATCGACCTGGTAAAACCTTTGTGCACTCATTCCACTGTGAGAACATCCTTCCTTAGAAAACCAAAATTGCAAACTTTGGACAAAGAAGAATACCTCCAACTGACAAAAGGAATTTGAAAGCACTCACACTCCTGCTGACAGCTGATGTGTTGCTTTGCCAATCCTCCAGGCTTTTGCTTGCAGAAACCAGCAATTCCTAGCATCTTGTAGTCTGACACTTTTCAGGTACCTTTCCCTAAGAGGGTGTGAGCAACCACTGTGGTCTATGGTTATGCTTGGCAAGATATTATTATGGCTTGGTATTGCCTTTGGCATGTGATGGGACGGGATCATGCTTTTCAATCATATGTCTGATCAAAATCTTTACCAATTAGCACTCTTCACGGGCATATGTTGGAAGAATTTCTAGTTGATACGCTAGAAATCCTTCCAACATATGCCAGTGATGAGTGCTGAGTAGAAAAGATTCCAGTTTTGGCTGTTTAAGGAACATATATGCCTTGGCAACAAAAACAGAAATTTCTGAAAACATTCAGCAGATATGGCAAGATCTACAGATCGAAACCATAGTTAACATTTCAGTGACTTTTCCTCAGAACTGATGATAGGTAGGAAAAATTTTTTTTTATGCAGAAGATAAGGTGAGGGAAGGGGGTAAGGAGTGAATGATAGGTGGACGTGGAGCCCAATGAGAGAGAAGTATAGTTGGATAAAAGAGTGGGTGACAATCAGCCGAGGAGAATGAATAGCTACTAATGGGGACAATTAGCAGCTAATAATGTGTTGTCATATGTAATAGGACACCATGTGATAACAAGGCCTGGTGTGTGGGGGTTGGGATGAGGACTTGGGAGAAGGTGCCTCAAATCTTAAAACTGTTGAATGCAATACTGAGTCCAGAAGGCTGTAGAAAATGAGGGGCTGTTCTTCCAGCTTGCACTGAGCTTCAGTGGAGCACTGCAGCAAGCCAGAGACACAGACATCAGCTGGGGAACACAGTGGTGTGAAGTGGCCGGCAACTAGAAGTTCAGGGTCTTTGTGGAAGATTTGTTTGTGCCCTTGTATACTGAAGAGGGAGGAAGTAAACAGACAGGTGTTACACCTGTGTTGGGGTTGTCGGGGTGGTGAAGTGGGTGTGAACCTGGCTGTATTGGAGGGAATGGTCCTTATGGAAGGCTGACAGGGGAGGAGAATGTATCTGGTGGTGATATCACACTGAAGGCGGTGGAAATGGTGACCAATGATCCTCTGGATGTGGATACTGGTGGGATGATTTGTGAGGACAAAGGGGTCAATACATTGCAGTTGTGGGAGTGAAGACAAGAGTGGGCTCCAATGCGGGAGATGGGTCAGACCTGACTAAGGGTCATGTCAACTATACTGCTGAGGAATCCTTGATTGAGAAAGAAGGTTGACATTTCAGAGGCCCCCTTGTCAAAGTTGGCATGATGCGGAACAGATGTGATGGAGAAACGTAATGAATGGAATAGAATCTTTACAGGAAACAGGGTGTGAGAATGATGTTAACTCTGATTTCTCTACACAGATGCCATACCTGTTGAGCTTTTCCATCAATTTCTGTTTTGGTTTCTGACTTCCAGCATCTGCAGTGTTTTCGATTTTTACATATCCCTTGGCAATTAGGTCCTGAATTGGAACTTTAACACAGAACATCTAACTTAGAGGCATAGCATCTACTCCATTGAACCACAAAACCTTCCATCTTGACAGATTAACACATTTTAAATGGCCAGAAAGTTTCCTGCCACTTCCCCTATTTAAAACAAGGGATTTGAGAGACATGGAGACTAAGAGAATTGGGAAAATAGGGGTGCTAAGTAATAAGGATCATAAGGTGGGAACTTAGTGAGAAAAGGAATTAAAAATGGGCAAACTGGAAGGAGAATGAGTTACTTAGAAAGGTTTGTGTAAAACTGAGTTCAGGATCATGACTCTGTGAGAAGTACCTCAAACAGTAATCCATTTGCCTGATATCAAGGATGGAGTAACTGAACACCTCAGATTTTCAGTGCGGAGAGCCAACAAGGATTCATGAAAGGTAGGTTAAGACTGAAAAAACTAATCAAATTCTTTGAAGAGGTGACTAAGATAATGGATAAGGTATGTCTATGTTGAAGGAATTACAATGTAGATTTACAAAATTATACCTGCACTTCAGAGATATTGTAGTCCTGTTTTCTCTTGAACTTAGAAGTTAAGGGGTGATCTGGGTGATTCTGGAAAAGACAAGGTAGATAAATTATTTCCTCTGGTTGGTGATTCGAGAACTAGAATGCATTGTCTAAAAATTGGACGAGACCAATCAAGATAGATGTTAGAAAGTCCTTCTACACATAAAGGGCAGTCAGATGTTTGGAATTCTCTTCCATAAATGGCAGTGGATGTTAGATTACTTGTTAATTTTCAATCTGAGAGAAGTAAATTTTTGTTAAGCCAGGTATTAAGGGACTATAGTTAAAGACATGTATATGGTGTTAGGCCACTGATTAGCCATGACCTCACTGAATGGTCGATGATATGGACCAGACGGAATCCCCTCAAAATATTCAGAAGGTAGGGTCTAGACCATAACTTTTTCTTATTTTAAAGGTAAATGTAAGGTGTTGATTCCAGATATAATTTGATTGGTCAAACTACCAGTTGTAAAGCAATACACACTTTATTCATCCACTGTAGTTAAAATACAACAAAATAAAGGAATTGGAATAACAACTCTATTGGAAAACTTAAAAGAATAATAGATACAATAACTATTACTAATTAAACTGTTCCAATATAGTAATATCTCATAAACACACCCTTGGCAAAAGGCAAATTCAGAACACAAATTCTCACATTGGGAACTCCTGCAGCAGACAGAGTATGGGCAGCACAGTGGTTCAGTGGTTAGCACTGCTGCCTCACAGCACCTGGGACTCAAGTTTAATTCCAGCCTTGGACGACTGTCTGCGTGGAGTTTGCACATTCTCCCCATTTCTGCATGGGTTTCTTCCCAGTGCTCTGATTTCCTCCCACATTCCAAAGATGTGCAGGTTAAGTGAACATGCCATGCTAAATTGCCCATACTATTCAGGGGTATGTAGGTTAAATGCATTAGTTAGAGAAATGTAGAATAATTGGTCTGGGTGGGATGCTCTTTGGACAGTCAATACGGACTTGAGGGGAGCCAAATGACCAGTTTCCACACTATAGGGATTCTATGAACCCCTTTCTGGCTGGAACCAAGAGAAGGAAAATTAGCCTCTACTTCTTCAAGAGCCCAACAGCAACTGCTGAAAGCTAAACTTAAGATTTTGGTTGTGTGAGAACCACACCCATTCAGACTGTTTCTATTATTCCAACTTTTTTAAAAAAAGAGCTGTTTACTTGAGTGGCTCTGTTAAACTGCTCAGCGCTTCTGCCTTAAAACCTTTTCTAAAAAAAACTAGGACAGTACCATGTCTTAAAACCACAGCATTGACACAGTGTGGAGCTAAATGTTCCCATGGTCTTGGACAATTTCTTCTTTTTGTTCAGACTAATTTTGACATGAGGTTGTTCTGGACCAGGCCAGGCCCTAACTTTGTTAGTTGTTTTAAGCAGATGTAACACCAGGAGGGATGCAACTGGTTTACTCACTTAGTTTTAAACAAAACAGAATTTATTTGCAAGATTACTGAATGAAACACAAACAAAAGAGCACAGAGTACAGAATAACCACACCTATCCAAAAACCAACAGATCATCCTAATTTAATGATGCTATTCCCAATACTTGCAACAATCCCCATAAATACCCCTTGACACAAACCCAGGGTCTTACAGGAGAGAAGCGAGAGAGAGGAGAATCAGCCTGCACCTGCTTCTTTGGGGTCCAGTAGCTTTTTCACCTCTCCTGTATTAAAACCTCACCAAACCACAGACAACCTGAACTGGGAGAACTGGCCACTCCCCTTTCATGTGTAAGTTTTTTTTAAACTTAAAATACTTTTGCCTGAGGCAGTATGTTAGCTATAATCACATTGGCTCTGAAAACCCTTCAACTTAGACTTTTCAGAGATCTGTGTCTTTTACGACCTCTCTGAAAAAAAACCCGAGGACAACATAACCTTGTTAAAGGAGCAGCTCAGTAACAAAGTTCAATAACAGACCAATTCTAATTGGGAGGTATTTCCATTTTGACATAAAATGTCAAAATGCAAAGAAAGAGAAATAATATAAATTAAATGTGGATCTATTAGGGAGCTTGGCCAAACCTTAGCCACCGCAAGGGATTGATTTCAGAATTAAGAGTGTACTACACATAACTTAGTGATAGTGTTAAAAATCACACAACACCAATTTATAATCCAACAGGTTTGTTTGAAAGCACTAGCTTTCAAAGTGCTGCTTCTTCATCAGGTGGTTGTGAAGCAGGATCATAAGACACAACTTATAGCAAAAGATGTGTCCTGCAGCTGAAATAATATTGAACAAACCTAGATTGTTAAGCCTTTCAGCTTTTAGAATGGGTTTGCTGGTTTCAGTTCTTTAATATGTAAGTTTCAGAACTTCTTTTAAGGCACATTCTCAAGATAACTTAAGGTTTTATAATAAAAAGTGACATCTCAGCTCAGACAATGCCTTAAAGTGTGAGGTTCACCTATCTGTATCCCAATCTTCCAAAGTTCTACTTCCAAAGTGAAATTTACAAAATATTACATGGATTGACTGCCTTCAGGTTCTGCATTTTTTTGAGCAAAATAGAATGTATCTGCAAATACAAATTCACTCCACAAACTTATATGTGTGTGCACGTGCAGGAGACAGAGACACAGGGTGAGTGTGCACGTGTGGGTGTACATGAGAGTTTGTTTGCATGTGTGCAAGTTCGGTAAAGTGTGTGTGTGAGATGGGGTATAAGCTTGTGAGAGGGGATGTGCATGGATATGTGTGTGTGTGTGTGAGAGAGAGAGAGAGAGAGAGGTCTGTGTGAGTGTGTATCTAAGTATGTGTGAGTATGAGAGAGTGTATAGTGCGGGGGGGGGGGTCATCTGTAGTGTGACATGAACCCAAGGCGTCGGTTGTATTACATTGCCTGTTTATAAGGGGGATGTAAGGGGGATGTAACTGAAACCTGCACTACTAACATCAGTTAATGTTAGTAAATTTCAACTCTTTCCTGATGACTTATGTTAGACTAACTGGTCTCTAACTATATCTCTCCCCATTTCTTCAATCAACAATTCCACCTCCAATCCGTTGGGACCTCCAGCATCTAGGAAATTTTGCTAAATCATACACAGAACCATCCACTAATCTGCAGTTATCGCGACTCAAACCATCATATTGATGCGATAGATATTTGTTAGATTACAGTTCGTTGAATTTTTCCATACTTTGTCTTAAATTGCTCATTCTTATTAGAATCTGAATTGCACTCCTTTTCCAGCATACAAATTCTCTCTTCTTCTTTTCTGAAGTCAGACTAAAAAGATGTTCTGGTCACTCCAGCAACACAGTCGCACTCCAGTTATCAGGGTTAGGGAAGCGGCTGCTGAAGGCGCTGGATATGAACGGCGCATGCGCGTCAAGCCCTCGAGCCTTTGGGGATAACGGCCTTTTGTAACGGCGGGTGCGCGAGAGTAACGGCGAAGTGAGTGACTAATCAGCTTTTTGGAAATGATAATTGTAATGCAGCTGCTTGTGTGAGTGTGACATGTGCACTCTGAGCACGGTAGCCTTCATCGCATGTCAGGTACACTGCACCTTTGGTGCAAAACCATTCTGTCTTTGAAACTTTTTGAAAGAGTGTTTTGTGGAGATACCGTTATGGTGTAGTCCAAGGTTAGGGCAGTAATTATGACCTTCTACCACGTTCTCGATCTGCAATTTACACCGCGAGGCTGGCAAGCTGTGTCTTAGGGTCGGAATCCAGGGGATATCATGGTTAGAAATAAAATCAGTAAACTGGTCATCTAATCTCACGTTTAGAAACAGCTATGACGGACATCGCAAACCAGATTCTTGTTCTTTAAGGACATATGCTCTTCGTGAAAATAAAACATTTTTGGCACTAAATTTGGTACACTTTTGGGAAATTCGTTTGCACTCAAGTTTTCAGTATCCAAAGCAACCTGTGAAGTATATAAAACCGTTTTTTTCCCTAAGATGCACTACACAATTACATCACTAAAATATGCCCTGACCAATTAAAAATATCTAATGGTCCCGACTCTTAGCTTTCTGTTCCTAAAAGTTTATTTTCACCGTCTCGCACTTTTAACTTTTGTAACACGTTTTCCTTCTGGTATCAGCTTTTTGAAAATCTGCACTCTTAAAATGTTCCTTTTGAAAAGTCAAGAATTACGAATTCTTTATAAACAAATTTTGGTTGACCTAGCCCACAATAGTTCTTTGTTTTAGTGGAAGAGAGAATGTACAAAATTGATGATTGAATTACATATTTATCTTTTTGTAGATAGGGTAAATAGCTTCAATGTTGTAAGCAGTTTAGCAATCAAAGGGGCGCCATTTTGCGAATATTAATTAATCTATCAAAAAATCTATCTATGAAATTCACAGCCTAACCAATGCCCCTTTAAATTCTAGTGTTTTCATTTGTAGAGTACACTTTTATTTACTGATTATGCCTTGAAAATATGTTGAAATCAGACCTGAACTTAACTTTTGTGGATTTGTATTCAAATGTAATACACTACTTACTTTTTCCACCTCTTAAATCAACTTTTGAAGTTTTATTTGTTAGCTTTTGCCATTTTTTAAGAACCTGCACCTCATTAAGTCAAGAACTTTAATCAAGTTATGGGTTTTACATTTTGACATGTTAAATTGTAATTATTTGGAGGAAAAAAATTAATTTTTCTTAATTATCTAAATGAATTACCATATCTTTACCACCCTATTGCTAAAATATTGCGACAAAATTTAGGCCAGCATAAATTCAGCAAGTAATCATATGTAGGAATGACAGGAGCAGTCTTAATTGATTCTGCCTTTCCAGGACTTGAATGCCTTTTCTGTATCTTGATGACCTAGTACTGATCTGACCAAATCACTGTGGAGATTAGGCATAATTATGACTAGCTTGTTTTTATTGCTTCGGCATTTGGTTTGTTTTATTTACTGACATTTAGCAATAATTGACGATCAAACTTTAGTAGCATTCATGGTGTTCTTGTATCTGATGTTTCTTTAGCTTCTTGGTCAATTTGCGTTGAACTCTGATTAAAAGTAAGTTCATGTAAATTAAAAGCTGTAGAGGTTCCAACCAATCTCAGGGACAGGAGTAACACACTCCAGCAGATATCAAACAAGTCTCCTTGCTTACAATAAATTATACATCAAGTATTTGTACTTCAGTGCCAACTCTTCTATACAGACTGTTGTCAAATGTTTGAATATCTGGGTATACCATACTAGATTATTATAAAACACTTAGAATAGCTGGGGCAGCTTTTAATAAAAGGTTTGTTGAGGAAACTTTGAAATCCGTTTCAAAATCCATTTTGAAACTATTCACTAGCTTATTTAGTTTTGCACATTGATTTGTCATGTTTCACTGGGTGACACTAACAAAATGTACTGAATCCATTGTAATGAGAGCTATCTTAGATCTTAATTGGGAGTAGTGTTATTCTTCCTTGAGGTTTTATTTGTTAGCTTTTGCCTTTTTTAGGACTTGCAGTTCATTAAGTCAAGAATTTTAGTTCTGTTTAGTTTAATCAAGTTATTGTATTTTACATTTGATGTTAAATCTTAATCAGTAGGAGGAAAAATTAATTTTTCTTAATTATCTGAAAGAACCATCACCTCTTTGCCAACCTATTGTTAAAATATTGGAACAAAATTTAGGCAAGGATAAATTCAGCAAATACTTGTAAGTAGAAATACAGTCATAGAGATGTACAGCACGGAAACAGACCTTTTCGGTCCAACCCGTCCATGCCAACCAAATATCCCAACCCAATCTAGTCCCACCTGCCAGCGCCCGGCCCATATCCCTCCAAACCCTTCCTATTCATATACCCATCCTGATACCTTTTAAATGTTGCAATTGTACTAGCCTCCACCATTTTCTCTGGCAGCTCATTCCACACACATACCACCCTCTGCATGAAAGAGCTGCCCCTTAGGTATCTTTGATATCTATCCCCTTTCACCCTAAGCCTATGCCCTCAAGTCCTGGACTCCCCCACCCCAGGGAAAATACTTTGTCTATTTATCCTATCCATGCCCTTCATGATTTCGTAAACCTCTATAAGCCTCCAACGCTCCAGGGAAATCAGCTGCAGCCTGTTCAGCCTCCCCCTATAGCTCAAATCCTCCAACCCTGGCAACATCCTTGTATATCTTTTTTGAACCCTTTCAAGTCTCACAACATCTTTCCGATAGGAAGGAGACCAAAGTTGCATACAAAATTCCAACAGTGGCCTAACCAATGTCCTGTACAGCTGCAACATGAGCTCCCAACTCTTGTACTCAATACTCTGACCAATATAAGAAAGCACACCAAATGCCTTCTTCACTATCCTATCTACCTGCGACTCCACTTTCAAGGAGCTATGAACCTGCACTCCAAGGTCTCTTTGTTCAGCAAAACTACCTAGGACCTTACCATTAAGTGTACAAGTCCTGCGAAGATTTGCTTTCCCAAAATGCAGCACCTAGGAGAAAGTGAGGACTGCAGATGCTGGAGATCAGAGCTTCAAAATGTGTTGCTGGAAAAGCGCAGCAGGTCAGGCAGCATCAAAGGAGAAGGAGAGCTTCTTCAAGGAAGGCATCCTTGCAAGAGAATTTGCAGTAGGTTAAAATCAACTAGGAGAAAGTGAGGACTGCAGATGCTGGAGATCAGATCCTGAAGAAGGGCTTATGCCTGAAACGTCGATTCTCCTTCTCCTTCTCCTTTGATGCTGCCTGACTTGCTGTGCTTTTCCAGCAACACATTTTTAAGCCAAAATGCAGCACCTCTGATTTATCTGAATTAAACTCCATCTGCCACTTCTCAGACCATTTTTCCATCTGATCAAGATCCTGTTGTAATCTGAGGTAACCTTCTTCGCTGTCCACTACATCTCCAATTTTGGTGTCATCTGCAAACTTACTAACTATACCTGTTATGCTCACATCCAAATCTTTAATGTAAATGATGAAATGTAGTGGACCCAGCACCGATCCCTGTAGCACTCCACTGGTCACAGGCCTCCAGTCTGAAAA
The DNA here is from genome assembly GCF_047496795.1 of Chiloscyllium punctatum. Lineage (NCBI taxonomy): Eukaryota > Metazoa > Chordata > Chondrichthyes > Orectolobiformes > Hemiscylliidae > Chiloscyllium > Chiloscyllium punctatum. The sequence goes on along the minus strand of NC_092752.1, from coordinate 39,057,673 downwards.
ACAACCCCCCACCACCACCTTCTGTCTTCTACCTTTGAGCCAGTTCTGTATCCAAATGGCTAGTTCTCCCTGTATTCCATGAAATCTAACCTTGCTAACCAATCTGCTACGGGGAACCTTGTCAAATGCTTTACTGAAGTCCTTATAGATCACATCTACCGCTCTGCCCTCATCAATCCTCTTTGTTACGTCTTCATAAAATTCAATGAAATTTGTGAGACATGATTACCCACACACAGAGCCATGTTGACTATCCCTAATCAGTCCTTGCCTTTCCAAATACATGTACATCCTGTCCCTCACGATTCCCTCCAACAACTTGCCCACCACCGACATCAGGCTCACTGATCTATAGTTGTCTGGCTCGTCCTTACCACCTTTCTTTAACAGTGGCACCACGTTAGCCAACCTCCAGTCTTCTGACACCTCATGTGTAACTATTGATGATACAAATATTTCAGTAAGAGGGCCAACAATCACTTCCCTTGCTTCCCATAGAGTTCTAGGGTACACCTGATCAAGTCCCAGGGGTTTATCCACTTTTATGCGTTTCAAGACATCCAACACTTCCTCCTCTGTAATATGGACATTTTTCCATATGTCACTATCTATTTTCCTACATTCTCTATATCTTCCATTTCCTTTACCACAGTAAATACTGATGCAAAATGCTTGTTTAGTATCTCCCCCATTTTCTGCAGCTCCACACAAAGGCCGCCTTGCTAATCTTTGAGGGACTCTATTCTCTCCCTGTTACCCTTTTGTCCTTAATGTATTTGTAAAAACCCTTTAGATTCTCCTTAACTCTATTTGCCAAAGCTATCTCATGTCCCCTTTTTGCCCTCCTGATTTCCCTCTTAAGTATACTCCTACTGCCTTTATATTCTTCTAAGGATTCACTCGATCTTTCCTGTCTATACCTGACACATGCTTTCTTCTTTTTCTTAACCAAACACTCAATGTCTTTAATCATCCAGCATTGCCTGTACCTGCCAGGCTCTCCTTTCTCCCTAATATACTTTCTCTGGGCTCTTGTTGTCTCATTTCTTAGATTCAATGTTTGAGAAAATACGGGTGCAAATTATTACTCTTAATATACAAATATGCAGGTGCGTGTATTTGTTTAACTGTAAATTTTTTGGACACCGTGTAAAAGTCAACACTTACATGAATAATATTTTCAGTGGATTGACAAGCATGCTTAATTTGTGCCACATGGAGAAAAGTAAAGAGCAAAACAAATCTTCAGTACAATTTTTGAAATATTTTGAAAATAAGTTATTTTAAAAACCTCAAAAAATCTCTTTCCTTCATCTATCATTCACACCAAGGATGTGGCCACAAAGCTTACTGTCGTTGAAATACAGCACTGAAAATAGCTTTTAATTATCTAACAATAATTTGCAAAGACTCAATGGAAGCTGACATAATTAGCCTACTAGCACCATTACGTAAAAAATGAAATCAACTTTTAAGTACGCCGTACAGACGATTAGAGAGAGCATAAAATTGTGAACAACGTTTAACATGTTGTGACATTGAAATGAGATATAAATAATGCGGTATAAATCCTGACATGCTCTATGACAAATTAACATTAGGCTCTTATATTAATCAGTATTTCATAAGCAGAGTAGCATCAAAAATTATTCTCAACACCATGTTAAATCCTTCAAAATCACAGATCTTCAATGAGTCCACTTGCTTGATTTTTCTTCGAGTGGAGGACATTTATTTCTCTGAAGTGTTTCCCCAGTTTCTTAATTATTTTCTAGAATCATTAAATTCTTTTGCGACTGTTCCGTTATCTGTCGTCTTCACAAGTACTACTTTTAGTTTTTTGAACAAGGTGCTTCCCCCCGCCCCCATCATCCAGACAGCCCTCCACCAACTGCTTCATTCCCCGTTCCACTGTTCTAAACCCTCCACCCAAATGCAATAAAGATAAGGTCCCCCGTTATCCTTACTTACCACCTCACCAGCCTCTGCATTAAAGGCATCATCCTTAAATACTTCTACCAACTCCATTAAGACCCCACCACCAAGAACATCTTCCCCATCCCACCTCTTTGCCTTTGGCAAGGACTGTTCCCTTCACCAATCCTTGGTTCACGACACTCTCCCCACCAACAACCCCCCCCCCCGAACCCCAGGGTACCTTCCATTACAACCAGAAAAGATGCAAAACCTTGCTGGCATACCAATCCTTCACCTCCATCCAGGGCCCCAAACAGTCCTTCCAGGTGAGACAGAGATTCACCTGCCTCTCCACCAACCTATTTTGCTGTATCCGATGCTCTTGAGGTGGTCTTCTTTACATTGGGGAGACCAAACGTAAACTAAGGAAACATTACGCCGAGCATTGCAGCTGGGCCTGCAGGGGCCGACCTGACCTCCCAGTGACTGCCTACTTTAATTTCCCTTCCTACTCCCTTTCCAACATGACCATCCTGACCACCTCCATTGCCACAATGAATCAGTCCACAAGTTGGAGGAGCAACATCCATCTTCTGCCTGGGCAGCCTACAGCCCAGAGAGCTCAACATTGAGTTCTCCAATTTTAAATAACCTCCTTTCCCATTACTGGACTCCCTTCCAACCCCTTCTCTACCTCCCATTCTTCTATAAGACCATAAAACGTAGGAGTGGAAGTAAGGCCATTCGGACTATCGAGTCAACTCCGCCATTCAACCATGGCTGATCGGTATTTCAATGCCACTTACCCCCACTCTCCCCATATCCCTTAGTTCCTTATGAGATTAAGAATTTATCAATCTCTGCCTTGAAGACGTTTAACGTCCCGGCCTCCACTGCTCTCCGTGGCAATGAATTCCACAGACCCACCACTCTCTAGTTGAAGAAATGTCTCTTCATTTCCATTTTAAATTGATCCCCTCTAATTCTAAGGCTGTGCCCACGGGTCCTAATATCTCCGCCTGATGGAAACAGATTCCCAGCATCCACCCTTTCTAAGCCATGCATTATCTTGTAAGTTTCTATTAGATCTTCCCTCAACCTTCTAAACTCCTAATGAATACAGTCCCAGCTTCCTCAGTCGTTCATCGTATGTTAGGCCTACCATTCCAGGGATCATCCGTGTGATCGATCCTTCTTTCTGGCCACCAACCAGTTTCATTCCTCCCATCGACCAACTAGGTCGTACCCTCTACCTGTGTTCACTTCCCCACCGCACTGCCCCCTCCCCCACCTTCTTTATCTGCATCTCCACTTATACCCAGTCCTGAAGAAGTGTTATACCCGAAACGTCGACTTCACCACCTCCTGATGCTGCCTAACTTGCTATGTTCTTCCATCCTCCTACTTGAATACTTTTAGTTAGACCCAAAACCAAGTCATGGGTCAGTTGAACTCCACTTTTACACGTGTATAATAATGATGTAGAACTGGTTCATGTTTATTGGGTCCATTCCATCATCTGTACTATTGTGCAAGAATCTTTGGACCACTCAGTAAATGGGGGAAAAAATGTCAATTGGATGATGTAACGCAAAACTGAAAAATGTAATGGCTGTGTTTACCTTTGCTGAGTAATTTGTTCTACTTTATAATGTCAGCTTATTTTGTGTATATTCTAATGTGCAGATGTATTTTTGAAAGTGAATGCTGGCAAGTTGAGACAAAAATGTTAGAATTTTATATTTTTTAAGTATCGATGAGCAGAAAAAAGTAACAGCTATGTTATGGATCAGAGCAAATCCCCTCAAAATATATTAAGAAGATAGCATTGACACCAACCTTCTCTTAATTTTAAAGGCAAGTGTAACGCCTTGTGTTCCAGGTAGAATTCAATTGGTCAAAGGTTTGAAGCAAAACATACTTTATTCTTACTCTATGGGTAAAATACAAACAAAAGAATGAAGAATTGGAATAATTTAACTCTATTGGAAAGTTTAACAGAATATCTTATAAACAGACCCTGGGAAAAGGCAAATTCAATGAAATAGAACAAAGAAAATTTACAGCCCAGGAACAGGCCCTTCGGCCCTCCAAGCCTGACCCAATCCAAATAGGTTGTCTTGCATGCAATTCTAGCAGTAGGAAGAAAACCCAAGCTTCTGGCTGTGACAGAGAGTAATAATAGCTTCCACATTCAGCTTCAAGACCCCAGCAAATGCTGATTCCATGGGAGCTTGACCCTACCCCTCATGTTCCAACTTCAAAAAAACACAAAGCCTCACAAACTGTTTATTGGCTGGGAACAGACGTTACTTTATTTTTTAAAAAAAGGACAAAGTGCACCGCTTAAAACCATTGCATAATCGCAGCTATCACTAGAAAATCTAAGAAGTTGTGTTTCAAAAGAAGATTTTCAGTTTAAAAAATAACTGAGCTGAGTCATGTTGCCTAGATGAAAATTATACTAGATCACTGGCAGGAGCGAGGATAAAGGCAGCAGAGCTCTCAATATGATCTTTCAATTCCCCTTAGATGCAGAATCTTGATGAAGGACTGGAGGATTTTTTAAAAATTCATTCACAAGATGTGGGCATCACTGACCAGGCCAACATTTATTGCTTATCCTAGTTACCCTTGAGGCACTGGCATGAGCTACCTTCTTGCTACAGTCTAGCAGATGTAGGTGCATTCTGAATGCTGTTAATGGAGGAAATTCTGAGATTTTGACCCAGTGACACTGAAGGAATAGTGATTATATTTACAAGTCAGTGTGGTGAGTTTCCTGGAGGGGGACCTGCAGGTCTTCCCATGCATTAGCTGCTATTGTCCTAGTTGGCAATGGTTGTTGGTTTGGAAATGTGCTGTCTAAGGACCCTTGGTGAACTTCTTCAATGCACCTTGTAGATGTTGCCCACTGCTGCCATTGAATGGTAATTATGCAGGAGTGAATTTTGTGGGTGTGGTACTCGTTAAACAAGTTGCTTTGTTCTGGATAGTATTAAGCTATCAGGCCTTATGCATGGACTGCTTTGGTGTCTGAGGAGCTGCAAATGGTGCTGAACATTATGCATTCATCAACAACATCCCACTTCTAACCTGATTGGAGAGAAGACCATTGAAGCAGCTGTAGATGCTTAGACAAAGGGCACTACTCTGCAGAGCTCCTGTAAAGATGTCCTGGAGCTGAGATAACCATCTGTGATTGTTGCTGAGCCTTATGTTTTGCACTGATCTGCTGGGCTCTGCCATTATTAAGGATGTTTGAGGAGTTGCCCTCTCTAGTGTGTTCTTTAATTGTCCTCAACCATTTATAACTAGATGTAGTAGAACTTAAGAACTTGAATATGATCCAGCAGTTGTAACATTATTTAGCTCTGTCCAAGACTTGCTGTTTTTGTTTGGCATGCAAATAGTCCTGTTTGTAACTTCACAATGTTGTCACCTCATTTTTAGGTATACCCAGTGCTGTTCCTGACATACCATCCTTCTCTCCTTGTTGAGCCAGAATCCTCTGGTTCTTTTGTAATGGTAGAGAAGGGGGTTATGCCAGCCCATGAAGTTGCAGATTGTGTTGGCCTACAGCGCCTTTGAATGCCCAGTCTTGGGTTGCTAGATCTATTCAGTCAGTTCCATTTAGTACAGTGACAGTGCCACACAACGTTGAGTGTTTTCTCAGTGCGAAGATGGGACTTTGTCTCCAGAAGGATTATGCATTGATCACTCCTACCAACACTATTATGAACAGATGCATCTATGGAAGACAGATTGGTGCAATGATGTCAAATATGATTTCCCCTCTTAGGGTCTTACAGCGGACCCTTTAATCCAACTCATCAATGCTGGCCAAGTTTCCCAAACTAAACAAGTCTCGTTTGCCTGCATTTGACCCAAATCCCTCTAGATCTTTCCTATTCCTGTACCTGTCCAAATGTGTATTAAATGTGGTGACTGTACCTGCATCCACCACATCCTGCAGCAGTTTATTCGACATGAACCACTCTCCGTGTGACTTTTAAATATTTCTTCTATTAGCTTAAATATATGCCTCTAGTTTTGAACTATCCCATGCTGGGAAAAATATCTACGCCTCTGATAATTTTATAAACCTCTATAAGGTCATCCCACAATTTCTACACTCCAGTGAAAAAAGTCCCAGACTCTCCAGCCTCTCCCTTACTACTCAAATTCTCCAGTTCTGGCAACCACTTGGTAAATCTTTTCTGAATCCTATCCATTTTAATAACATTGTTCCTGTAGCAGAGCAACCAGAACTGTACACAGTACTCAAAAAGTGGTCTCACGAACATCCTGTATGACCTCAACATGATGTCCCAACCTCTATACTCGATGGTCTGAGCAATAGGGGCAAGCATGCTAAAAGTCTTCTTAACCACCCTGTCTGTGGTAATGCAACTTTCAGAGAATTACGTACCTAAACCCCTAGGTCTCTCTGAACAACAATACCACCGAAGAACCTACCTTTAACTGTATAAGTCTTGCCCTTGTTCACTTTACCAAACCTCAATACTTGAAATTTATCCAAATTGAAATCCTCTCTTCAGCCCATTGACCCAATTGATCAAGGTCCCTTTGTAATCTTAGATAACTTTCTTCACTGTCAGCTATACAACTAATTTTGGTGTCATCCCCAAGCTTACTAACCATGCATCCTACATTGTCATCCAGATCCCTCTTATTGGGTCCCACTCCACCTTTGCAATATGTGGTAATGAGCAGGAGGTTCCCTTGCCCATGTTCAACCCAGTATAATGGGAGAGGTTTGGAATCAATGTTGGGGACTTCTAAGGCAGCTTCCATCCAACTGTATATCTCTGTGCCATCACCTCTGCTGAGTCTACACTGCTGACAGGAAGGTGATGCTGTTGTCTGGGATATTGAGAGTAAGGTATAATTCCGTGAATATGTTTACTTAAAGCTGTTGATTGGTGCCCGATACCACTGTTTACAACTGCCATCTCAGAGGGCAGTTAAGAGTCAACCTCATTGCTGTGGTTTGGAATCACATATAGGCTAGACCAAGTCTGGATGAACCAGGTGGTGTTTTGTGACAATCTAAACTGGTTTCATGATTGTCACCATCAGACATTTGTTTCCAAATATTTGAATTCCATCATCTACTGTGCTGGGAACTTTATCCGCAGCTCTCTGGATTACAAATTCGGCATCAATGCCAAATGCTACCCCAGATTGCAGATAGTGTGTTCTCTTCACAGACAGGAGAAGAATAATAACCACACATTAATTAACGTAATATTAGTAGTGGGAGAAAAATTGTTGATTATCAAGTTTAAAGTTAAGTGGCATGGAGTTGCATAGGAAGTAAAAGATAGCCAAGATGTGCCTGTTATTGGTAAATGGTGATTAAACTAATTGAATTTTCTGAAGTAACTGACTTACAAAAGTAATAAAGTATGGCATTTGTTATCACAAAAAAAACTTCTTTTTCTTTTTGAAATGGAAACACATGATATTAACAGTAAAGTTAGAATTGGTTTAGTATCACATACTCACCCGGATGCAGTGATAACTTTGCAAAGTTATCATTTAAGGCATCATCTTAGGTACAAAGGTACCTAGGGTACAGGATCTTAGAAATAAATTAGAAAAATAAAGAAAATAAACAGCTCAGTATTATAGTCCCTCAAGCAGACTGCAGTTGCACCGGGACATCACTTCCACGACACTTCCAGGCACCAAGCTCCACCACAGCTGACAGCCCACCAAGTTCCTGAGTCCAGGCTCCGGGCCTACTGAAGCCAGGTGTCTTTGATCCCACTATCGCTGCTGCTGCTGGCAACTCTCTGACACTGTTCCAGCTGCCCCACAACGTCAGAAGATGAAATAAGCAAAAGAGAGAAAACAATGAAAAAGGAGAGAGAAACAAAGTGTGCAGTCAGACTGGAGCATACAGGCTAAGGACCCTCAACACTCCCTACGTTGCTGCCACCGTCATCTTTATATGACCTGTATGTGAAATTGGCTACTAGTTGATTTTATTGTTGTTACAAGTACTGAGTTGCAGTGAAAATTGTTGCTTTGCATGTTACAGGCAATTGCACCGTACAAAATGCATCAGGGTCGACAAAAAGAATAATAACCAAAAGAATAGAAATGAACTTTTTTTTCCATCTGAAAAATGCAAGAATCAGTATTAGGACCATTCATTTTCCTGGAATATTTAAATAATGTAGGCCTGATTATATGAAGTACAATTTCAAAGTTTATTGATTATGTAGAAAGGATAATGCACATGGTAAATTGTAAAGTGATGTGCGTTAACTGATGACATATGTGAAGGTGGTATAATCTACTGATGAAAATGCAGTGCTCTGAAAGCTAGTGCTTCCAAATAAACCTGTTGGATTATAACCTGGTGTTGTGTGGTTTTTAACTTTGTACACCCCAGTCCAACACTGGCGACTCCAAATCAAAAATAAAGAAGACGTGCAAAATGTTTACACCTTAGGCCTTAACTGTCACCTGGTTTGGCCTTGACTGTTCAAAATTCTGGGAGCCACATTTCAATAAAGTTATCAAGACCCTGGAGTGGGTCAAAGGAGGTTTATAAGGATTACAGCCAGAAAAAAGCTGTTCAGTTATGAGCAGAATTGGACAAAGTGGCATTACAGGTTGTTATGCAATAATACACATTTCTTCAAAGGGAATTGGCTGTTGTGGACGTTGTGTGGATAACGTGAACTTTCTACTGGATGAGTAAAGCGATTTTCTATTAGTTATCTTTTACAGCACAATTTTCTATAGCACGAGGTTGCAGAGGAACACAAATGTCGCTTTATAGCAGAACGACCTGAATTCTCCTTGGAGCAGAGAGATTAAAACAGGGTTTCTAATAACATTATTCAAAATTGAGGGCTTTAGTAAAGAAACTACTTTCTCTGGCAAATGGTAAGATTAACAGAGGGCATTAATTTAAACCTATTGCCAAATGAATTTGAGGGGATATGAAACATTCTTCAAGACAGTGAGAACCTTTTTCCACGTATGGAGTCAGTGATTACAAGGGGGCATAGCTTTAAATTAAGGGGGGGTAGATATAGGACTGATGTTAGGGGTAGGTTCTTCACTCAGCGAGTCATAAGTTCATGGAATGCCCTGCCAGTAGCAGTAGTGGACTCTCCCTCTTTATGGGTATTTAAGCGGGCATTGGATAGGTATATGGAGGATAGTGGGTTAGTGTAGGTTCGGTGGGCTTTGATCGGCGCAACATCGAGGGCCGAAGGGCCTGTACTGCGCTGTATTCTTCTATGTTCTATGTTCTATGTTCTAAGATTTGGAGGCAGTACTTGAAAGCATAGTGGAGTTAGGTGTCATCGTAACTTCCAGAAAACAGTCGAAACATGCACTTAAGAATTAATTTGCAAGGGTATTGGAAAAATCTGGGCTGCGGGATTAAATTGGACCATACTTTGAAAGAGCAAGTACAAGAACAAAGCTAAATTTCTTCCTCATTGCTGTAAAGTTGTGTTTTCATTATTGTACAGAATGCGCGTTCCAGCATGGAATGGGAGAGGAGCAATTTTTAAATTTTCCATTTTATCTGCTATGAAAATGGCCTGATTTGTCAAAATGTAATCTACTGTTACAAACCATTGCATTTGGACATTAAAAAGTTGAGCTTATCTTTGAAATAACAGCATTCCCAATTTGGGGAATAAGTTTGCTGAGACATCAGAGAAGCTCTTGTTAAATTCTCAAACATCGTTATTGTCAATATGCTTCCTTGGGCTAAATACACCCAGCATGCTTAAATGTTTCCAACACAGATGATAATATAAGCATGCACAAATGAAGAAAGGTTGTGTACTTTGGTTTCCTTTTCAGTAAGTTATGTGCAAACACTGTTCACAAATGTTGCTATTTATTTAATTCATGCTGTTTTCTTTTATTTCAGAATGTCCAGTGACAGCGCGTGGCGTAAGGGTTCAGGAGAACCTAGTTTTGCTCAAATTTTGAAAAAGAATATTCCTCCAAAACCATCACAGCAAACACTAAATGTAACTTTTACACCACAGGGCGGAACTGCAGAAGATTTAGACTCTGGTGTATCCAGAGTAATTCAAATTTCAGGTGTGGTAAAATAATTAGTTTTCATTTTCTTGTGTTTTGAACAGTTTTGCCTTCACATTAAAGGGAAATCATTATCCTTTTTTGTATGCCAGTATACCATCTAAAAGGTTTCTTGCTCTTGTGTTAAGGAAGTTTTGAAGGATGTTTTTTAAAGTAACCAAAGTGAAGGTTCTAGGGCAATCTGTGGGAAAGAATAGAAGAACTGTTATGCTTCAAGCCTGGAAAAGTCATTCTTTATTTCCAGTGTATTGTTTTCAATTTATTTATTTTTGACTAAGCGAGGCATGGGGAATCATAATTTTTTTGTTCTTTCAAAAGGGCGGCACGGTGGCACAGTGGTTAGCACTGCTGCCTCACAGCGCCAGAGACCTGGGTTCAATTCCCGCCTCAGGCGACTGACTGTGTGGAGTTTGCACGTTCTCCCCGTGTCTGCGTGGGTTTCCTCTGGGTGCTCCGGTTTCCTCCCACAGTCCAAAGATGTGCGGGTCAAGTGAATTGGCCATGCTAAATTGCCCGTAGTGTTAGGTAAGGGGTAGATGTAGATGTAGATGTAGGGGTAGGGATATGGGTGGGTTATGCTTCGGCGGGGCGGTGTGGACTTGTTGGGCCGAAGGGCCTGTTTCCACACTGTAAGTAATCTAATCTAATCTACATACAATTCACCTGAACACCAGCTCTTATTCTCTATCAATTAGATATTTCATCTAAGCATTTATTTTCTGGGAAAAAAAAATCATTCTTCACTATATCTATAACCAGCAAGATTGTATTTATACCTATTCTTGCTGCCTTTAAATGTCAGTCATCAGTTTTCCTCGAATAAGTACAGTAACCGTGGCAACGGGACACACAATGCTATTGGTTAGGGAATTCATGGATCTTATCTCGGTGATAGAATGGCAGTTAAGCGTTCAAGTCATTGTGATTGGAAGGAGATCTTTCCATGTGCTTGTTGCTGTTGACCACCTATGTTGTGGAGATACTGGATTTGCAAGGTGCGGTCAGTGGGTACTTGGTGACTTGTTGCAAAGAATCCTATAGATTTTTGCATCTGCGTGGGCTGACAATCCAGCCTGTCCTATGTGGTTCAAATCTCTTGAATGTTGCAGCTGCAGGGAATTCCTAGAGGCATGGCATTCATCCACAGATTCAATCAATAAGCACATCGAACTGGAACCAAAATACAGGCCACTGCAGCGGACAGCTGGAATTTACAACTGGAAGTGGCAGATACAAATCAGTACAAATGCCGGAGGAAAGATCACAGAAGCGCTTCACAGGAGGCTCCCAAGCACTGAGGATGTCACCTAGACGGGAAAAACGTCTGCAACACAAATTCCCAGCTCGGTGAACAGAACCACAACATTGCTCATGCTGGAAAAGGCTTTCTAGAGTTGGAAAGAGTGTCATTCATGGCCAAATTGTGCACTCTGATCTCCTCTTCCATTCATGTCATTTATACGGCTGGTCCCCTTGGGTTGGCTGACATCAGTTATATTCAAGAATGACAGTTTGTAAAAGATTGATGGTTGGTCTAGGTTTTATTAAATGTATAATCTGATTCAAGAAAAAGGAGAAAATTATGATTGGGAGATACTGTAACGCAGAAAAATTGAAATCTATTGCTATAAATTGTAATTTTTTAATAGTACAGTTATGGACATTATCATCATTAAATCATAGAAATGTGCAGCATAAAAGGAGGCCAGTTGACCCATCATGCGCACATTAGCCAATAAGTTATCATTTATCTTATTCCACTTTGCGTGTTTTGGTCTGTATCTTTGAGCATTTTTTTTTTGTGAATATTTTACTCAATGTATAGCACAGAAACAGACCCTCGGTCCAACTCGTCCATGCCGATCAAATATCCTAACCTAATGTAGACCCATTTGCCAAAACTTGGCCCATATCCCTTTAACCTTTCCTATTCATAGACCCATTCAGATGCCTTTTAAATGCTGTAGTTGTACCAGCCACCACTACTTCCTCTGGCAGCTCATTCCACACACACACCACCCTCTGCATGAAAAAGTCACTTCTTAGGTCCCTTTTATAGCTTTCCACTCTCACCCTAAACCTATGCCCTCTAGTTCTGGACTCCCTCACACCAGGGAAAAGATCTTGTCTCTTTACACTATCCATGCCCTTCATGATTTTATAAACCTCTATAAGGTCACCCCTTAGCCTCCGATGCTCCAAAGAAACCGACTCCAACCTATTCAGCCTCTCCTTACAGCTCAAATCCTCCAACCCTGGCAACATCCTTGTAAACCTTTTCTGAACCCTTTCAAGTTTCACAACATCCTCCAGAAAGGAATGAGACCAGAATTGCAATGCTTTATTTCGAAAGTGACCTAACGAATGTCCTGTACAGCCACAATATGACCTCACAACTCCTATACTCAATGCTCTGACCAATAATGGACAGCATACCAAACGTCGCCTTCACTATCCTGTCTACCTGCGACTGAACTTTCAAGGAACTATGAATCTGAACTCCAATGTCTCTTTGTTCCGCAACACTCCCCAAGACCTTACCATTAAGTGTCAAATCTGCTCTGATTTGCTTTTCCAAAATGCAGTACCTTGCATTTATCTAAATTAAGCTCCATCTGTCACTCCTCAATCTGTTGGCCTATCTGATCAAGATCCCATCGTACTCTGAGGTAACATTCTTCGCTGTCCACAATGCCTCCAAGTTTGGTGTCATCTGCAAACTTGCTACCTATATCTCCTATGTTCGCATCTAAATCATTTTTTATATATGACGAAAAGTAGTGGACCCAGCACTGATCCATGTGGCACACCACTGGTCACAGGCCTCCAGTCTGAAAGGCAGCCCTCCACCACCACCCTTTGTCTTCTACCCTCGAGCCAGTTCTGATTCTAAATGGCTAGTTCTCCCTGTGTTCCATGAGATCTGACCTTGTTAACCAGTCTCCCACAAGGACCTTTGTCAAACGCCTTATTGAAGTCCATATAGATCAAGGTTGCACATTAAAAACTATGCACTTATCTGTTCCTGTGCTGTGAGATCTCCTACACAGGTTCCTCCAAGGTCAGCTGTGAATTTTGATGTTTCTTAATTTTTCCTAGATGCACTCCAATGTCCACTGATGCATGAACTTGGACAGCAAAGGCAGTAACTGTGCAGATTCACTGCTGTGTCAGTTAGCAGTGTAGGTTTCTTTCTATCTCTCCCTCACTGACCATATGCTCACTGCCTTTTATCTGTCTGTCTTCTGGGGAAGCAGTGACTTGAACAAGAAGGACGGATTACACCTGAATTGGAAGGGGAGTAATATACTGGCAGGAAGACTTGCCAGAGCTGCTGAGGAGGATTTAAACTAGTAAAGTTGGGGGATGGGGGGGGGCACCAGGAAAATGGTGACGAAAGAGATCAATCTGAGACTGGTAAATTCGGGAAAGGGAGCGAGTCAAACAGTCAGGGCAGGCAGGAATAAATAAGAGAACAGGGTAGGACTGATAAATTAAACTGTATTGGCTTCAATGCGAGGCCGAACATGGAAGGTAGATGTACTTGGTTAAGAACATGGGACAAGGATATCCTAGCAATTACAGAAATGTGACTCAAGGATGGACAGGACTGGTAGCTTAATGTTCCAGGATATGGGAGAAATTGGGATGGGGGTTCGGGGGGAAGCATTTTTGATAAGGGATAGCATTACTGCTGTACTTAGGGAAGATATTCCTGGGAATACATCCAGAGAAGTTATTTGGTGGAACTGAGAAGTAAGAAAGGGATGATCACCTTGTTGGGATTATATTTTAGACTCCCCCCTCCCCGCAGTAGTCAGCAGGGAATTGAGAAGCAAATTTGAAAGGATATTTCAGTTGTCTGTAAGAATAATAGGGTGGTTATAGATTTTAACTTTCCAAACATAGACTGAGACTGCCATAGAGTTAAGGGCTTAGATGAAGAGGAATTTAAGTGTGTACAAGAAACTTTTTTGATTCAGTATGTGGATGTATCTACTGGAGAAGGTGCAAAACTTGACCTACTCTTAGGAAATAAGGCAGGGCATGTGGCTGAGGTGTCAGTGGGGTACACTTTGGAGCTAGCAACCATAATTCTATTAGTTTTAAAATAGTGATGGAAAAGGATAGACTGAATCTAAAAGTAGAAGTTCTAAGTTGGGAGACCTATAGACCAATGAGTCTGACATCAGTGGAGGGCAAGTTGTTGGAGGGACAGGATTTACATATATTTGGAATGGCAAGGACCGATAACGGATAGTCAGCATGGGTTTGTGCATGGGAAATCGTGTCTCAAAAACTTGATTGAGTTTTCTGAAGAAGTAACAAAGAGGATTGATGAGGGCAGAGCAGTGGACGTTCACCCCACGTGGAATCCAACTGAAGTTTCATCCCTTGTGCTTTGAAACCACCCAGGATCACAGGTATCTCCGTGATGTTCTTATTCCACAGACAGCTGCTCTTGCTGTATCCTCAGATTCGGACTCAGTGCCATCGGCGTCGCATGCACATTCTCGATCTTCCTCTTCAGGTGCATTGCAAAACGCTGGCACAAAGCTGCGCCACTCCGCATTCCACTTCAACGTCCAGCTCATTTGCCGTGCTGACAAGAAACTTTTTTTCTTTTCAGGAATCAAGGCCTGTAAGATGCAATAACATGGGGATACCCATGGCCTTCTGGAACCTTTCTGTCCTCCCCTTCTGTCTGACTCTATTCTGTCTCCCAACCCCATCTCCTGTCAGGTATTCATCATTCCTCCTAACCTTCCGCTGTCAATGCAGAACCTTTTCTGTACTCAATAAAGGTTTATCCCCCTGCGTCCCCACCTGAATGAAGTTTGGGCATGAAGTGATGTTGAACTCTTCTTCCACCATCTTTATTTCTTTGGACAAGAGTCCTGTCCCCCTCCCACAGCCCCTTTGTCCCGATCCAACACTCTCCCTTCACCTGGCCCCCTCCCTCTAGCATTTTACCTGCACTTGATTTGTTCACTGAGAACTGTCAACATGACATTGGTTGCCTCAATTTCTCTGACCCCCTCATCCAATCCAATCTGTCTCCCTCCAAACTGACTGCACTCTGGATGCTTAGATCCAACCCTGACTTTGTTATTAAGCCTGCCAATAAGGATGGTGCTGTTTTTGTCTGGTACACTGACCTCTAATTTGCAGAGGCTGAGTGCCATCTCAGATACCTCCTCCTATCTTCCCCTGGTCCATAACCCCACCATGGTACATCAGGGCATTGTATCAATAACAGTCATTGACCTCATTCATGTGGCCACCCCCAACACTCGCTTCTACCCCCTTCCAAAAATCCACAAACAGGACTGCCTGGGCAGACCCATTGTTTCTTACCCCACAGAACTCTTCCTACCTTGACTCAGTCTTTTCTCCCCATTCCAGTCCCTGACCATGTACATCTGTGATTCCTCTGACACTTTACACTGGTTTCAGAATTTCCAGTTTGCAGGCTTGAACTGCCGCCTCTTTACCATGGATATGCAATCCCTTTACATGTCCATCTCCCACCAAGATGGTCTGAGGGCCCTCTGTTTCTTCCTGGAACAAGGGCCTGAACAGTCCCCACCCACCACTACCCTCCTCTGCTTGACCGAGCGTGTCTTCACTCTCAACAACTTCTTTTTTAACTCCTCTCATTTTCTTTAGGTCAGAGGGGGTGGCTATGGATATTTGCATGGGCCCCAGTTAATGATTGTCTCTTCATGTGGAACATTCCTTGTTCCAGTCCTATGCTGGCCTCCATCCACAACTCTTTCTCTGATGTATCGATGATATCATTGGTGCTGCTTCCCTCTTTCATCTGGAATTGGAAAAGTCAGTCGATTTTGCTTTGAATTTCCACCCTACTCCTCCCTTCCCTTCCTCAACATCTCTGTTACCATTTCTGGCCATTAATATATAGTGTAAACTCACCAACTCCCACAGCTACCTGGACTATCACCCTTGTACCCTATTTCCTGTAAAGACTCCATTCCATTCTCCCTGTTCCTCTGTTTCTGTTGCATATGTTCCGCTGAGGCCAACTTCGACAAGGGAGCCTCCAAAATGTCCACCTTCTTTCTCAACCTGAGATTCCCCAGTACCATTATCAACAGGGCCATTAACTGGCTCCAACCCAACTCCTGCACTTCCGCCCTGATTTCCTTTCTTCCCTCCCGCAATAGTGATAGGGATAACTTGTCCTAGGTAAAAACAATGACTGCAGATGCTGGAAACCAGATTCTGGATTAGTGATGCAGTTCAGGCAGCATCGAAAGAGCAGTGAAATCGACGATTCGGGCAAAAGCCCTTCATCAGGAATAAAGACAGTGAGCCTGAAACATGGAGAGATAAGCTAGAGGAGGGTGTTGGTGGGGAGAAAGTAGCATAGAGTACAATGGGTGAGTGGGGGAGGAGATGAAGGTCAGGGAGGAGAGGGTGGAGTGGGTAGGTGGAAAAGGAGATAGGCAGGTAGGACAAGTCTGAACAAGTCTTGGGGACAGTGCTGAGCTGGAAGTTCGGAACTAGGGTGAGGTGGGGGAAGGGGAAATGAGGAAACTGGTGAAGTCCACATTGATGCCCTGTGGTTGAAGTGTTCTGAGGCGGAAGATGAGGCGTTCTTCCTCCAGGCGTCTGGTGATGAGGGACCAGCGGTGAAGGAGGCCCAGGACCTCCATGTCCACGACAGAGTGGGAGAGGGAGTTGAAATGTTGGGCCACGGCGCGGTGTGGTTGATTGGTGCGGGTGTCCCGGAGATGTTCCCTAAAGCGCTCTGCTAGGAGGCGTCCAGTCTCCCCAATGTAGAGGAGACCGCATCGGGAGCAACGGATACAATAAATGATATTAGTGGATGTGCAGGTAAAACTTTGGATGTGGAAGGCTCCTTTAGGGGCTTGGATAGGGGTGAGGGAGGAAGTGTGGGCGCAGGTTTTACAGTTCCTGCGGTGGCAGGGGAAAGTGCCAGGATGGGAGGGTGGGTTGTAGGGGGGGCGTGGACCTGACCAGGTAGTCACGGACGGAACGGTCTTTGTGGAAAGCAGAAAGGGGTGGGGAGGGAAATATATCCCTGGGGGGGGGGATCTTTTTGGAGGTGGTGGAAATGTCAGCGAATGATTTGGTTTATGCGAAGGTTGGTAGGGTGGAAGGTGAGCACCAGGGGCGTTCTGTCCTTGTTACGGTTGGAGGGGTGGGGTCTGAGGGCAGAGGTGCGGGATGTGGACGAGATGCGTTGGAGGGCATCTTTAACCACGTGGGAAGGGAAATTGCGGTCTCTAAAAAAGGAGGCCATCTGGTGTGTTCTGTGGTGGAACTGGTCCTCCTGGGAGCAAATACGGCAGAGGCGGAGGAATTGGAAATATGGGATGGCATTTTTGCAAGAGGTAGGGTGGGAAGAGGTGTAATCCAGGTAGCTGTGGGAATCGGTGGGTTTGTAAAAAAATGTCAGTGTCAAGTCGGTCGTCATTAATGGAGGTGGAGAGGTCCAGGAAGGGGAGGGAGGTGTCAGAGATGGTCCAGGTAAATTTAAGGTCAGGGTGGAATGTGTTGGTGAAGTTGATGAATTGCTCAACCTCCTCGCGAGAGCACAAGGTGGCACCAATGCAGTCATCAATGTCGCGGAGGGAGAGGTGGGGAGTGGTGCCGGTGTAATTACGGAAGATCAACTGTTCTACGTAGCCAACAAAGAGACAGGCATAGCTGGGGCCACTACGTGTGCCCATGGCTATCCTTTTGGACTGGAGGAAGTGAGAGGATTCAAAGGAGAAATTGTTAAGGGTGAGGACCAGTTCGACCAAACGAATGAGTGTGTCGGTGGAAGGATACTGTTGGGGACGTCTGGAGAGGAAAAAACGATGGGCTTGTAGGCCCTGGTCATGGCGGATGGAGGTGTAGAGGGATTGGATATCTATTGTGTAGATGAGGTGTTGGGGGCCAGGAAAATGGAAATCTTGGAGGAGGTGGAGGGCGTGGGTGGTGTCTCGAACGTATGTGGGGAGTTCCTGGACTAGGGGGGATAGGACAGTGTCAAGGTAGGTTGAGATGAGTTCATTGGGGCAGGAGCATGCTGAGACAATGGGTCGGCCAGGGTGGTCAGGCTTGTGGATCTTGGGAAGGAGGTAGAACCGGGCAGTGCGGGGTTCCCAGACTATGAGGTTGGAAGCTGTGGGTGGGAGATCTCCTGAGGTGATGAGGTTCTGTATGGTCTGGGAGATGATGGTTTGATGATGGGGGGTGGGGTCATGGTCGAGGGGGCAGTAGGAAGAGGTGTCCTCGAGTTGGCGTTTGGCTTCAGCGGTGTAGCGGTCAGTGTGCCAGACTACCACTGTGCCCCCTTTATCCGTTGGCTTGATGGTGAGGTTGGGATTGGAGGGCTGCGCGTTGTGAGTGTGAGAGGTTGGGGGGGGGTGTAGACAGGTTGAGGCAGTTAATGTCCCGGTGGCAGTTGGGAATGAAGAGGTCGAGGGCAAATAATAGACCCGCGCGGGGTGTCCAGGTGGATGCAGTGTGTTGGAGGTGGGCGAAGGGGTCCTTGGAAGGTGGGTGGGAATCCTGATTATGAAAGTAAGCTCAGAGGCGGAGGCGACGGAAGAATTGTTAACTTGTCCTGCCTACCATCTCTGAGCAGGAGTATCGACGTTTCGGGCATAAGCCCTTCTTCAGGAATGAGGAAGGTGTGCCAAGCAGGCTAAGGTAAAAGGTAGGGAGGAGAGACTTGGGGAGGGGCGTTGGGAATGTGATAGGTGGAAGGAGGTTAAGGTGAGGGTGATAGGCCAGAGAGGGGTTGGGGGCGGAGAGGTCGGAAAGAAGATTGCAGGTCAAGAAGGCGGTGCTGAGCCTGAGGGTTGGGACTGAGATAAGGTGGGGGGAGGGGAAATGAAGAAGCTGGAGAAATCTGCATTCATCCCTTGTGGTTGGAGGATTCCTAGGTGGAAGATGAGGCACTCTTCCTCCAGGCGTCGTGTTGCCATGGTTTGGCGATGGAGGAGGCCAAGGACCTGCATGTCCTTGGTGGAGTGGGAGGGGGAGTTAAAGTGTTCAGCCCCGGGGCGGTTGGGTTGGTTGGTGCGGGTCCCAGAAGTGTTCTCTGAAACGTTCCACAAGTAGGTGGCCTCTCTCCCCAATGTAGAGGAGGTCTCATTGGGTGCGGTGGATGCAGTAAATGATGTGTGTGGATGTGCAGGTGAATTTGTGACGGATATGGAAGGATCCCTTGGGGCCCTGGAGGCAAGTGAGGGGGGAGGTGTGGGTGCAAGTTTTGCATTTCTTGCGGTTGCAGGGGAAGGTGCCGGGAGTGGAGGTTGGGTTGGTGGGGGTTGTGGACCTGACGGAGTCGTGGAGAGAGTGGTCTTTCCGGAACGCTGATAGGGGAGGGGAGGGGAGGGGACAGAAATATATCCTTGGTGGTGGGGTCTGTTTGGAGGTGGCAGAAATGACGAAGGATGGTACGATATATCTGGAGGTTGGTGGGGTGGTAGGTGAGGACCAGTGGGGTTCTGTCCTGATGGCAATTGGAGGGTCGGGGTTCAAGGGCGGAGGAGCGGGAAGTGGAGGAGATGTGGTGGAGAGCATCGTCAACCACGTCTGAGGGGAAATTGCGGTCTTTGAAGAAGGAGGCCATCTGGGTTGTTCGGTATTGGAATTGGTCCTCTTGGGAGCAGATGTGGCGGAGGCGAAGGAATTTGGAATATGGGATGGTGTTTTTACAGGGGGCAGGGTGGGAGGAGGTGTAATATGGGTAGCTGTGGGAGTCGGTCGTTTTATAGTAAATGTCCGTGTTGAGTCGGTTGCCCGAGATAGAAATGGAGATGTCTAGGAAGGTGAGGGAGGAGTCTGAGACGGTCCAGGTAAATCTGAGGTCGGGGTGGAAGGTGTTAGTAAAGTGGATGAACTGTTCAACCTCCTCGTGGGCGCAAGAGGTAGCGCCGATACAGTCATCGATGTAGCGGAGGAAAAGGTGGGGGGTGGTGCCAGTGTAGCTGCTGAAGATGGACTGTTCCACATATCAGACGAAGAGGCAGGCATAGCTGGGGCCCATGCGGGGTGCCCATGGCTACTCCTTTGAATTGACGGAAGTGGGAGGATTGGAAAGAGAAGTTGTTCAGAGTGAGGACCAGTTCAGTCAGTCGAAGGAGGGTGTCAGTGGAAGGGTACTGATTGGGTCGGTGGGAAAGGAAGAAGCGGAGGGCTTTGAAGCCTTCATGATGGGGGATGGAGGTGTATAGGGACAGGATGTCCATGGTGAAGATAAGGCATTGGGGGCCGGGTAAGCGAAAATCATGGAGGAGGTGGAGGGCGTGGGTGGTGTCCCGAACGTAGGTGGGGTGTTCTTGGACTAAGGGAGACAGGACCGTGTCAAGGTATGCAGAGATGAGTTCAGTGGGGCAGGAGCAGGCTGAGACAATGGGTCAGCCGGGGCAGTCAGGTTTGTGGATTTTGGGCAGGAGGTAGAAACGGGCGGTGTGGGGTTGTGGGACGATGAGGTTGGAGGCGGTAGATGGGAGATCCCCTGAGGTGATGAGGTTATGGATGGTCTGGGAGATGATGGTTTGGTGGTGGGAAGTGGGGTCATGGTCAAGGGGACAGTAGGAGGAGATGTCCGCGAGTGTTAAAGTGTTCAGCCACGGGGCGGTTGGGTTAGTTGGTGCGCCTAGGAACCCACAGATTTCTCCAGCTTCTTTATTTCCCGTCCCCTCACCTTATCTCAGTCCCAACCCTCGGACTCAGCACCGCCTTCTTGACCTGCAATCTTCTTCCTGACCTCTCCGCCCCTACCCCTTCTCTGGCCTATCACTCTCACCTTAACCTCCTTCCACGTACTGCATTCCCAACGCCCCTCCCCCAAGTCCCTCCTCCCTACCTTTTATCTTACCCTGCTTGGCATACCTTCCTTATTCCTGAAGAAGGGCTTATGCCCGAAACGTCAATTCTCCTGCTCCTTGGATGCTGCCTGACTTGCTGCGCTTTTCCAGCAACATATTTTTCAGCTCTGATCTTCAGCATCTGCAGTCCTCACTTTCTCCTGCCTACCATCCCACCAGCATCCACATCCAGAATATCAGCAGCATCCATTTCCTCCAGTGAGATGCCATCACTAGACACATATTCCCCTCCTCTCCCTTGTCAGCTTTCCACAGGAACCATTCCCTCTGGGACACCCTGGTTCACTCTTCCTGCATTTCCAACACCCACCCGCAGCCCTCTGGTACCTTTCCCTGCAACGGCCGAAGGTGTAACACCTGCCCAGTTACCTCCCTCCTCAGTATTTAAAAGCCCAAAAGTACCTTCCAAGTGAAGCAGCACTTCTTTACTTCTCATGATCTAGTCTACTGCATTTGCTGTTCACAATGTGATCGTCTCTACATTGGGAAAATGAAATGTAGATTGGGTGACCGCTTTGCAGAACATCTGCGTTCTGCCTGCAAAAAAGACCCTGAGCTTCCAGTTGCCAGCCACTTCAACACACCACCCAGTACCCTGGCCAACATTTCTGTCTCTGGGTTACTGCAGTGTTCCAGTAAAGCTCAGTACAAGCTAGAAGAACAACACCTCATTCTCCGCTTGGGGACCCTGCAGCCCTCTGGATTCAATATTGAGCTCAATAATTTTAGGTCCTGACCTCCCCCATGTCGCTTCCTCCCCCCCCCCCCCCCCCCCCACCCGCACAGTACACACTCCCTATTGTTAGCCACTAACAGTCTCCAATAACAGCCATTCACTCTCCTAACCAGATCGTTTGCTCCTTACTCCCTTCCACCACCCTATCTTCTGCATATAAACCAATATTTTCTGAACCACAATCGGTTCTGAGGAAGGGTCACAGGACCCAAAAGATTAACTTTGATGTCTGTTCAGAAATGCTGAAAGATGAACTAAGCTTTTCCAACAACTTCCGTTTGTGTTGTTAATCCCCTGGCTTGTTGGTAATGGTAGAGTAGGGAATGAGGTTGCAAATTGTCTTCAAGCATGATTCTTATTGGTGATGATGGCCCAGGGGCACCTCAAAGATGCCCAGTTGCTAAATCTGTTCAAAATCTGTCCCATTTTGCATGATAATGTGAAGCACGGTATTCTGAATGTGAGTGCAGAGTTTTGTTTCCTCAAGACTATGATGGTCACTCTTGCAAGTGCCATCATGAATAGATGCAAATGCAGATTGGTGGGGATGAGACCAAATATGATTTGCTCTCCTTTGATCCCTTGCCAACTGCTGCAGGAATGTCCTTTAGAATTCGACACTCTCAATCAGTAGTGCTGCTACCAGTCCATTTTTGGTAATTGAAATCCACCATGGAGTGTACGTTTTTCACCCTTAATACCCTTAGTGCTTCCTCCAAGTGGTATTCAGCATGGAAGAATGCTGATTTATTAGTTTTGTGGAGAGAAAAATCACATGAAGTTTATTTAGCAATGTTTCACCTGATTCCATGAGATTTCAGGCGGTCTGGGCTCAGTGTTGAAGACAACTCCCTCTCAACTGTATATTACCGTGCTACAACCTCTTCTGAATCCGATCCTTGCCTTTGGACACGACATACACAAGGATGCTAATGGTGTTGGTTTCAGGGACATTGTAAGATATGTTTCTGAGAGTGTACTGACAGACTATTGTTTATTTAGTTGCAATCAATCTCTCCCAATTGTGGCAATAGCTTCCCTATGTTAGTGTGGAAGACGTTGCAGAGTCAACAGGTCTGTATTTGTCGATTGTTGTCACCGGTACTGCTGTCAATTCCAGGTGGTTGTTAGGTATCATTCCTTTATTGAGACTTTTTAACAATTGTTACTAGGGCATTTCAGAAAGCAGTTAGCAGTGAGCCAGTAGACCAGACCAGGGAAGGACAGCAGATTTTCCTCCCTAAATGTTATTAGTGAATGAGAGAGATTTTTCTGACAGTCAAAAATGGTTTCATGGCTATCATTCTGGATCATGATCCAGATCATTCCAGATTTTTATTGAATTCAAATTCCACTGTCTGAACTCACCATCGGTTCAAATCTGGGTTTTCAGAACATTACTTGAGTCACTGGACTAATAGTTATAATTTCACTATGCCACTGCTCCCCATTACTCAATGCCTTTGAATTGTGCCTTCTATTTCTTCAAGCATGCCATGCTTCACTTGTTATTCTTTTGCATGGCAAGCCCCCTACTGCTGTGGGATGGGTTCTTTACAATTAATTGGAATGGCAGGCTGGGACAACCATCCACAGGATTTTCCTTCACAGACCTCATTAGGGTGGAGGTTGGAAAATAATAGGATGCCTATCTTCTACCAAATTAAATAACCCTGTTAATTATCTCTCCATGGGAAGGCGCAAGATCCCACCACTTGCCTGACATCTGCTGAAACTCTGAGGTACCCTCTTACCTCAGGACTTGACTATTCCCAATGCTCTCCTACCTTTTCACCCTGTATAACTTGTGTTGATGCAGAACTTCTGCCTATATCCTAAACAAAAAACAAAGAACAACAGATCCTGGAAATCTTAAACAAACACAAACATTTCTGGAGAAACTCAAAAGTTTGGTAACATCAGTGATCCTTCTTCAGTGGCTTTGTCCCTCTCGATCTCTCTAACCTTTTCTAGCCCTATAAATGTTCAATGCTTTTGTCTTGGCTCAATTCTGGCATGCTGAGCATTTTCAATCTTATCTGATGTACCAGTGACAACGATTTCATATGCTGAGGCCCTAACCTATGGAATTTGTTCCATACTATCTGTACCAGTGTCTTCCTTTACTCCTTTAAGACACTCCATAAACCTAAACTCTTTGGGCAAGCTTTTGGGCATCCGCACTATTATATCATGATGATGTTGTTTGTTGTGAAAAATATTTTTGTCAATAATGGTTTTGTTGAAGCACTTTGGGATTTTTTTTCTATTTTAAATAAATGATACATAAGTGCACATTTGTGTTTATTTACCATATTCTAGTGCACCATCTTCAATTGCTTCACCAAATGTACTCTGTTTTCACCAAGGCTGTTTTTATAAGTAATTGCATAGTATTTTGCACTTTTTAGGTCAATACCCAAAGTCACAATTTGTTGAATATACTAAACCACTCTCAAACAGTGCACTACCACCAAAGAAAGTTTCCAGGGAATTTATTGATAAATACAGACGTGGTGAGATCAACCCAGTTTCAGCCTTGCATCAGTATGCACAAATGTTGCGAATGCAACTAATTTTAAAAGAAACTGTAGCAACAGGTAAGTGGAATTTATTTTTCTACAGCAGATGCCCTATTAGCAATTATTTATATTCTTTTAGCTGAGAATGTTAAAATTTTGTTTTTTAGGTAATATCTTTGGACAATACTTTGCATTCTGTGCTGTGGTTGATGGGGTTGAATATAAAACAGGAATGGGTCAAAACAAGAAGGAAGCAAAAGCTAATGCTGCACAATTAGCTCTTGATGAACTTTTGGACACCGAACTGAGCAAACCTTCAAGTAAGTTTTTTTTGGAGAAAAAAATCTTTAAGTGATATCTTTTCTTGTTTTGGCTAGAAAAAATGGTGATGAGAGATTTTTTACACAGAACTGAACTCTGGAGAGAGCTGATTAACTTACCTGGATAGTTACACAGAAAAGTTAACACTTTATAAAGCTCCAGTTAGGCCCCATTTAGAATTCTGTGTCCAATTTTGAGTCCCACACCTCAGGAAGGACATTCTGGCACTGGAGCGGTTCAGCGGAGATTCACACAGATGAATGGTAGGTCTAACATACAATGAATGGCTGATGATCCTGGGATTGTATTCATTAGAGTTTAGAAGGTTGGGGGAGATCTAATAGAAACTTACAAGATAATGCATGGTTTAGAAAGGGTGGAAGTTGGGAATTTGTTTCCGTTGGGCAAGGAGACTAGGACCCATGGGCACAGCTTTAGAATTAGAGGGGGTCAATTTAGAACGGAAATGAGGAGACAATTCTTCAGAAAGAGAGTGATGGGCCTGTGGAATTCATTGCCACAGAGCGCAGTGGAGGCCGGGGCGTTAAATGTCTTCAAGGCAGAGATTGATAAATTCATGATCTCGCAAGGAATTAAGGGCTACGAGGAGAGTGCGTGTAAATGGAGTTGAAAATGCCCATCAGCCATGATTAAATGGTGGAGTGAACTCGATGGGCTGAATAGCCTTACTTCCACTCCTATGTCTTATGGTCTTAAATGTTGGGTTAAAACAGTGTCTAATTTGTGTGCATCATATAAGGCTTTGAACCCCCAGACTCTTAAATTCCTCAGACATCTCTCATCCAATTCCCATTCCATTGGACTGCTACCTCCAACATGTTTCCCAACGCACCATCTCTTACAAACCTGCTGAGAAGCAATTTGAAGATCCCAAAGCATTTCAGTCCATTGTTGAATAAATACACAAGACAACACAGTCACTAGTGCTGTATGAAGAGGGATATGGCTTCTACGCAGATACTCTTTACTATTACCACTGATTTGCAAATTACCACCCACCCCTTTGTTGAATAAAATAGCAAAGTATAGTGCAATGGGAGGCAATGGATGAGATTGCAGGGCCCCTGACATTAATTTTCAAAGACTCTATGGCTGCAAAAAGGTTGTCAGAGGACTGATGGAGAGTTAATAGTCAAGAAAAGTGATATATAAACCAGGAAATTACAGACAAGTGAACTTAACATCTGTGCTAGGAAAAAATTTGGAAAACATTTTGAGGGACAGAATTAATCTGAAGAATCGCGAATTAATCAAGGATGGCCAGCATGACTTTGAGAGTGGGAAATCAAACAAATTTGATAGAACTTTTTTTTGAGGAGGTGACTAACTGTGTACTTGAGGGTATTGTGATTGATATAGTCTACATGGATTTCAGTAAGGCTTTTGCCAAGGTCTCACATGGCAGACTGTTAAGAAGCTAAGAGTAGGACAATTTGACAAATTGCAACTACAGTTCACTTAGTGGCAGGAAGCAGATGGTAATGGTCAGCTACTGTTTTCATACTGGAAACTCCTTTCCAGTGGCATACCGCAGCATTTAGTGTTGTGTCTTTTTACTGTTGTGTATATTAATGACCAAGACATCTGGAGGTGTGATCCAGAAAATTGGTGTCATAACCATGAGGAAACCCTGAGAATACAAGACAGTATAGGTGGTCTGGTCAGATGAGCTAAACAGTGGCAAATGGAATTTAATTCTGAAAAGTGTGAGGTGATGCATTTTGGGAAGAGTAACCAGGCAAGGGAGTACATGTTGAATGGTAGGACCCAAGGAAATACAGGGAATCAGCAGGACCTTTGTGTGCATTCCCATTGATCATTGGAGTCAGCAGGACAGGTAAATAACATAGTGTTTAAAAAAGCCTATGGGATACTTGCTCTTTTTAGTCAGAGCATTGAGTACAAGGGCAAGGATGTTATAATGGAGCTACATATTTTGTTAGAAAACATCTGGAGTGCTGTGTGCCATTCTAGTCGCTGCACTATGGGAAAATTGTGATTTCCTGTGTAGAAGAGATTAACCAGAGTATTACCTGGGCTGGAGCAAGTTAGCTATGAGGAGATGCTAGATAGGCTGGGGCTGATTTCATTAGAGCAGATATTTGGTTGAGGTGTACAAAGTCATGAGAGGCATAGACAAGGTAGAGATGGAGAAACCTAACTCTTGAACAGAGGGATGAGTAACCAATGAGCACAGTTTTAAGGTAAGGAGCAAGCGGTTTAGAGAGGATTTGAAGAATTTGTTTCACCTAGAGGGCTGGGCTATTTTGAACTCACCACCTAGGGGGTCGTAGAGACAAGTACCTACAAAACAGTTGAAAAAAGTATTAAAATGAGCACTTGAAATGCTATAGCATACAAGGCTTTGGCCAAGTGCTAGGAAATGAGATTAGAATAGGTAGAAGTTTGATGGTTGGAACAGATACAATGGCCAGAAAAAAGCCTTTTTCTGTTTAAAAATAGAATTCTTCAATATTTCAAAGTTTTAATATGTTACTGCACCATGGGTATTATGGCTATTGTATGAGTCTCCCACTGCATACTGTGACTATTCCTCATCTTTTGTAGCTTAATTTTAGCCATCATTACAAAACACATTTTTTGTTGCATAGAAATATATGCATTTTGGTGGGTCAGATCAGAATGAAAAACTTGAATAGTTTCGAGTAGAACCTTGGGAAATAACTAATGCCAACTTCTTAAGCATCTTCAGAGGAACACATCCTTTAGGTTTGTGTCATAGCTGTAATAAGGACAAGTTGTATTTAAAAGGCCATGCTATTTTAGTTGTGATAGTGCTGTTCATTCAAAGATAAATGTAATTGTTCACACTAGTATTCTGTGTTTAATTTCAGCTACAGGTCCTGCACCAATACCTGCTGAACGAAGAGTAATATCTTCACCGTGTTTACCTTCAAGAAACCAACCATCAAAGTTAGGATATGGTGAGCAAAGATTCATTGTTTACGTTGAATATCATTTGAATAGATCTGTTTGCAAAAAAAAGGTTCTATGTTAATAACTATAGGTTTCATTTTGAAATTGAATTCTGACATTTTTAAAACAAAATCCAGTAAATTTCACCCTCATGCATTCTACACTTAATACATCAGTCACTAATGAGGAACTGTTTTTCATTAAAAATTCCATTGCAAGTTGTTGCTAACATGTTTTTCACATTCTTTTTACCTCTGAAAGGGAAACTTTGATTAAATGTTCCTCTAAGAAAAGTTATCACTTATTATTTGAAAATAATTTTTTATATGTTTATGCTGAAAGATCCATTGAAATAATTGTTAACATGTTAATGTATAGTATTATGGTCCATAGGGGTGCCTCCATTACATTCTGTGGAAGTAAAGATGAAGTAAAAATGCCAATTTTTGTTTTTCAGTGGTGCTACTTTTAGCAGCAGCTATTTTAACCCGTTTTGGTACAAATGAGGGCAAGTTGCCAGTTTACAGACCTGAGCTATGTCTACTGTCCACAAGCTGGCAAATAGTTCAGATTAAATAGGGGAGCTAGTTTTTAAAAAAAAACTTGTGAACTAGAATTGGCAGCATTTCAAGAGAATGACAGGGAAATTATAAAAGGGGCTGGTAAAGCATCAGGTTTGGGCCAGAATGCTAAATTGACCCAACCTATCTTGTTCGGAGAAAACCTTTTCGTCTTCTAGTGTAAGTGTAGTTACAACAATTGTGTTTACCCACAGTCAAAGAGAAACTCATCATATTTCTTAGAATGGAGCTGGGGCAAAAACCTTTTGAAAAGCTTTTTATATAAATGGGATATGAATGTAGCTGACAAGACCAGCATTTATTATCATCCCACATTGCTCTTGAGAAGTTGGTTCAAGGGAGTGGAGTTTCAAGATTTGACCTAATGCAAATGATTGAATGACAATATATTTCCAAGACGTGGTGATGTGTGTCTGATCTTCGAGGTAATGGTATTTCCATACACCTTGTCCTTTCTAGGTGGTCAAAGTCACAACGGTTTGGGAGATGAGCTGCTGATTTGCATCTTGTGAATAGAAATCGCTGTAGTTATGTTGCAACAGCAGTAAACTGTATGATTGTTTAAGTGATGGATGAGATAGCATTCAACTGTCCTGGATGGTTTCGAGCTGCTTGAGTTATACTGGAGTTGCACTTTTCCAGGCAACCGAAGAGTATTCATAGAATCCCACAGTGCAGATAGAGGCCATTCTACCCAACAAGTTTGCATCAACCCTCCAGGGAGCATCCACTCCACTCCCATATTTACCGTAGTTAACCCACCTAGCCTATGCACTGGAGTGAAATTTAGCATAGCCAATTCACCTACCGTGCACATCTTTGGACTGTGGGAGGAAACCAGACCACCTGGAGGAAACATGTGCAGAGACATGGGAAGAACTCCACAAATAGTTGCCCAAGACTGAAATCGCACCTGGGTCTTGGCGCTGAGAGGTAGCAATACTAACCACTGAGCCACCATGCCACCCTCACAATCCTGACTTGTGACAGTAAATGGTGTAATTACTTTGGAGAAAATTCGATTCACAAATGTCAGAGTGCAGAAGGAGGCCGCTGTCTGCGCAGGCTCTCTAAATGAACATTGTGAATTGGCGCTGTTTTCCTGCATTTTCCCAGTCCCTTGCACATTATTTATATTTAAACAATCATAATGCATTCTTGCCCTCAGTTAAATCTGCTTCCACCAGACTTCAGAAAGTGCATTCCAGAAATGAAATCTTTCTTGAAATTGTTTTTCTCATTTCACATTTGCTTGATCTGAAAATCGCTTTAATTTTGTGTCCTGTCATTCATGATCTCTTTACGAAACAGGACTAATTTTTCCAAACTTTATCCAGCCCCATTATGATGTTGAAAATTTCTATCAGGTTTCCTTTCAGCTACTGGTCCAAGAACAATAGTCCCAACTTGTCCAATCTGTCCTCGCAACTAAAGTTTCTCATGCCTGGGACCATTCTTGACAATTTCTTCTGCATACCCTCCAGTGTGTTCACATTATTCCTAAAATATAGTGCCCAGACTATACAAAATACTCCATCTGACTTGTGTCTTGTATAAGTTAAGAATAACCTGATTATTTTTGTACTCCATCAACTGCTGTCTCCACCTGTCCTGACACCACTGATGTGCACGGACATAACCAGGTCCTTCTGCTCCTGCATCATTTTGAAAATTGTACCCCTTATTTTCTGTTATCCACTTGAGTTCTTTATACCAAAATGTATTACTCACACTTCGTTGTATTGAAACTCATTTGCCACATATCCATACACTCTTCAACATGTCTGTGTCATTTTTGAAGTTTTCCTCTGTCCTCAGAACTTATAGTGCTTCCAAGATTCATATGGTAATTTTTCCCTGTCCTCCAAGATCTAGATCATTATTACATTTCAGGAAAAGCAAGGGTCCCAATATTAACCCCTTGTGAAACTTCGCTGTAAGCCTTACTCCAACCAGAAGAACAGAGATTACTATAGTTTGGTAGATGTTTTAGGCTGGTGCAGACATGATAGGCTGAAGGGCCTTTTTCAGTGCTGTAGATCTTTATGACTCTGGCCATTACTATTTGTTGTTACTCAGCAAATATTTGTGTTAATGTTGCTACTGCCCCTTATATTCCATAACTTTTTTTCACAAATCTATTGTATGGCAAGGCAGTAGATGCCTTCTGGAAGACCGTATACACCACTGTGCACTGTCCATTTCTGTCATGGCTTTTAAAACCTCTTGCATTTCCTTTGGGAAGAACAGTACAAGAACATAAGAAGTGCAACTGGAGTAGGCCATTCAAACACTCAAGTCTGCCCTACCTTTCTATATATGATCATGGCTGATTTGCCCCAGGCCTCAGCTTCTTTCGACCCTGAACTCCTCTATTTCAAAAATCAGCCTTTGTTCTCTTTGAATACTTAGTGATTTAGCCTCCAGCATCAAGGTAGAGAGCTGCAGGCATTCACTACCCTTAAGGAGAAAGAAATTCCTTTGCATCTCAGTTTTAAGTGTGTGCCCCCTTTTTCTTTAGCTACGTCCTTTAGTTCAAGATTCCTCCACGAATGGAAACATCTTTTCAACATCTACCCTGTCAATCCTTCTCAGAATCCTATATGTTTCATTAAGATCACTCCTCGTTGTTTTAACTCTAATGAATAAAGGTTTAATCTATTCAGCCTTTCTTGATGTCAGCTCCTTCATCCCAGGAATTCGCCTAGTGATTTTTTTCTTTGAACTACCTCCAATGCCAGTGTATCTTTTCTTAAATGCTGTGACCAAAACTGTACACAGTAGTCTACATGTCCTGTCATCTACACCTTGTAACAAGACTTACCTACTTTCAAACTCCAACCCCAATAACGAAAGGCCAAAATCCCATTTACACCCTTAATTAATTGCTGCACCTGCATACTAATGATTTGTTTCATGCATCAGAGCACTCAGATCCCCCTGTTGGATGTTTTTGGAGTCCCTCTCCATTTAAATAATAGTCTGCCATTTGATACTTCCCATCAAAGTGCACAACCTCTCACTTTGCTGCATTAAACTCTGTCAAGTATTTGCTTACTCACTAGGCCTATCTATATCCCTTGCAGGTTCTTTCCCCTGATAGTGTGATGAGGATAAAGTGAGGACTACAGATGCTGGATATCAGAGTCTAAAAGTGAGGCTCTGGAAAAGCACAGCAGGCCAGGCAGCATCCAAGGAGCAGGAGAGTCAATGTTTCGGGCAAAAGCCCTTGATGAAAGGCCTCATTTTTCAACTCATCACTCTGTCAGTCCAGTTTTTAACCATGTGACCACTATTTCTATCCTGAATAGTTGTTTCTAGAAGCTTTCCCACCACTGAAGTCAAACAGACTGATCTGTGATTGGGCTTACCACTTTTTGAACAAGGATGTGATTTACAATTCTCCAGCTGTTTGGCATCTCCCCTGAGTCTCAGGAATTATGGCCACTGCCCATGCAATTTCCACTTTTGATTCCTTCACTATCCTTGGATGCATCTATTCTGGTACCTTTTCAAATTTAAGTACCAGTGGTCTATCTGACACTTCCTCCTTATCAATTTTAAACCCTATTTAGCCCAACTTGTCCCTTTACCAATTATAAACCATTACAAGACTTTGGGTCATCTCTTTATTTTGGCTACCAGTTATTTCTCATAATTCCCCTTTGTTTGTCTCATGTGATTTTTCACCTTCCTATAAACCTTATGTATTCTTTTTGGTTCTCAATTGTATATTCTACCTACGAGGAGAATGTGAGGACTGCAGATGCTGGAGATCAGAGCTGAAAATGTGTTGCTGGAAAAGCGCAGCAGGTCAGGCAGCATCCAAGGAACAGAAGAATAGACGTCTCGGGCATCAGCCCTTCTTCAGGAATGAGGCAAGTGTGTGCAGCAGGCTAAGATAAAAGGTAGGGAGGAGGGACTTGGGGGAGGGACGTTGGGAATGCGATAGGTGGAGGGAGGTCAAGGTGAGGGTGATAGGCCGGAGTGGGGTGGGGGCGGAGAGGTCAGGAAGAAGATTGCAGGTTAGGAAGGCGGTGCTGAGTTCGAGGGATTTGACTGAGACAAGGTGGGGGGAGGGGAAATGAGGAAACTGGAGAAATCTGAGTTCATCCCTTGTGGTTGGAGGGTTCCCAGGCGGAAGATGAGGCGCTCTTCCTCCAACCGTCATGTTGCCAAGGTCTGGCGATGGAGGAGTCCAAGGACCTGCATTTCCTTGGTGGAGTGGGAGGGGGAGTTGAAGTGTTGGGCTACGGGATAGTTGGGTTGGTTGGTCCGGGTGTCCCAGAGGTGTTCTCTGAAACGTTCTGCAAGTAGGCGGCCTGTCTCCCCAATATAGAGGAGGCCACATCGGGTGCAGCGGATGCAATAGATGATGTGTGTGGAGGTGCAGTTGAATTTGTGGCGGATATGGAAGTGCCCCTTGGGGCCTCAGAGAGAAGTAAGGGGGGAGGTGTGGGTGCAAGTTTTGCATTTCTTGTGGTTGCAGGGAAAGGTGCCAGGAGTGGAGGTTGGTTGGTGGGGGGTATGGACCTGACGAGGGAGTGGTCTTTTCGGAACGCTGATAGGGGAGGGGAGGGAAATATGTCCCTGGTGATGGGATCCATTTGGAGGTGGCGGAAATGACGGCGGATGATACGCTGGACATGGAGGTTGGTGGGGTGGTAGGTGAGGACCAGTGGGGTTCTGTCCTGGTGTCACGCCTCTACTGAGGCCTCTGATCAGTCCTCAGCAGAGGCCTCACCTTCATTCCCCTACGCTCTTGGATTAACGAGTTCAACATGCGGCGTGAGAAGGTCCCAAGGGACACTTCCTATCCGCCACAAATTCACCTGCACCTCCACACACATCATCTATTGCATCCGCTGCACCCGATGTGGCCTCCTCTATATTGGGGAGACAGACCGCCTACTTGCAGAACGTTTCACAGAACACCTCTGGGACACCCGGACCAACCAACCCAACCGCCCCGTAGCCCAACACTTCAATTTCCCCTCCCACTCCACCAAGGACATGCAGGTCCTTGGACTCCTCCATCGCCAGACCATGGCAACATGACGGTTGGAGGAAGAGTGCCTCATCTTCCGCCTGGGAACCCTCTAACCACAAGGGATGAACTCAGATTTCTCCAGTTTCCTCATTTCCCCTCCCCCCACCTTGTCTCAGTCAAATCCCTCAAAATCAGCACCGCCTTCCTAACCTGCAATCTTCTTCCTGACCTCTCCGCCCCCACCCCACTCCGACCTATCACCCTCACCTTGACCTCCCTCCACCTATCGCATTCCCAACTCCCCTCCCCCATGTCCCTCCTCCCTACCTTTTATCTTAGCCTGCTAGACACACTTTCCTCATTCCTGAAGAAGGGCTGATGTCCGAGACGTCTATTCTCCTGTTCCTTGGATGCTGCCTGACCTGCTGCGCTTTTCCAGCAACACATTTTCAGCTATATTCTACCTACACCTATCATAAATATATTTTTCTTTCCCTTAATTTCTATCTTTCTATGTTATCTTTCTCATTTCATCAAAGATTTGTTTTAAGTAGTTCATGATTTAACAATCTTGACCATGTTTCTCTTTCATCTGGTTTCCGAACAGATTTATGAGAATTGAAAAATATCCAAGAAACTTCACTGTTAAGAACTAACAAAACTATTTGCCATTTTAGAATCCTTTTTAGTGCCTCAACCATTTTTCTAAGGAACAAAAGCTAAGTGGGCGGTATGGTGGCACAGTGGTTAGCACTGCTGCCTCACAGTGCCAGAGACCTGGGTTCAATTCCCGCCTCAGGCGAATGACTGTGTGGAGTTTGCACATTCTCCCCATGTCTGCGTAGGTTTCCTCCCACAGGTGAATTGGCCATGCTAAATTGCCTATGGTGTTAGGTGTAGGGGAATGGGTCTGGGTGGATTGCGCTTCGGTGGGTCGATGTGGACTTGTTGGGCTGAAGGGCCTGTTTCCACATTGTAAGTAATCTAATCTACATATTTCAGCCTTGGTCTTGAGCAATTGTTTATGGAATATAATTTATTTACACTTCATTTTGCTTTGGTAATTGATATGCTGTAATGTTTTTAACCTTAGTTATTTTCCTGCTGTACCTCATCTTGTATTTTAATGTTTCATTATAGCTTAATAACACTGATATAAAGTACTTACCCATTGTTGATATATAAATAATTTTACTACTTTTTTTTACAGAAGGAAGGAATTCATATTATAAAGCTGTTTCTGTAGCCTGCCGAGATGTTTTCAACAAGTTGACTGCTAACCTACCTGAGCTCCAAAATTGTAGCAGCTCCTTGGCTGCTTTTGTAGTTGAAAGGTGTAAGTAGAATTTTAATAGAGTCTGTAACTCAAAAGCCCCAGAAATTGGATTACACAAGATGTAGATGGACAAGGATAGTATAATGTTAGTGCTGGGTAGCATAATATTATGATCACTTAAGTGCAAGGAGGCTTTTGTGTGGAGCCGCAGGAGATGGGGGGGATATTAAATGAGTATTTTATATCTGTGTTTACTGTAGAAAAGAACATGGAAGGTATAGAATGTAGGGAAATAGATGGTGACATCTTGAAAAACGTCCATTTTACAGAGGAGGAAGTGAATTGAATTTAATTTAATTTATTGTCACGTGTACCGAGGCACAGTGAAAAATCTTGCGAGCAATACAGGCAGATCACATAGTTAAGTAGCTTCGATAATAAATAATAGGTAAACAGCGTCAAAAACGTAACACAGGTACAGGCGAATGTTAAGAGTTTGTGAGTCCATTCGGTATTCTAACAACAGTAGGGTAGAAACTGTTGCAAAACTAGTTGATGCGTGTGTTCAGGCTTCTGTACCTTCTCCCCGATGGTAGAGATTGTGGAAAAACATTGTCAGGGTGGGATGGATCTTTAAGAATGGTGGCGGCCTTTCCTTGACAGCGGGCCTGGTAGATTAATTCTGTGAATGGGAGGTTGGCGTTTGTGATTGTCCGGGCCAAGTTCACCACTCTCTGTAACCGTCTCCGACCTTGAATGGTACAGTTGCCATACCAGGTAGTGATACATCCAGACAGAATGCTCTTGATGGCGCACCTATAAAATTTGCAAGGATATTTGTCATCATGCCAAATTTTCTCAGCTGCCTGAGGAAGAAGAGATGTTGTTGGGCATTTGTAACCAGTGCATCAACATGAAGAGTCCAAGAAATCTTGTTGTGGGTGACCACTCCCAGAAGCTTGACACACTCTGCTCGTTCCACCTCTGTGCTGTTAATGTGTGGGGGGCATGAGTAACATCCCGCCGAAAGTCAATAATGAGTTCCTTGGTTTTGCTGGCATTGAGAGACAGGTTGTTTTCAGTGCACCATTTTTTCAGGTCTTCCACCTCCCGTCTGTAGTCTGTTTCATCGCCATCTGAGATTTGACTGACTATGGTGGTGTCATCATCGAACTTGTAAATGGCATTAGTCTGGTATTTGGCAACGTAATCATGGGTATACAGTGAGTACAGCAGAGGGTGAGTATACACCCCTGGGGAGCTCCAGTGTTAGTGAGGATGAAATATTGTCCCCAGTCTTCACTGATTATTGCCTGTGGGTCAGGAAATTGAAGATCAATTTGCAGAGAGCAGGGCTTTATGTCTTGAAACACATAAAATTGGATAAATCCCCAGGACCTGATCAGGTGTACCTTAGAACTCTATGGGAAGTTAGGGAAGTGATTGCTGGGCCCCTTGTTGGGATATTCCCGCCTCAGGCAAATGTCTGTGTGGAGTTTGCACATTCCCCCAGTGTCTGAGTGGGTTTACTCGGGGAGCTCCAGTTTCCTCCCACAATCCAAAAATGTGTAGGTTAGGTGAATTGACTGTGCTAAATTGCCCATAGTGTTAGGTGAAGGGGTAAATGTAGAGATGTATGGGTCTGGGTGGGTTGCTCTTCGGAGGTTTGGTGTGGACTTGTTGGGCTGAAGGGCCTGTTTCCACACTGTAAGTAACCTAATCTAATTGTAATCTAATTTGTATCATCGATAGTCACAGGTGAGGTGCCAAAAGGCCTGGCTAACGTGGTACCACTATTTAAGAAAGGTGGTCAGGAAAAAACAGGGAACTATAAACCGGTGAGCCTGCTGTCGGTGGTGGGCAGGTTGTTGGAGGGAATCCTGAGGGACAGGATATACATGTATTTGGAAAAGCAAGGACTGATTAGGAATGGTCAACCTGGTTTTGTGCGTGGGGAATCATGTCTCACAAAATTGATTGAGTTTTTTGAAGAAGTAACAAAGAGGAATTATGCGGGCAGAGCAGCAGACACAATCCATATGGACTTCAGTAAAGTGTTCGACAAGGTTCCCCATGGAAGACTGTTTAGCAAGGTTAGATCTCGTGGAATACAGGGTGAACTAGCCAATTGGATACAGAACTGGCTCAAGGGCAGAAGACAGAAATGGTGGTGGAAGGTTGTTTTTGACCTGTGATCAGTAGAGTGCCACAAGCATCAGTTGTTGTGGTTCTGTTCGCCGGGCTGGGAATTTGTGTTGCAGACGTTTCGTCCCCTGTCTAGGTGACATCCTCAGTTCTTGGGAGCCTCCTGTGAAGCGCTTCTGTGATGTTTCCTCTGGCATTTATAGTGATTTGAACCTGCCGCTTCCGGTCGTCTGTTCCAGCTGTCCGTTGCAGTGGTCCAGGTTGATGTGCTTATTGATTTGAATCTGTGGATGAGTACCATGCCTCTAGGAATTCCCTGGCTGTTCTCTGTTTGGCTTGTCCTATAATAGTAGTGTTGTCCCAGTCGAATTCATGTTGCTAGTCATCTGCGTGTGTGGCTACTAAGGATAGCTGTTCGTGTTGTTTCGTGGCTAGTTGGTGTTCATGGATGCAGATTGTTAGCTGTCTTCCTGTTTGTCCTATGTAGTGTTTTGTGCAGTCCTTGCATGGGATTTTGTACACTACGTTGGTTTTGCTCATGCTGGGTATCGGGTCCTTCTTTCTGGTGAGTTGTTGTCTGAGAGTGGCTGTTGGTTTGTGTGCTGTTATGAGTCCTAGTGGTCACAGTAGTCTGGCTGTCAGTTCGGAAATGCTCTTGATGTATGGTAGTCCTTTGGGTTGCGGCATGTCCTCGTTCTGTTGTCTTTCGCTTAGGCATCTGTTGATGAAATTGCGCAGGTATCCATTTTTGGCAAATACATTGTATAGGTGTTCTTCTTCCTCTTTTTGCAGTTCTGGTGTACTGCAGTGTGTTGTGGCCCTTTTGAACAGTGTCTTGATGCAACTTCTTTTGTGTGTGTTGGGGTCGTTGCTTTCGTAGTTCAGGACTTGGTCTGTGTGTGTGGCTTTCCTGTATCCCTTTGCGGCGAATTCTCCATTCGGTGTTCTCTGTACCATCACGTCTAGGAATGGGAGTTGGTTGTCTTTTTCTTCCTCTCTAGTGAATCGGATTCCTGTGAGTGTGGTGTTGATGATCCGGTGTGTGTTCTCTATTTCTGTGTTTTTTAATGATTACAAAGGTGTCATCCACATATCTGACCCAGAGTTTGAGTTGAATTTGTGGTAAGACTGTTCTAATCTTTGCATTACCGCTTCTGCTATAAGTTCAGAGATGGGTGAGCCCATGAGCCGCATCCATGAACACCAACTAGCCACGAAACGACATGACCAGCTATCCTTAGTAGCCACACACGCAGATGACAAGCAACACGAATTCAATTTGGACAACACTACTATTATAGGACAAGCCAAACAGAGAACAGCCAGGGAATTCCTAGAGGCATGGCACTCATCCACAGATTCAATCAATAAGCACATTGACCTGGACCCAATATACCGACCACTGCAACGGACAGCAGGAACTGACAACCGGAAGC
Organism: Chiloscyllium punctatum; assembly: GCF_047496795.1. Taxonomy (NCBI): domain Eukaryota; kingdom Metazoa; phylum Chordata; class Chondrichthyes; order Orectolobiformes; family Hemiscylliidae; genus Chiloscyllium; species Chiloscyllium punctatum. Next base: position 39,019,802 of record NC_092752.1, on the reverse strand, counting down.
GGCAGATTCAAATCACTATAAATGCCGGAGGAAACATCATAGAAGCGCTTCACAGGAGGCTCCCAAGCACTGAGGATGTCACCTAGACAGGGGACGAAATGTCTGCAACACAAATTCCCAGCGCGACGAACAGAACCACAACAACGAGCACCCGAGCTACAAATCTTCTCACAAACTTTGAACAAGCATCAGTGCTGGGTCCACTCCTTTTCATTATTCATATAAATGATTTGGATATAAGCATAAGAGGTGTAGTTAGTAAGTTTGCAGATGAGACCAAAATTGGAAGTGTAGTGGACAGTGAAGAAGGTTACCTCAGAGTACAACAGGATTTTGATCAGATGAGCCAATGGGCTGAGGAGGGACAGATGGAGTTTAATTTAGATAAATACGAAGTGCTGCATTTTGGAAAAGCAAGTCTTAGCAGGACTTATACACTTAATGGTAAGGTCCTAGGTAGTGTTGCTGAACAAAGAGACCTTGGAGTGCAGGTTCATAGCTCCTTGAAAGCAGAGTCATAGGTGGATAGGTTAGTGAAGAAGGTGTTTGGTATGCTTTTCTTTATTGGTCAGAGTATTGAGTACAGGAGTTGGGAGGTCATGTTGTGGCTGTACAGGACATTGGTTAGGCCACTTTTGGAATATTGCATGCAATTCTGGTCTCCTTCCTATCGGAAAGGTGTTGTGAAACTTGAAAGAGTTCAGAAAAGATTTACAAGGATATTGCCAGGGTTGGAGGATTTGAGCTATAGGGAGAGACTGAACAGGCTGGGGCTGTTTTCCGTGGAGTGTCGGAGGCTGCGGGGTGACCTTATAGAAATTTGGATAGGACTATTAGACAAAGTTTTTTCCGTAGGTTGTGGGAGTCCAGAATTAGAGGGCATAGGTTTGGGGTGAGAGGGGAAAGATGTAAGGCCTTTTAAACGCAGGGGCAATACATGTATGGAATGAGTTGCCAGAGGAAGTGGTGGAGGCTAGTACAATTGCAACATTTAAAAGGCATCTGGATGGGTAAATGAATAGGAAGGGTTTGGAGGGATATGGGCCAGGTGCTGGCTGGTGGGACTACATTGGTTTGGGATATCTGATCAATATGGACGAGTTGGACCGAAGGTTCTGTTTCTGTGCTGTACATCTCTATGACTCTAAGTGTGCAACCGTTACTAACTGCAATACCTATTGCATGCACAGCATTCAGTGAATATCAGCTGTCTGGCCACCTTTTAAAGATATCATGCTGCTTTTTTAACAAAAGATAGAATTTGGTTCAACAGGAAGCAAAGGAATTGTTGCTGGAAGAGCAGGTTTTACCCATGTGTTCTCAGATTCAGTTGTGGAAGTGAATCGAAGAGTCAGATTCCATTACCATTCACATCCTCCCAGGCATCAACTTCCAATCACAGGATAAGTTGGCAAACAATGTGAATGTCCTCAATTTATTTTTCATACTCCAAAAAGCTGAATAATCTAACCACAGTTGTCAAGATAAAAGACTTTTTTTAAAAAATTCACTTGCAAGACAGGGGCCATTGAGAAGATATGGGCAATAAATGCTGACTCAGTAAACTACTTCCACATCCCAAATGAATAAAAAATAATTGCTGACAGTTATGCTACTTCATACTCCGACTGCCTTTTTTTTCTCAATCTCCAGCAAATGCTATGCCGTACTTTTGTACAGTACCTCCTGATACATTACCTCTCCCCCAATCCTCACTTCTCCATATCTCTCATCTGACACACACGCTTGTATGATCAAATATGCATCCTTTCAACTCCCTTACAAAATTGTCACTAACAAATTTCCTTCCTTCCTTCCTTATCTGCCAGCAGAGAAGAAGGGGTCTGTCTGCACATCCTCATCCACTTATGCTAACCATATGGCAAGTAGAACAGAGTAATAGCTGCTTTGAATGATTCTGTGACTGGTGGCATTATACAAAGTTTCTTCTTGACTTTGTGCTTTTTGTGTTATTACTACTTCTGTCTAACCCTAAAAACTGCATAATAAACAACAGGTGCTTTCACCGGCTACCAGTCTGTTACCTCTTTGTACTGTCCTGTTGTAATTCAATCTGACTCTTGTTTCTTTCATTTCACTTGAATATGTTTAAACTTGTCCATTGCTCTCGATGTGGCCTCCTGACATCAGGGAGGCAGAACACCAACTCGTGGAGCATTTCAAGGAACATTTTTGAGACACATTCCCAACAAGCCCACCACCCTGTGACTGACCACTTCAACTCCCCTCCCATTCCACCATGGATGTGCAAGTCTGGGCCGCCTCCACTGCCAAATCCAGGCCACCTGATGACAGGAGGAAGAAAGCTTCATCTTCCACCTTGGGACCTTTCAACCACGTACTATCAATGTCGACTTCACTAGTTTCCAAATCTCCCATAACCACATCTCATCCTAAATCCAACCTTCAACTCAGCACTGCCTGCGTGACTGTCCCACTTGACCTGTCCCACTTGTCCATTTTCCTTATCATCTATCTGCTCTATCCTCCCCACCAACCTATCACAGTCATTCCTCCAACATACCAAACTGTCACCTTCACCTGCTGTATGTGCATGCTTGCTTTCAATGACTGGTGTACAACAAAACCAGGACTTGTAATAATCTGCCTTCCTGTTTTGCTCCTAAAGTGAGTAACCACACATTTCTATCCATCTCTTTACATTACCCCATGCACTTTAATTTTACATGGGACTTCTTTAAAACTCTTCTGAAAGTTCTGATGCATACTCAAAAGAATTCTAGCAGAATTGTCAAAGGTAATTTCATTTTCATAAATTTCTGCTGACGATGCCTGATCACGCTACTGTTTTCCAAGTGCTATTAAATCTTACAGTGGACTCTTATAGTTTTCCCACTACCAATGTCAAATTCACTAGCCTATACTCCCCCCTGCTTTTTTTTTAAAGAGAGGGGGTACATCAGCTATTCTTCAAACTGTAGGAACTATACAAGAGTCTATATAACTTTGGACGATGACTACCAATGCATCCACTATTTCAAGGACTACTTCCTTAATTACTCTGGGATGTAGACTATCAGGCTGTAGAGATTTATCAATCTTTAATCCCATCAATTTCCCAGCACCATTTCCCTACTAATATTGATTTCCTTCAGTTCCTCCCTGTGTCTAAATCCTGTGTTCCCCAAAACTACTTGTATGTTAGTGTGTACATCTTTGTGAACACAGAATCAAAGTGTGTATTTATGGGTCTATAATTTCCTTGTACCCCATTATAAAATCTCCAGTCTTTTTCTCTTTACATACTTTCAGAAACTTCTACAGTCTGTTTATATGCTCCCTGAAGCATACTCTATTTTCTCTTTCTTACCATTCAATTGCTCTCCTTTGCTGATTTCTAAATTGTTCCCATTCTTTAGGTCTGTTGTTTATCTGGCCAGTTTATATATTTCTCTTGGATCTAATACTATCTCAAATTTCTTTTGTAAGCCACCGTTGGTATCTTCTCCCATTTTACTGTCTCACCAGGTACGAATATGCAATTGCTGTAGTTTACTCATGCAGTCTTTGAATATTTGCCATTTTGACCATCATCCCTTTTAATAATGTTGCCTAAATCTGTCATAGCCAACTTGTGCCTCACCATTATTGTTTCCTCTATTTAGATTGAGGACCCTTGTCTCAGAACTAAATATGTCACTTCCCATCTTAATAAAGAATTCCATCAGCTTATGATCACTCATCCCCAAAGGAGCCTCTCAACCAGATTGCCCTCACAGTTTTGGCATCTATATACCACCAGCCCCTACTGATTTTTTTGCCCTTTGTGTTTTTCACTACTATCCATACAGATTCCACATTGTTGGAGCTAATTTCCTTTCTGATTATTGTATAAATGTTTTATTTAAATAGCAATACATCTTGCCTTTTTTTGGTGTCCATCCTTCATGCTTAACACCCTAGATGTTCATTTCCAATCCCTGGTCATCCTGCAGCCATATCTCTATGATCCTGACTATATCTTAACTGTTTTCATCTATTGTGCAACTAATTCATGAACAATATTGTGAATGCTCCACACATTAAGGCTTATCTTTTTAACCTTACCTGTCTTGTTCCCACTATTTTTCACTGGCCCTTGTTTGATCCTGTCCCTTAATTCCTCTGTCTGTATCACTTTTCTCATTTGCTTTCCGTCTTCTTCTGACTTCATGCATAGGTTCCCATTCCCCTGCCATTTTAGTTTAAAGCCCATCAAATCACTCTCGCAAACACTGTCCGTAGGATGTATGCCCTGCCCAAGTCTAATCTATTCAGTCTGTACTGATCCCACCCCTCCACCCCAATGACCAGAAATCTGAAACTCTTACCCTCTCTCAACTCTTCAGCTGCATAGTTATTTGATACCTCTTGCTATTTCTACTCTAACAAGGACATGGTGCTGGTAGTAATCCTGTGATCATTATCTTTGAGGCCTTACTTCTCAACTTACTTGCTAGCTCTCTATATTCTGCTTTTAGGACCTCCTCCTTTTTTAAAATCTATGTCATTTGTACTAGTGTGCACCGCGACTATTGGCTGTTGACCCATTCCTTCTATAAAATCCAGTAGCCACTGTAAGACATCCTTGAACCTAGGGAGGCAACATGCCTTCTTGTTTATGGAGTCTTGTTAATGGCCACAGAAATATCTGTCTATTCTTTTGTCAGTTGAATACCCCTTAACTATTGCATTCCCACCACTTCCTCTTCCTCTCCTGTATAGCAGAGCTAAAGTGAAGCAACAAATTTGGATGTTGCTGCTTTCCCCAAAAGACCATTCCCCTCAACTGTATCCACAGTGGCATATCTGTTTTATAGGAGAGTCTTGCACTGCCGACCATCTTGTTATTCCCGGTGGTCACCCATTCCCTTCTTGCTTGTGGAGCCTTATCGCACAGTATGATCATCTTTCTATCTGTCTATTCATAATAGTCTCCATCTTGCCAATGCTCCACACTTCTCCATCTCCAAAATCTGGGCTGTCAGGAACTGTAGCTGGAGACACATCCTGCACGCATGCTGGGCCTGGGCACTGGAAATCTTCCCAGATTTCCACAGAGAACAGAACGTACCACAGCTTTGAGCTCTCCTGCAATGACTTACACTTTTAAATTGAACCTTTTGGAAGAAGTTTAACATCAAACTTATCAGTTACTCTAGGGCCCTCATTCCCTGGTCGTTGTTACTGTACAATACAGTCCTTACTGACTATCAAATGTAAAAAAAGAACTTCCAATCTATGAACCAAAAGATCCAAAAAAAAACCTCTGCACGAAATTCCCACTGTGCTCCAAAATCCCAGATAAGCATGTTCTCGGTCTGGCTGTCTCTCATTCAACATCGATTGAGGCCCTATTCAGGCTTCAAATGATTGATAGTTAACTGTCACCCAGTCATCTGAGTATTATTTATTAATCTTGTAACTAGGATACTGATCTTTTATTTTAAAAAAAGACTTACCAGTTCAATTCCCATTGTCTCCAAATTCCCAAAAATGTGCACAAACTGACTTTGTCTCACTCAGATAGTGAGTTTCAGTGCTCATCTTAAAGATCAAAAGCAAGGCAGAAAAGTTTAGGCAGCAAATTCTAAATCCTTGGACAAACGAAGACAAAGAGTCAGTGGTGAAACTGTTAAAACTTTGGATGCTGTACAGATGCAGGATGCCTTTAAATGATGTTAACAAGCAGTCCTTCAGCTGGCTAGCATCACTTGTTGCAAATAAAGTTATGCATTTGATCTGTCGATCTGGAAAATGGTTCCTGGAAGAGGCACAGGACAATGATATTGAATTTATAGTTTCAACCTTCAGTACAACCTTTTGGGCACTTCTCATGCTAACAGAATTGCTTACATTAAGTGGCAGATAACCTAGTTTTCAGCTTATGTTTTTGCTATATGCCATAGTTAAGACTTAGGCTGTTTCGTGCTGCTTGATTTAATTCTAGGCCAAAATGTGATTAGATGATTCATTTCTTAAGGTAGTAGCATTAAACAAATAATAATCCTATTGTGTCTGCCCAGTGCTAAATAATTACAAACCTTAAGTTTTGTGTTGCATCTTGCTTAAAGTGTTAATGTATATGTTGCTTGAATAGCCTCACCACAAGCTGTATGTATTATAACTGTGGATGACAGTTAGAAAAGACATATGAGAAGAAATAGAAGAGTACAATCAAAGTAACAAATGGATTTTCTAGGCATTGGGAGTGTTGCACAAGAGAAACAATGTGACAGTTTAATGAAACAAGGTTAAGAATCATGTGAAGAAAAAGGATGTTATGGTCAGTTATTAAATAGAGAGATTTATGGGTTGGTCATTTTATGATAAAGAAACATTAACAGAATGGTAATCATTGCTCTTAGAGCTGCTTTCAATGTAGAGGCAATGGCAGACAAGTACAGAGAGAAGCAGAAGCCTTTTAAAAGTAAATGCATTATGATTGGAGGTTTTAATGTTGAAATATGAATAAAGGTACAATACAAATGTCGTAAATTACTTTTTAGTTGAAGAGAGTTACGAGCTATGTTATTGGACTAAATAAATGTCTATCAGTCCAGATTATAGCTACAAATTGCATTTATTCAATGCTTTTAGAGTCATAGAGTCCTACAGCATGGAGACAGGCCCTTTGGCCCAAAATGGCCCATGCCAACCAAAATGTCCGTCCATGCTAACCCCTTCCCCTTCCCCATATCCTTCTAATCCTTTCCTATCCATATATTTGTCTAAATGCCTTTTAAATGTTCTCCTTGGTGATGGCCACCATACTCAGCTCTGACACCTCAATCTTTCGAAATTTTGTGTCTTCTACAGTGAAGACTGATGCAAAGTAATTGTTCAGTTCCTTAGCCATTTCTTTGTTCCCTACTACTATCTCTCCAGCATCATTTTTCAGCAGTCCAATATCCTTACTTTTGCCTCTCTTTTGCCCTTTATATATCTAAAGAAACTCTGACACTCTTCCTTTATATTATTGGCTAGCTTACCCTCATATGTAATCTTCTCCCTCCTTATTTCATTTCTGGTTGCCCTGTTTTGATCTTTGTAAGCTTTCCAACCCTCTAGTTTCCCACTGCCCTTCGCCACATTGTATGCTTTCTCTTTTGCTTTTATGCAACCCCTGACTTCTCTAGTCAGCCACGGTTGCTTCATCCTCCCTGTACCAAGCTTCGTTTTCAATGGGTTGAATTTCTGCTGTGTCTCCCGAATTAGTCCTGGAAACTTGTGCCATTGCTGTTCCACTGTCTTTCCTGCTATGCTCCTCTCCCAGTCAATTCTAACCAGCTCATCCCTTATGCCTGTGTAGTTGCCTTTATTCAGCTGTAATACCGTTACCACTGATTCTCTCTCTTCTCCCTCTCAAACTGCAGAGTACATTCAATCATACTATGATCACTGTCTGCTTAGGATTCCTTCACCTTAAGTTCTCTTCACCTTAAGCTCATCCCTGCTTGGATGGCTCCCTGTACCACAGTTGCGCAGTCAGTTGGCTCACCCTTCCTGCGGTCCCCATTCTTATCCACACAAGGAGCAAAACTCTTTTAATTAAAAAAGAGTCACCTGATGCTTAAAACAAGTATTACGGAAACAAAGGTGCTGAACAAAAAAAACCCCTAATAACAAGAGTAAAGATGTTTGGTTAATACTTGTAGGAAAGTTGCGGGGGTTGGGGGTGGAAGTGTGCTGCTGCTTAGAACCAAAAAGTTGAAGGCTTGATTGCTTGTAGTGAAGTGGAGTGGAGAAGTTTCCAATAGCTTGAGTCACAGGAGGGAAGATTTTGCAGATTGTGCCTGGGGATACATGAGAAAATTAGAGAGAGGGAGGTGTACGTGGCAATCAAAAATGCAAATGAGTGATGAGACATTTAAATCTATGGGATTATGGTAATGAAGCAGTACTTGATGTAGGCAGCAGATTAGGCAAGGTTTATCAAGGTTGGAGATGGCTGGGTGAAAATTGAAATAGTTAAAGTACAGAAATGATAAAGAATCAAAGTGGTGGTTTCAACAATAGACTGAAAATAGACCTATAGGTGAGTGATTCTAATTCTAGAGGCAGTGAATTTGATGTTGAAAAGAATGCCAAAGTTGCAAATAGTAGTTTTTGCTTAGCCTCAGGATGTGGATGGTGGGGGAAATCGATGTTAAGGGTACAGCGTTATATTGGCGAGTGTTGCAGATTTGATTATCATAGTGTTTGATTTAGAGGATATTGAATCTCATCCAAGACTAGATGTTGGTGAAGCAAACTGATGATACTAAGGTATGCTATGCTATGGGGTGAGCAAAGTTAAAAATCACACAACACCCAGGTTATAGTTCAACAGGTTTGTTTGGGATTACTATCTTTCGAAACACTGCTTCTTCATCAGGAATGCAGGATTATGATTGAAACATCGATTCTCCTGCTCCTCGGATGCTGCCTGACTGGCTGTGCCTTTCCAGCAACACACTCTCAACTCTGATTTCCAACATTTGCAGTCCTCACTTTCTCCGCTTTGTAGTTTTGCACCTTAACAATACAGGTGTGACATTAGAATAAGAGATCAAAATATATTAAGTCAAGTATAGTGAGGATAAAGACTCTGGTCTGGATGGATTGCATTGTTGCATATTGATAGTATTTTGGGAAGACATGGCAGTCACTATTACGTCTAAAAAATTACTAGAAATGCATATGGTGTCAAGACTACAAGACAGCTAATGGTTTTCATAATTTTGAAAGGGAGATTGAACAAAGTCAAGGAACCATAGGTCAATTCATTCTCTAGTGTAGGAAAGATAATGGGACATGGTATAATAAAGAATGGTGTGGATTGCACAAAGTAAGGTTATTTTTGAGTAACCACTTGCAGTCTTGAAAAGGTTTGAAATGACAAAGGTAATATAATCAATGTAACATTTTTGGATTTTCTGAATATCTTTATTATTATGTAGACTTGTTAAAGTCAGAGCATGAGAGGTCAAGACAAGTAATTTCATTATTAATGATGGATAGTAAGGGTTTAGAGGGATATGGGCCAACACAGGCAAATGGAAATAAGTCAGTTTTGGAAACGATGCTGTATGGCTCTGACTCATAATTGGTTACAAAATAGGGCATGAATGAAGTCAGATGCTGTTGCTGGTTGGACGTCCTGTTCCACAGGAAGTATTGCTCGAACCACTGTTCACCATTTATTTGGTGTCTCTTCACAAGTGTGACACCAATGCCTATGAATGACACCAAATTGAATACAGTTCATACAGAAGAGGTATGTAACAAAATCCAGTGAGACATCAACAAGCTTGCAAAATGGCAATGCAGTTGTCAAATTGACTTCTGTACAGCCAAATATAAGGGTGTGTTTTAGAAGGATGATTAGGGAGGCTACCCTTATTTTGACAATTCAGTGTGTAATTCAAATCAAATGCAATGTTATTGTTTATTGTGAGAGGAATCAAACACAAAAGTAGAGAAGTTATGGTCTTGTTAAATTGGGTGTTAGTGAGACCATATCTGGAATACTATGTATAGTATTGGTCTTCCTATTCAAGGAAAATTGTAAGTATGTCAGAGGCAGTTTAGACAGGGTTTATTAGATGAATACCTGGAATGGATGCTTTGTTTTGAGTTGAGGCTGGACAGACTAGTCGTTCATTATTGGACTTTAGAAGAGTAAGAGGTTACTTGATTGAAACATTCACAACCCTGAGAAGATCTGACACAGTCGATGCAGAAAGGAAAAGCAATTTGGTTCTGTCCAGTAGTGTATCAAGGAAACAAGCAAACGTTGGTGTTTGACTTTATGGATTTAGCTTTTTGAGGATCTGTCCAAACAAACCAAAGACATCCCTTACACATTCAAGACTATATTTACCTGCATTTGAGGCATTAGGTAACTGAATGGACCCCAAGGGTCACCCAGTATTGTTAGAGCACCAGGAATGTCTGCAGTATCACTGTTTTGCAATCAAATTTCAACATTACCGACAAGTTGTGATCTGAATATCTTTCAGATGAGAAGATTCAATTTTCTTTCTTGATCCAACTAATCAAATTCAATGAATATTGATTTAAATTTTGTCCAGTCAGACTTCTACAACAGTACAGTGAAGATTCTGCTACATATTACCAATTATCAGCATTAAACTGTAACTTGCCAACCATTTGACTGGCTTGCATGTACAAATTAATGGAGGGTCTTGTGTGTTCAAGTACAGGCTGATCTGCATTTGCTCTTTTGTTGATGTTTGACTAAAAACTTGAAAATTTGATTAGTCTAGTATCATGTTCCTGCTGGTAGAGATGGATCTTCAATGCCTAATTTTCCTCCATGTTTCAGGGTGAAGATTTGGATTGATCCTCAAGAAGCTAAATCCATTCTTGCATTTTGAAACTTAACCTTCCGATTGCAGATCAAGTGCTAGGATTTTCTAAGTGTGTCTGTTTTTTTCTTGAGCATCTTTCTTCAGATATTTAGAGACTTTCCTCTAAACTACAATATTCTTCTTTGATATCTTGAATTCTCTGACTACTGCACAATTATGTCTACTCTTCAGTCTTAATGATTTTTAATTTTGAATTGAGGTGTGTATCTGTCATTCCTTGGTACCATGTTGCTATATTAGAGAGTGCAAGAATACAGCATGCTAATGAGGTGGTGGTCTTGCTGTGAGATGTAGAAGTGCATAACAACAAGGGGGTGAACAGTTGTCTTCAAGTATGTGCTGTGTTAAGATTCTGTCAATGAATGGTTTTGCACCACGGCAGTTTTAATTTCAACAGTGAGTAGATGGTAAGTGTCATAAAGTTAGATTTGTTTTTAGCCAAAACTTGTGGAGGGTTGACTTTTAAGTGCGATTGACCAGTCCTTGGATACATACAGTAATAAGAAACATTGCCCTTCAGCACATATGGCATTATGTGGTTACTAGTTTCACCATATGCTTTTTTTGTTTATTCATGCGAGGTAGGTCATGAGTCTTTTCCAACACAAACGTGCATCTGAGTATCACAGGAACAATTGTCATCACTGAGATACATTTCCACCAATTCCCCCTCCTCCGAAACATGATAGTTCTGATGGTGTAGCTTTTTAAATTGCCAACAAATAACTGTTTGGTTCAGAGTTTGGCTATTTCTGGGAAAACATCTGACTCTTTAGTGATTTTGAACTATTCACACAGTTTCCCATGTGTAAGATCTCTTCATTCAAATCACATAGTACTTCCAAGAGTTCCTGTCATCTTTTCTAACGATACTGACTTCTGCCTGAAAGAGATTGACTTCTTGTCTTCAGGAGTTTGACAAGATCCTCTTTCCATCTCTGTTTGTTTACTCTGTGTCTGCCAGGCATATGGCATTTTTCTTAATTTCCGTCTTGTTGATACTGCTTCCAGGTCAGGGTCACCGGGTCATGTGTTAATGCCTTGTAAGTCACATTGTTGTGATTTATTACAATTAAGGTTAAGGGTACACAGATGGTGGGTACTGATTGCCTTTATGTATACAGTATATGAATATTAGACAGTTGGAACACTGAAGGTTGTGGCTTGAGAACTATAGGACTAAGCAAGTCAATAAACTCACTTCAGAATGAAAAATTTTACAGTTGAGCTCTTTACAGTTAATGCAAACTTTTAGATTCATTTGGAAACATTCTTGAAAACCATTAGATTTACAAACCTTTTAAAGAAATTGCAAGTTTTTCTTGCTGTACTGCTTCCAGGTCAAAAATTGTCAAAGGATTCATAAATCACTCAAATTATGGATTCCTGTTAACAAAGCCATATAGATAATTTGGGTTCATTTCTGGAGAGAGAATTGAAAAGCAGAAAATATATGTTGTATTATAGAACCTAGTTTGTATATATTTAGATTTGAATGAAGCATTTTGGTGTTTACATGATTTAAAAGGACATAAAGACACTGAAGAACATATAATACCTACTTTAAAGTATGATGCTAGAACTAAGGTGTTAACTGCCAAGAAGGATTGAGCAGATTTTTACTTTCATCTAGAAGTTGTAAGGATGAGGGGTGATCTCTGGTGATCTTAAGATTATTAAAGTTTTGCTTGAGAAAATGGAGATATTTCCATTTGTGGATAAGACCAAAACCAGAAGCTGCAAATACAATATAGTTACTAATAAAAGTCGTGAGGAATTTGGGAGAAACCTCTGCCTGAAGAATGGTTAGACTACAGAATTTACTATTAGAATGAGTGGATGATGCGAATAGCATAAATGCATTAGAGGAAGCAAGATGAATACAATAAGGAGAAAGAAATATGTTATATTATTGGGATTAGATGACGATGTATACGGGATGATCTTTATGAAGCATAGACAGTGCCATATATCTGTTCGGTCCAATGGCTTTTTTTGTGTGCTGTAAAGTTTGTGTAATATTTTGCTGAGAAAATATTTTTAAGGCAATCAGTACCCACCATCTGTGTACCCTTAACCTTAATTATTTTATTTTTAATAATTAGATGGACAACCTTATGAAGTTGTTGCAATTGGAACAGGAGAGATGAACTGTAATGATCCATTGTATTCTGAAGGACGAATCATGCATGATTCCCATGCTGTAGTTACTGCAAGACGTTCATTATTGAGGTAAAATTTTGTCTTTCTAAATTCAGAAAATTGAATGTGGACTATTTTATTGTTGGCAGAAGCACGTAAAAATTAAAATTACTGTCTTTTATTGTTCTAATGGTTGTAAGAGATTATAAAGCAGTCAATCTGATGGTCATTGACAATATCAAGAAGAGGCTTGTATTTTCACTACAACTTCCACAGCCTTGAGTCACACTCCTAAAAGAGTGCTTATACACCGTACTGAACAATTGCTATACTGTTGGAGCTACTGATTTTTGAATGAGTCCTTGAACAGTGGCCAATCACCCTGTTCAACCTGAGGTAAAAGAGCCAATGGTATGTTTTTTGAATGTGCAAAGAATTCTCCCCAATGCATAATTTAATGTTTTTCCCTCAACTGACATTATGAAATGGATGTTCTGGTTATTAAATCATCACCATTTGTGAGGTCTTGCTATTATTAGCTACTATTTTTTCTATGCGTGACTGCAGTTTAAAAAGTATTGCTTGATTGGCAGCAAATTATTTTGGAATATCTTGGGGGTCATGATAGTTATACAAATGCAGTTCTTTTTTTCACTCAATTTAAGATAAAGGTTCTGATTTCCTTGCCTTTACAGTGATTTGGCTACAGGCTGAGTGAAATTGGGACTTGAAAATTTAAGGATTTTTAACATTTAGGAAATAAATGAAGAAGGTGGGGGGGGGGGGGGGGGGGGGGGGTGGGACCAAGGAAAATAGTGAGGAAAGAGATCAATCTGAGACTGGTACAGTTGAGAACAGAAGTGAGTCAAACAGTCAGGGCAGGCAGGGACAAGGTAGGACTAATAAATTAAACTGCATTATTTCAATGCAAGGGGCCTAACAGGGAAGGCAGATGAACTCAGGGCATGGTTAGGAACATGGGGCTGGGATATCATAGCAATTACAGAAACATGGCTCAGGGATGGGTAGGACTGGCAGCTTAATGTTACAGGATACAAATGCTACAGGAAGGATAGAAAGGGTGGCAAGGGAGGACGGGGAGTGACATTTTTGACAAGGGATAGCATTACAGCTGTGCTGAGGGAGGATATTCACAGAAATACCTATTACTACCTGCAATACTTATTGCATGCACAGCATTCAATGAATATTAGCTGTCTGGTCACCTTTTAAAGATATCATGCTGCTTTTGTAACAAAAGATAGAATTTGGTTCAACAGGAAGCAAAGGAATACTTTGAGCAAAGGAATTGTTGCTGGAAGAGCAGGTTTTACCCATGTGTTCTCAGATTTTGTTGTGGAATTGAATCGAAGAGTCAGATTCCATTACCATTCACATCCTCCCAGGCATCAACTTCCAATCACAGATAAGTTGGCAAACAATGTGAATGTCCTCAGTTTATTTTTCATACACCAAAAAGCTGAATAATCTAACCACAGTTGTCAAGATAATAAGACTTTTTTATTAAATTCACTTGCAAGACAGGGGCCATTGAGAAGATATGGGCAATAAATGCTGACTCAGTAAACTACTTCCACATCCCAAATGAATAAAAAATAATTGCTGACAGTTATGCTACTTCATACTCCAACTGCCTTTTTTTTCTCAATCTCCAGCAAATGCTATGCCATACTTTTGTACAGTACCTCCTGATACATTACCTCTCCCCCAATCCTCACTTCTCCATATCTCTCATCTGACATACACGCTTGTTTGATCAAATATGCATCCTTTAAACTCCCTTACAAAATTGTCACTAACAAATTTCCTTCCTTCCTTCCTTATCTGCCAGCAGAGAAGAAGGGGTCTGTCTGCACATCCTCATCCACTTATGCTAACCATATGGCAAGTAGAACAGAGTAATAGCTGCTTTGAATGATTCTGTGACTGGGGGCATTATACAAAGTTTCTTCTTGACTTTTTGCTTTGGGTTGGTATATCTGGTTGGCATGGACAGGTTGGACTGGAGGGTCTGTTTCCATGCTGTACATCTCTATGACTCTAAGGAGAAGGAAATGAGGCATTGCTCTTAGTGAGGGACGAGATCATTACATTAGTGAGAGAGGATCTTTGTTCAAAGAATCAAGATGTTGTGTCATTTGGGTAGAGGTAAAAAAAAAGAAAGGGACTATAAACATTGTTGGGCCGAAGGGCCTGTTTCCATACTGTAAGTAATCTAATCTAATCTAATTAGTGGGAGATGTTTATAGGCCATCAGCAGTAATGGTGATGTTGAGCTGGTTAAAAATCAAGCAATTGAAAGTGTATGTTGTAGTTATAGAAATAATTGGTGACATCGATTTGCAGATGGACTGGGTGAATCTAATTAGCACCAATATTGTGCAGTATGAATTTTTAGAATTGAAGAACCAATTAGGGATTGGCTATTTCAGATAGTGTTATAATATGTAATGAGAAAAGACTAATTAATAACCTTACTGTAAAGGAGGCTTTGGGAAATTGTGACCATAACAGGATAACGTTTCCCATTAATTCATTCGAAATATTATTCATTTGGAAATGTTGGTCTTGAATTGGAACGGAAGAAACTATGAAGGTCAAGTAAGCTATGATGAATTGGGAAAGTATAAATAAATTTTTGAAAGTAGTCAGGCAATGGAAGATGTATTCCATGTAAAGAGGTATTATGTGATTGACAGCAGATGTGCATTTCTCTAAGGCTGAAACACTCACTGAGAAAGGTAAACCAGCAATGGATTACACAAGTAAGACTGCATCAAGTCAAATTAGTGGCTTAGGATGTCAGAAAAAGTATTTACCTGAGGTTTCAGAGCAATTTAAAACCCAGCAAAAATTGACTAAGAACCTGAAAAAGAAAATGAAAAGAGAACATGAATGCAAACTGAAGGCAGTGTGTAAAATCTGCTTTAGGTATGTGAAAAACAAAAGATTAGATAAGGCAAATATGCACCCACAACAGGTGGAAACTGGATAATTTATAATGGGGAAGAAAGAACTGGCAGAGAAATTGAACCATTACTTGGTTTTTATCTTCATGAAAGAAGGTACAGAAAACTTCTCAGAGATACGAGGCAACCAAGAGACTCTGCGACTGAAATAGATTAGTATTAGTAAAGATGTTGCACTTGAAAAGCTTAATGAATTCTCTGGATCAGATAAACTACATCTGAATGAAGCTAATAACTAGAGATATTGGATTTATTAGTGACCTTTCTTTCAAAATATAGGTTCGAGACAGGTTTCAGTATACTGAAAAGTAGAAAATATATTCCCACTGTTCAGAAAAAGAGAAGGAATGGAGAACCCTGGGACTCTTGGTCGAGGAAATGTCAAAATATGTTATGAAGGATGTAATAAATTGGACACTTCGAAAATAATGGTGAAATTGGACTGAGCCAACATGGATTGATGAAAGGAAAATTGTATTTGACAGATTATTTGGTGTTGGTTTACTGTTACTTTTATTGTAAATAAAGGACAGCCAATAGGTACGTCAATAAAGTCAAATGAAAAAGAACAAAGAAAATTACAGCACTGGAACAGGCCCTTCAGGCCTCCAAGCCTACACCGATCCAGATCCTCTTTCTAAACCTGTCGCCTATTTTCAAAGGATCTGTAGCCCTCTGGTCCAGCACCAGGGTCCCAGGTTCAATTCCAGCCTCAGGTGACTGTCTGTGTGGAATTTGCACATTCTCCCTGTGTCTGCATGGGTTGCCTCCAGGTGCTCCGGTTTCCTCCCACAGTCCAAAGATGTGCAGGTCAGGTGAATTGGCCATGCTAAATTGCCCATAGTGTTAGGTGCATTAGTCAGAGGGAAATGGGTCTGGGTGGGTTACTCTTTGGAGGGTTGGTGTAGAGTTGTTGGGCCGAAGGGCTTGTTTCCACACTGTAGGGAATCTAATCTAATAACGAGCGGTAATGGGGGGCCCAGCACTGACCCCTGAGGGCACTCCACTCGTCACAGGTGTCTAGTCTGACAAACATCCTTCCATTGTTACCCTCTGCTTCCTACCATCAAGCCAATTTTGTATCCAATATGCCAACTCGCCCTGGATTCCATGCGATCTAACCTTCCAGAGCAGCCTGTCATGTGGAACCTTATCAAAGGCTTAACTGAAATCCATATATACTACATCTAACCCCCTGCTCTCATTACATATTGTAACGCTAAATCATGACCCTCCTGAAAATTCAAATACTGGCGCTAAGAGATAAGGAGATAATTCAGGGAAAGGATTTAGGTTGACAATTAGCCATGATTTGATTGAATGATTACTCAGATCTAAGTTCCTTGTTTTTGCCCATCTGAGGTTTTGAAGCCTTCTGTCTCCTGCTCCCTGATCTTCAAATTTAGCTCATTAGCTCTAGAACTATTTGGTCAAGATTATTTGTGCAACTGAGGTGTTACTTGCATAATTTTTTCTGACACTTCTCTCCAACATTTCCATTCCTTTTATAAGCAATAAGCCTTCTTGCCTGCTGAGCAGGATTTGTAAGCCAATTTTGGATCCATTTACCAACATTGTGGGCCAAAAAGCCCATTGCTATGGTGGACTGATCTAACTTGCCTTGGATTCCAGAGAGTCTTACCTTTTGGACCACCCTTCCATGTGGGACTTTCACAAAGGTTGAACCAAATTCCATGTAAACCACATCAACTGCACTACTCACAGCAATATATTTAGTTACCTTTTCAAAACACTAGTCAGGCAGGATCTCCCTCTAACAAATCCATGCTGACTATCCCTGATCAATCCCTGCCTTTCCAAGTATTGATTAATCCTGTCCTTTAGAATTTTTTCCAATAATTTCCCTACCACTGACATCAGATTACTGGTTTACGATTATCTGGCCTATCCCTGCTGCCTTTCCCGAACAAAGGAACCATATTTGCTCGTCATCTGGCACTTCACGTGGTTAGCAAATTATTAAATATATTCCCCAGGTCTCAGCACTCTTTTTCCCCCCCCCCCTTACCTTCCTAAAGCAGTCTGGAATGCACCTCAGGAACAGGGTATATATGCACTTATATGCCTGCTAAACATTGAATACCTCCACCTCATTAATCTTAACATGTACTAGAACCTCACCATCCCAGCTGAAATCCCCAGCCACAATATCTTTCTCCTTTGTGAACGCAGATGAGAAATATTCATTTAAGACCTCACCACATCCCTTGGCTCCATTCATAGGTTGCCCCTTTTCTGTGTAATATGTCCTACTATTTATTTTGCAATCCTCTTACTCTTAATATATTTATTAAAAACCTTGGAGTTTTCCATGATCCCATCTGCCAAACATTTTTTGTGGCCCCTTTTTCTCCTATAATTTCCTTTATAAACTACCTCCTGAATGCTCTGTACTTTTGAAGGGCCTCTCCTGTTTTTAATGTGCTATACCTGATGTATGTTTTCTTCTTTTTCTTTATCAAAGTATTGATATCTGTTGACATCCAGGCTTTGCTGGATTTTCTGCCCTTGCCCTTCGCTCTTAGAGGAAGACACTAGCCCTGAATTCTTACCGTACTACTATTAAAAGACTTGCTGGATTGTTTTTTGACTTACCAGGCAATATGTAGCTCCCATTTGGGGTAGACCTTGACCCAATCTGATAATGTAAACAGATGATACTGAGTCAGGAATCCATTTTTTTCCCTCCCTGGATTGTTCTTACCCAAGCTAGCTATCTAGTAATATAAAAACTACAAGTAGTTAAATAAGGAATGAATAAACTAACGCTAGTGTCAATGCTCTTGAAGTGAGTCACACAAACTGATATTGAAAAACAAATTATGATGAATGTGTTTTGTCAATTATTTTGTTTGTTCACTGTCAAAGACTTAGGAAACTTTTGAGATATCTGAAAAATGAAGAATTAAAGGAAAGGAGAAACATGAAGCAGTAAACATTATGGAAAAGGTGCTGGAAAATCAGTTAGATCTAAAAAAAACAACTAGCCTCATTCGCTTTCCCTTCTGTCCTCTGCAATAAAAAATAAAAGATCTCCTTCTGATGTCCACCTTGTCAGATCCCATCAGAATTTTGTATTTGTAGTAAGATGATCCCTCAGTTATAAACAGTCAAAACCTGTTCATCCTTTCTTGATAAAAATGCTTCATCCCTGGAATGGGTCAAATGGACCTTCTCTAAACTATTTGCAATACAATTATGTCCTCCTTCAATTAAGGAGACCAAACTTGTACAAAGTAGTCCTGATATGACTTCAGCAAGTCCCTATACAACTTCAGTAAAATCTCTCTGCATTTACGTTTCATCACCCTTGCAATAAACATCAGAATTTGATTTGCCTTCCTAAGACACTTGTATCTGCATTCTAATGTTTTGTGATTCATGTACCAGAACACTCCAACATCTCACCATTTCTGATGAAGGACTTATGCCCGAAACATCAATTGTCCTATTCCTCGGATGTTGCCTGACCTGCTGTGCTTTTCCAGCATCACACTTTCAACTCATCTCTCTATCGCAGTCTCTGTCCATTTAAGTAGTGTCCTGACTTTCTGTTCTTCTGGCCAAAAATGAGCAAGTTTCACATTTTTCCACATTAATCTGCAAGGCTTTTACCCACTTACTTAGCCCTATCAAAATTACTTGTATGGTCTTTACTTTCTCTTGGCAATTCATTTTCCTACCTACTATATCTTGATGTGATCAGTAAATTTATCAACCATATATGGAGTGCCTTCACCTCAGGAAATGGAGGAGGAATTTGGAGAGCAGGTGAAAAAGTGGCTCAAGATCAATCATAAATTTGTTGAATGGCAGAGCAAGCTCAACAAGCCATACAGCATACTCCTAATATTTCTTGTGCTCTAATGCCATCTTCAACTGTTATCCAAAAACTGAGCCAAGTTGCTATTCAAATTTTTTATTTTGCTGTCACTACCTGAGTTTATCTTGTGCATCTCAGTGTACCTTTCCTTATGTTAATCTCAGAATCATTTAATGTTTCTTTTTATTTATTTTTGTAAGGGTGGCATGGCGGCTCAGTGGTTAGCACTGCTGCCTCACAGCGCCAGAGACTGGGGTTCGATTCCAGCCTCGGGCGGCTGTCTGCGTAGAGTTTGCAGGTTCTCCCCATGTCTGCATGGGTTTCCTCTGGGTGCTCCGGTTTCTTCCCGCAGTCCAAAGATGTGCAGGTTAGGTGAATTGGTCATGCTAAATTGCCTATATAGTTAGGGGGAATGGGTCTGGATGGGTTACTCTTCGGAGGGTCGGTGTGGACTAGTTGGGCCGAAGGGTCTGTTTCCACACTAGGGAATCTAATCTAATCTATTTCTTTCACTTTTTTGACTGTTGCTCTAACTGCATCTTATTCTTTTTTTTTTGCCAATCTCTGCTTTATTGCTTTTGTTGAATGAGAGGTGATTTTACTGCAACAAATTAGATCCTGAAGGT
The DNA here is from genome assembly GCF_047496795.1 of Chiloscyllium punctatum. Taxonomy (NCBI): domain Eukaryota; kingdom Metazoa; phylum Chordata; class Chondrichthyes; order Orectolobiformes; family Hemiscylliidae; genus Chiloscyllium; species Chiloscyllium punctatum. The sequence goes on along the minus strand of NC_092752.1, from coordinate 38,999,803 downwards.
ATTTGACATGGTGGATGTCATGAGGACAATTTCTTTTGGCTGTATTTTTGGGGAGGGCAGATGGGGAAGAGAACAGCACTAGCAAGGAGTCTAATTAGACTTGGTCTAATAAATTTTTCCAGCACCTTTTCTATTTTGGTTCTTTGTTTCTCCCTATCTTCACTCTTGATTTTTCAACCATCTCCAGGAAGCTTTTCAACATTTTCTATTTCTTCATGGATCCCTTGTCTGTTTTAATTTATTTAATTTCAGTCTTATTCTTAACATTTTTTTCATGTGGCCTCTATTTTCTCATTTGCTCTTGTCTCAGCATAATATATTTTTTAACTCTTACTGCTCATCCTTCTTAAAATTTTGTGCTGCTTCATCAATTATACTTATTATGTTTTGTTTTCCAGTGTCTTTCCTAGCTCCATTATTGTCTCATAGATTTTTATTCAGTGTATTACCTTTGTCTTTATTTTACTTGACTTTTTCAACTGTTATCCTTAACCATTTTATATTGTAGCTACTTCTCTTGTCTGTTGTCATTCCTCTCTCCTGTAACAAAGTAAAATTTCCATTCTCTTTATCCTTTGTCTCCTTGTGTCTTGAAGATTTATTTGAGAACATTTACAATCTCTGATTGCTATTGACTGTTGTCTTATGTTCATTTCATAGATTTGCTTAAATATTTATCTCTTACTACCTCAGTAGATGATCTGTTGTATACATGGAAAGGCATGAGCAATCGCATCTTATTCTCTATCTAATCTATATGGATTCAGTTTCTATCTTAAGCACCATTATGTTCTAATTTTGTCCCTTATAAATCTACTGCTGTAATGTTGCCTCTGATTAGTACAGCAGCTCCTACCTCTCCTCCTCCCTACCCTTCAGGGTCTAAAACAAAAGTGCTGAAAAGGGATACAGCATGATTTCCAATTCTCCAAAAAAAATATGATTTTTACCTCTCTTTCTTGCCAAATTATTAAAATGTTTAAGCTTGTTTTTAGGATTCCTTTTAAAGTTCATTTTGTGTCATAAAGACCATAAGACATTGGAACAGTGTTAAGCTATTTGCTCCATCGAGTCTGCTCTGCTATTTGACCATGTCTGATATGTTTCTCAATCCCATTCTCCTGCCTTCTTCCCATAACTCTTGATCCCCTTGCCAGTGCAGAACCTATCTATCTCTGTCTTAATTACACTCAATGACTTGACCTCTTCAACCGTCTGCGGCAATGAGTTCCACAGAATCATCAACCTTTGCTGAAGAAATTCCTCCGTCTCAGTTCTAAAGCTTCATCCCTCCACTCGGAGGCTGTGCCCTTAGATCTTAGCCTTTCTGGTAGAAACATTTTCTCCATGTCCACTATATCCAGGATTCTTAGTATTTTGTAAGTTTCAACCAGATAAGACCATAAGACCATAAGACATAGGAGTGGAAGTAAGGCCATTCGGCCCATCGAGTCCACTCCGCCATTCAATCATGGCTGATGCGCATTTCAGCTCCACTTGCCAGCGTTCTCCCCATAGCCCTTAATTCCTCTAGACAACAAGAACCTATCAATCTCGGCCTTGAAGACATTTAGCGTCCCGGCTTCCACTGCACTCCGTGGCAATGAATTCCACAGGCCCACCACTCTCTGGCTGAAGAAATGTCTCCGCATTTCCGTTCTGAAATGACCCCCTCTAATTCTAAGGCTGTGTCCACGGGTCCTAGTCTCCTCGCCTAACAGAAACAATTTTCTAGCATCCACCTTTTCAAAGCCATGTATTATTTTGTACGTCTCTATTAGATCTCCCCTTAATCTTCTAAACTCCAACGAATACAATCCCAGTATCCTCAGCCGTTCCTCATATGCTAGACCTGTCATTCCAGGGATCATCCGTGTGAATCTCCGCTGGACACGTTCCAGTGCCAGTATGTCCTTCCTGAGGTGTGGGGACCAAAACTGGACACAGTACTCCAAATGGGGCCTAACCAGAGCTTTATAAAGTCTTAGTAGTACATCTCTGCTTTTATATTCCAACCCTCTTGAGATAAGAGACAACATTGCATTCGCTTTCTTAATCACAGACTCAACCTGCATGTTTACCTTTAGAGAATCCTCGACTAGCACTCCCAGATCCCTTTGTGCTTTGGCTTTATTAAGTTTCTCACCATTTAGAAAGTAGTCCATTCCTATATTCTTTTTGCCAAAGTGCAAGACCTCGCACTTGCTCACGTTAAATTCCATCAGCCATTTCCTGGACCACTCTCCCAACCTGTCTAGATCCTTCTGTAGCCTCCCCACTTCCTCAGTACTACCTGCCTGTCTACCTAACTTTGTATCATCGGCAAACTTCGCTAGAATGCCCCCGGTTCCCTCATCCAAATCATTAATATATAATGCGAACAGCTGTGGCCCCAGCACCGAACCCTGCGGGACACCGCTCGTCACCGGCTGCCATTCTGAAAAAGAACCTTTTATCCCAACTCTCTGCCTTCTGTTAGATAGCCAATCCTCAATCCATCCCAGCAGCTCACCTCGAACACCATGGGCCCTCACCTTGCTCAGCAGTCTCCCGTGTGGCACCTTATCAAAGGCCTTTTGAAAGTCCAGATAGACCACATCCACTGGGTTCCCCTGGTCTAACCTACTTGTTACCTCTTCAAAAAATTCCAACAGGTTTGTCAGGCATGACCTCCCTTTACTAAATCCATGTTGACTTGTTCTAATCAGACTCTGCTCTTCCAAGAATTTAGAAACCTCATCCTTAATGATGGATTCTAGAATTTTACCAACAACCGAGGTTAAGCTGATTGGCCTATAATTTTCCATCTTTTGCCTTGATCCTTTCTTGAACAAGGGGGTTACTACAGCCATCTTCCAATCATCCGGGACCTTTCCTGACTCCAGTGACTCTTGAAAGATCTCAACCAATGCCTCTGCTATTTCCTCAGCAACCTCTCTCAGAACTCTAGGGTGTATCCCATCGGGGCCAGGAGATTTATCAATTTTAAGACTTTTTAACTTTTCTAGCACTATCTCTTTCGTAATGGCAACCATACTCAACTCAGCCCCGTGACACCCTTTAATTTTTGGGATATTACTCATGTCTTCCACTGTGAAAACTGACGCAAAGTACTTGTTAAGTTCTCCTGCTATTTCCTTATCTCCCATCACTAGGCTCCCTGCATCAGTTTGAAGTGGCCCAATGTCTACTTTTGCCTGTCGTTTGTTTCTTATGTACTGAAAGAAACTTTTACTATTATTTCTAATATTACTGGCTAGCCTACCTTCATATTTGATCCTCTCATTTCTTATTACACTCTTTGTTATCCTCTGTTTGCTTTTGTATCCTTCCCAATCTTCTGATTTCCCACTGTTCTTAGCCACTTTATAGGATCTCTCTTTTTCTTTAATACATTTCCTGACTTCCTTTGTCAGCCAAGGTTGTCTAATCCCTCCCCGGTTAATCTTTCTTTTCTTGGGAATGAACCTCTGTACAGTGTCCTCAATTATACCTACAAACTCCTGCCATTTTTGCTCTAGTGTCTTCCCGGTTAGCCTCTGCTTCCAGTCTATTTTAGTCAGTTCCTCTCTCATGCCCTCATAATTACCTTTATTCAACTGTAACACCATTACATCAGATTTCGCCTTCTCCCTTTCAAACTCCAGACTGAACTCTACCATATTATGGTCGCTACTTCCTAAGGGTTCCCTTACTTTAAGATCTTTTATAGAGTCTGGTTCATTGCAAAGCACTAGGTCCAGAATAGCCTGCTCTCTTGTGGGCTCCATGACAAGCTGTTCCAAAAAGCCATCCTGTAAGCATTCCATGAATTCCCTTTCTTTAGATCCACTAGATTTCCCCTCATCCTTTAGATTTCCCCTCATCCTTCTAAACTCCATTGCATATAGACCCAGAATCCTCAACTACTTCTCATATGATAAAACCTTCAACCTGGAATCATTCTTGTAAACCACCTCTGGACCCCTTCTAAGGCTAGCACATCTTTCCTTAGATATGGAGCCCAAAACTGCTCCGAATACTGCAGTCTGACCAGAGCCTTATACAGCTTCAGCAGTACATTTCTGCTCTTGTATTCTAGCTGTCTTGAAAAGACTGCTAACATTGCATTTGCCTTCCTAGCTGTGAATTGAACCTGCCTGGTAACCTTAGCAGAATTCTGCACTAAAACTCCCCAAAGTCCCTTTGCACTTCAGATTTCTGAAGCTTTTCCCTGATTAGAAATAGTCTATGTCTCCTCTTCTTACCAAAGTGCATAAACTCACTCTTTCCCCACATTATATTCTGTTTACCACTTCTTTGCCCATTCTCGTAGCTTGTCCAATGCCTTCAGTCGCCTTCTGCCTCCTCAACATTACCTGCCTCTCTAACTATCTTTGTTTTATCTGTAAACCTAGCAGAACTGCCTGCAGTTCCTTTGCCTAGATCATTAATGGATAACGTGAATAATTGTGGTCCTAACATGGGCCCCTACGGAACACAGCTAGCCACCAGCTGCCATCCTGATAATGCTGCATTGTCTTTGTTCATATGAATCAACCTCTCCCCAGTCATTTAGGGTTGGTCATTCATGTCATAATTATGTGATTTATGTGGCTGGACTTTCATCATGGAAGTGAGAGTCAAACATATTTCTGACCTTGCATTTCCTACTCCCTTCTTGGCATGAAGGGAGTGTCATGACTTCTGTTCAGTCTGGAGTCGCACCTACTGCCAGGAGGTGGAGGTGCTCTGTAACTGAAGCATCCAGGTTAGAAATCCCTTCTCTGTTGCAGATATATCTGCTTAGTTCTGCAGATCAATGTAAAGCCCTGCACCCTCATCTCTCATAATCCCCTCCTCCCCCCAGAGACTCTATGTCAGACCCGTTAACAGTGAAGGCCATACATAAACTTGGAGGTCGAGTTGGGAATGTGAAGGGCTCCTTACATGCCACTATCCTGCATGACTAAATACCATCTCTGCCTCCAAATGCAACATCATGGAAATAGCCTTTGTGTCTGCCCTTACTGAAGACAGAACAAGTTGCATGCCAGAAATAGGAGATAACCGAGAGACTTAAAAGTTGAGAAAATTAATTGGTATAAGCAGAGAAAAAGGTCAGAGAAATTTTAAGGAACTAAAATCTGACAAATCCCAGGGTCCTAATGACCTTGTCATAGAGATCTAAAAGAGATAACTGCTGAGATTGTGGATGTGCTTTTTAAGGAGGGATAGCAAACCCAGGACAACAGACTGGTTAGCCTGACTTCAGTCATTGGGAGATGCTGGAATCTATTAATAGGGAAGTTTTAACTCTGCACTTATTTGAATTATGCAGTGTCTTTCTAAGTTAGCATTGTTTTACAAAAGGAAAATCAGAGTTTTTTGAGAATGTAACTAGTAGGATAGATAAAAGAATCAGTGGAAGTATTATACCTAGATGTCCAAATGTTTTTGCTGAGGGACCACACAAAAGATGATTTAGGCAAGATATGGAGTTAGAGGTATTATATTAAACAATCGCTTATCCATGGTGATAGTCAGGAAACAAGGAGTATGTAAAACAAGACATATTCAAGTTAATAGGCTGAGATGACTGAAGTGCTGGAGTTTCAGCTAATTGTGGCTTACATAAATAACTTCGACACAATACTCTTTTTATTTTGACCCATTTTGATAACACAAAGCTAGGTGATAATGTAAACTGTGAAGAAGGCACAGGCTGTGAGGAGATGTAGACAAATAAAACAAATAGACAACAAGTCATGAGATGAAGTATATTCTGGGTGAGATCAATCATTTTGTCAGTGGATTAGAAAAGCAGATTTTTTTTAAAGGTGTGGTGTTCTGATGGGATTTGATTATATTTGTACAAAGAATGGAAAGAATAGTAAAACAATTAGGAAGATAAAAGGCATGTTGGCCTTTACTGTAGGGACTTTAGATTACCAGAATAAAAATGTCTTGCTGCAATTGTACACGGTCTTGGTAACACCTTTTGGAATATATGGCTTCTTAGTATTACGATTGGACTATTAATCCAGAGACCCATGTAATGTCCTGGGTTCGAATCCTGCCATGGCATATTGTGCAATTCATATTCTACAAAGTCTGGAATTAAGAGACTAATGATGACTATGATTGTCGATTGCCAGAAAACCCATCTGGTTCCCTAATGTTCTTTAGGGAACGAAACTACCGTCCTCACCTGGTGTGGCCTGCATTAGACTCCAGTCCCATAGCAGTCTAATTTCCCACTTGTGTAATTTGAAATGGACAATAAATGCTAGCCTAGCCAGTGAAGCCCATATCCAGTGATTGAATTTTAAAAATACATATATGGAATACTGTATTCAGTTTCAATCTCCCTATTTTAATAAAGTTTTTCATGGAAGATGCCAAAACAAAGATTTGCATGATTGGTCCCTGTAGTGAGGATGTTGACCTATGTTGAGAGGCTCAATAAAATTGGGTCTTTATTCATTGAAGCTTGAAAGAATGAGGGTAGATTCTCAGACATTATTTGCACAGGTCAGTGAATTTAAATCATAAGGACAGAATCTCAGGATAATGAACCTTTAAAGCTGAAGTGAGGAGAAATTGCCTTTTTTAAAAGGTTGAAGATCTTTGGAATTCTTTATCCCAGAGGCTTTTTCTTCCTCTCATTCTTTTGGGGGATGTGGGTGTTGCTACACAAGCCAGCACTCACTATCCATCCACAGTTGTCCTTGAGACAGAGGTGGTGAAATGGGGCACCAACAATGCTGTCAGGAAGTGGGTTCAAGGATTTTGACTCAGTGACATTAAAAGAATGGTGATATTGTTCCAAATCAGGATTGTGTGCAGCTTGGGGGGGCAACTTGACGAGGTAGCATTTTCAAGCATCTACTGTTCTTGTCCTTCTAAGTGTTAAATCTCAAAGTTTAGAAGGTGTAGTCAAATGCATCTTGTTGAATTTCTGGATAATCCATTCTCTAATATATTTAAGGGTCAACCAAAGAAATGTTTGGCACCTCCAGGAATTAAGTGATATGGGGACTGGCCAGAAAAATGGAATGGAAGCCAGAGATTAACCCAGAGTCTATTTGAATGACAGAGCAGACTTGATGAGCTGTATCATCTACTCTTGCTCTTATTACTTGTGTTCTTGGGATTGGGCAGAAATGTGCAGTTAATACAGAGGTGGTTGAATACGTACAATTGCCATATGGTCTATTCTTGCTCCTGTTTCTTATACTATCAACAAATGAACATAATGTATCAGATCCATTTGCAGGGTTTCCTTAATTTTGAGCATCTATCACTCATCTCGTTTCCTTAAGGGGAGTGTGAGTGATAAACGTTTTGCAAATACTTTGTAGCACCAATGTCCCTAAATGGGAAGTATTCAGCAGATCTGACAGCCTCTGGGGAGAGAAACATTTTAGCTCAATGCCCTTTCAGCAGACCTGAGAAAAGTTTGAGATATAATAGTGGAGAGCACAGAGTGACAGGAAAGTCTGTGATACAGTGATAGACAGGAGAGTTTGAACACAGGAAACTCCTACAGTGCCACATAAAATGGTGATAGTGCAGGAAAAGAAACAACAAATGTGCTGAGAGCAGGTGTGCTGCTATCTGAAAGTGAAAATAAGAGAACTAAAACATGTGAAGAAAAGGAAACAAACTAGAGGGCTGAGTTAGAGTCTGAAATTCTTGAACACAATGTTAAATCCAGAAGGTTGTAAATTGTGCAATTAATGAGATGTTGTTCCTCAAGCTTATATTGAGCTTAATTTGAACCATGCAGCAGGCCAAGGGCAAAGATGTAGGCAAGGTAGACAGACCATGGAGTTTCATGCTTGTGGACTGAATGGAGCTGTTTCACAAGGTAGTAATTCATTCTGCATTTGAGCTCTGTAATATAGAGGAGACCACATTGAAGAAAACAGCAAATACGGTAAACTAAATTGGAAGTAGTACAACTCTGAAAGAAATGCTTGAAGCTTTTGGATGGGTTGAAAGGGCAGCTGTTTCGCCTCCTACTTTGGTACAGAAAGGTGCTTTGGGATTTCAATGTTGTTTTAGCACAACAGAAGACTGAAACTGGGTATTCTTGAAAGTGGTGGCTGTGTGGAATGCTCTGCCCCAAAGGGCAGTGGAGGCCCAATCTCTGGATTCATTTAAGAAAGACTTGGATGGAGCTCTCAAGGATTGTGGAAACAAGGGTTATGGAGATACGGCAGGAACAGGATACTGATTAAGGATGATCAGCCATGATCATATTGAATGGTGGTGCAAGCTCGAAGGGCAGAATGGCCTACTCCTGCACTTATTGTCTATTATGGATGGAGTGGCCCCTTCAGAATGCTAGAAGAAGAGTGGAAGATCTGTTGGGAGTCGAAAAACTTTGATTTATTGTACAGTGATCAGTGGGAAGAGGAGATGTCCTGTGTAGCTTAATGGCAGAAGACAGAGACCTGTGGTAGAAGTTGGCTTTGTGCACTGGAGGCCTGTCACCAATAGTGTTCCACAGGGATTGATTCTGGGTCGTTTTTCGTTTGTCGTTAATATCAATGATTTTGATGAGAATATAGAAATCTAGTAAGTTTTCCGATGACACCAAAGTTGGTGGCAAAGTAGACAGTCAAGAAGGTTTTCTAAGATTACACAGGGATCTTGATAAAATGGCTCAGTGGGCTGAAAAATGGCAGATGGTGTTCAATCTGGATAAATTTGAGTTATGTTTTGGTACAACAAATAAGGGTAGGGCTTATTACAATTAATGGTAGTGTTGTAGAACAGAGGGACCTAGGAGTAGAGATAATTCTTTGAAGTTTGCACCACATGTAGACAGGGTGGTTAAGAAGGCACTTGGCTCACTTGCCTTCATTGCTGAGTTTGTTGAATACAGGAGTTGGGAAATCATGTTGACATTGTACAGATGAGGGCTCTTCTACAATACTGTATCTAGTTCTGATTACTCAGTTATAGGGAGGATATATTAAGCTGAAAAACATTCAAAAGAGATTTACCAGGATGTTGCCAGGTATGGAAAGTTTGAGGTATAAAGAAAGGCTGGATAGGCTGGGACCTTTTTCACTGAAGCATTGAGGTTGAGAGCTAACCTGATAAAAGTTTATAAAATAATGAGGGTTATAGACAGGGTTACTTTTCCCTAGGATGGGGGATTTCAAGATTGGGGGGAACTTTTTTTAAGGTGAAAGGAGAGATTTAAAAAATGCATGAAGGTTAGATTGTTCTAAACAGAGGGTGGTTTGCGCATGGAATGAACTTACTGAGGAAGTAGTGGATGTGGGTACAATTACAAAATGTTTAAAAACACTTTGATAAGTACATGAATAGGAAAGGTTTAGATGGATATGGACTAGGAGCAGGCAGGTGGGACTAGTTCATTTAGGAATTATGTTTAGTATGGACTATTTGGACTGCAGGGTCTATTTCTATGACTTGGAGATGGGGCAGAGGGAGAGCATAATGTTGAAAATGTGATAGTTGAGGACCCTGCCAGGCATCGGTTCAAAGAAAAATGAAGACCTCTCAGAAGCACCAATGCAATCTTTATTTCAAGTACCGTAAGAAGCACACTCCCTGCTGACCAAGCCCCAAATATATCGTGGTTTACTTATGCAACTTCCAAGGTGTATTCGCTGTTTCAAAATGTGCTGCTCTGTGCCTTGGAATATCAAATAGGCAATCACCTTTGTAGAGCTTCTATCCACAAATGTGTCTTTCAACTTCACCACAAATTGGTAAATTGGTGTCTTTGAACTTGCTATCCATTGCTGACATCCGCTCTCCTTGGCCTATTGTACCAGTGAAACACCAATATAATATAGTACATCATCTTCCGATTGCATGTTTAACAGTTTCAGAACTGAAACTTTGCAGTTTTCCTTTATTTTTGCTTTCAGTTAGCAGCACATCTATATCTTTTATTTCAACTCCATCACAAATTCCTTTGACCCTGTAATATTAACTCTTCTATCATTCAATTTCTCACATCTTCCATCCTAAAATAGAGCTTTTTTTCAGCCATCCCTTATTTAAAAACTGTTCTAACTTGCCCTGGTCTTGTAAAAAGGTTACTCACAAGCCTAAAGTATTAATTCTGCTTCTCTCCCAACAGAAGCTACCTGACCTGAGTTTGTCCAAAATTTTCTGTTTATATTTAAAATTTCTGGTATCTACTGTGTTCCGCTTTTTGATCCCAAAGCAGGGCTCTTGCTTATGTATGATGCGGAAGTGTATTTGATCAAATGAGGAATTCTTCTGTCAGAGATGAATTTTCTTTATGTTGCTTCCTCTGGTACCCCTAAATTGGTGTATTCCAGTGTGTGAAAGATGACCCTCAGAAAAGAACCTTGGAATATGTGTCATGTTCCCCTTGATACAATACAAATTATTATAACACATGTCACTTGTTTTTGTAGTAAGTGTACTTGTACTTTTGCAGCACATTAGATTTCTCTGCAACAGATTACTATTAAAACATTATCACATAGCTTCTAAAACACATTCATTTTCATTTGTTATTTTTAGTGACCAAAGTACAGACAGATTTTATTGCATTGGAATTTTTTACAAGTGAAAAAGCTATTTATGTGCATCCATGTGCTTTCCAGGTATCTTTACAGGCATCTTCTCATGTTCTACAACAAAAATCCTGATGTGGTGAACCAGTCTATTTTTTGTATCGACACTGGAAGGAACGTTATTACTGTAAAGGATCGTATTAACTTTCACCTTTACCTGAATCAACTACCAAAAGGAGCTGCACAGATAAAACAGTTGTAAGTTAACAAGTCAGAGTTTTGAGTTAGTCTAATGTTGAGCTGGTATGAATACATGCATAAAGTAATGCATATTTTATAAGAATGGTATTCATTTTGTTGAAGTCTAGGTTCTAAACAGTGACTTGCTTGGGGGTAATTTTCCCAAAACTCCATAAAAAATGTATTTGCTACTTTTAGAGCATGTCCAATGAATGTGAAAAATGTGTATAATATTTTGAATATTTTACATTATTTCTATTCTCTTTCTAATATTGAGGTGCTGATAATTTCAGGATATATAGTTTTCAAATCTGACAACAAATTAGACTGTCTTCAACACAGATTCATTAAACTTGCTTTTTATGCTTCATGTGGACCTGGTCACAATTCTGTCACACATTCAGCGCACACTGCAATATTATTTCCATTATTAAATGAGAAGCTAAGTTATGTCATAATTCCCTAGCTATGCCTTTAGCTGCATTCTTCTACTGCTGGAATATAAATATGAGAACTTAAAAGCTCACAAACATGTTTCCATTGACAAAAGCTTGAATTAATCAATTGATGATAGGCATTGATGTTAGAATCATTTGCCAACTTCAGATTGTGTGTAATTCCTGTTGTTAATAAAAAACTCTAAAAGTTGCCTATAGTTATACATTAGTGCTCTGTGTTACTCTACCTTAAGTTAGTGACCCCAACCAATTGTTTTCTTTTAATTTGATAACATTATCTATCCTGACAGTAGAATATAATAAGCTACACTTTCTAATGACTAGCAATTATAGTTAAACCGTCTCTCCACTCCTATTTGTTTTGCTTTAAGACAGAGTTCTGCAGTTCTAGCAAAACATTCAAATCACAGCTGCTTCAGAAATATTGTGCTTCCCTTAAATCCAGTATTGTGTTTGTAGTTCAGTCCTCACTTTCTCCCAGAAGTCGAACCATGCTCAGTGTTCCCACAGTAGTGGTTGCAATATTTTGTGTTTTAAATGCCCAGCAGAACAGTTACTTTGGCAGTTCTTGGTGACAGGATAAGTGTGTAATACAAGTATAGCAATCAGGTACAAAAAAAAGTGCTGCAAGAACTCATCAATAGATAATAGGTGCAGGAGTAGGCCATTCTGCCCTTCGAGCCCACACAACCATTCAATATGATCATGGCTGATCATCCTTAATCAGTATCCTGTTCCTGCCTTATCTCCATAACCCTTGATTCCACATCAGGCAGTATCTGTGGATAGTGAAACAAAGTTAATATTTGAGTTTAATATAACTCTTCATATTGGACTGACATTGTTAACCTTATTTCCAGATGTTACTAGACCTGCTGAGTTTCTCCAGCTCTTGCTGTTTTGATTGCAGGTTTCCAGCATCTATGGAACTTTTATGTAGGGGTAGGGTGTCACATAAGTGGTATTAGATCCAGCAGTGGAGAGGGAGTGTTGAATCCAGCAAGTTGGGTAGTGGGTGAGAGAGGGAGGGAGAAAGAGAGACTTGGTGGATCCTGTAGTAGAGGGAAGAGGGTCGTTGAGCTATGGGGGAACAGGAGTGATCTGTTAGCTTTTGTACTGGGCAAAGTGGGGCTTTGGGTGCAGGTGGCAAAAGGGTTGTATTGAGGTGGAGTTGGGGATGTGTGGTAAGTTAGTGTCAATTTAGTAGTTACCAAGGAATTAGACTAGATTATTACTCTTCTAACTTCTCCTTGATAACTATTATCAGGAGTGGAACTTTCTTAAATGGATATTTTCAGAAGGTTGCAGGTGCAGGGGTACTGCCCATTGAAATGTTCATTTTCCTGTGCAGTTCCCTCCCAAGTGTGCTATGTATGGGATTTTGCAGGATTCCAATGAACAACCCTCAACTACACTACAGAAATGGCTAGCTGGTCATTTGGTCCTTTGTCATTGGAATTGAAGTGCACTGGTATCTTCCTTTTTTGTCAAATGTAGCTGCGAGGTGAAGCTGGCCTGCTAAGGAGTAAATAACTATTATCTAATTAATTATATGACACTTCAGAGCATGCAAGGTCTCTTCTTCCATTCATTGCGACCATAAACCTGGCTGCACCTCATCCAATAGAATGGACAAAAAGGAAGTCAGGTGATCTTAGACCTATACTTAAGTTTGTTCCTTGAACCTTCACTCTATAACTCCTTCAACTGAATGATTATTACTCTGATATAATGGAGTGCAAAGTTAGTTTTCAGGATTAGCCAGTGATTCTGTACTCTGGTAGAAAATGTAAGATTAAAATCAAAAGTTTAACACAATATCACTAGAGCCATTAGCTCACCCTGATCACTCATCTTGGACATAACCAGCATGTATTTATTCCAAAATATATTTCCATCAGTCTTTTTTAAAAAAAAACTCAAGGAAGTACTTAACATTGTCTACTAGTAATCTGGTACCCAAAATAAATTGTTGCAAATGAAATTAATAGATTGCTATAAACAAGCATCAAAACTTATGGAAATTGCAAAGAGAAAACAGCAAGTTAACATGTTAAGGTTGTTTTCTGATATCTCATGGCTGTTAAGGCGCCTCACCACTACTGTACACATGGATACTCAGAAACATGTTAAATTATGATTTAAATTAAGTCAAACTTGTTACATCTTAATAATTTTCCAATTAGAAAATTGCAGCTATTCAAACCATTAAGTTACTTTCTGTGACTTGAGTTTTTGTAGTTTCCCCGAACCCTTTTAAGGGATTTTTTTAAACTTCGTAAGATTAAAGTCAACATGTTAACTTAGCTATTTGCTTTAAGGTTGCTTATTGACATATTTGTTTTTCCACCTCTATTTGTAACTTGTAAGGGCAATGTATAACCTTTTCCTTATACAGGCATCTGGCTCCTCACTCAATATCTACCTTTCACACTAATAAAGAGATGGAACTTCACGTTATTTTGGATGGGAAGGTGTTCGCAATTAGTCATTGCAGTCCTGAAGTAACTGCTTCTAGAGTGTGCAGCATGTCAGCCAGTGATAAACTTACTCGTTGGGAAGTGCTTGGAGTTCAAGGTGCTCTACTTAGTCACTTCATTGAACCCATCTACATCAACAGCATTCTTATTGGTAAGTGTGATATTTCCATACCAAGAAAATTCATAATCTGCTAAAGTAGCCATCATTATTAAAATAATAATGCATTTTTTAATTATAGTGTTTTAGCATTTGGGTCCAATTAGGTATTTTGTAGCTTGTCAAAAGGTAATGAATATTTTTGATTTTTCTTAAATTACCTATGTTCAAGAAATTTATTATTCATTCTCATATGCACCAATGCTGTCTGTCGTCATGTTTGTTCTACTCCAAATCACATCATTTTCATTTTCTGTCAGAATGAGTGGAAGTTATTCATGGAATATATTAATCAGACTAACAAGTTTAAATGGCTTTAATTTCATGTCTGAGAATCAGGTAAAGCTTATCATTTTACCTAGATTAAAATGGGCACTTAAAGTGCTTTGAATGAGAAGGCATATTTGCATGCTGTACAATAATCAGATGCACAGCTTAAAGGTATTGTTTCAACAACTCTGTCAACAAGTGCCATGAATAGAATCAAAGTTACATCCCCTTGCAGATAAAAAACAAAAACTGTGAATGTTATGTTCAGAGACAAAAATAGAAATTGCTGGAAAAGCTGAACAGGTATTTTACAACATCTGTGGAAAGAAATCAGTCAACGTTTTAGGTCAAGTGACCCTTCCTCAGAACAGTTCTAAGGGTCACTTGACCCAAAATGTTATCTCTGACTTCACTCCACAGATGCTGCCCCGTCTGCTGAGCTTTTCTAGCAATTTCTATTTTTGTCACATCCTCTTGTGGATGTTGAGAACCGATATAACTTAGAGCAACACTGAAAACAATTTGGTTTGATGGCTGTGTTTAGGGGCAATGCTGTAGTTGGATAGTTATGATTTGGAGATGCCGGTGTTGGACTGGGGTGTACAAAGTTAAAAATCACACAACACCAGGTTATAGTCCAACAGGTTTAATTGGAAGCACTAGCTTTCAGAGCGCCGCTAGTTGGGTAGAGCACCAAGTGCACTTCTGCAGAAATAGTAGCACAGAGCACTACATCACAGTCAAGCCACTGAGTGGCACGTGCCTGTTATAAAGATAGCACTGCCTAAATATCCATGGGGCATAAACATACACGTGTAAAAGCACAAAGTAGCTCTGCCTGAATGAATGAGAATTGAAGTCCTGCATTAGAAATAGAAATGTCACGTGCAACAGGTTGAGAACAAATGCAAAGGCAGAGCAAAGAAAAAGAGATGGCTTGATAGGTTGCAAAGAACAGACTATTTAGATGGTTACGGAAGGCAAAACATGGGTCATAATGGGGCAAATTTTACTTTCTAATGTTTACACTGGTGCAACTAATCAATCAGTTATAACCGCTTTTTCAAAACAACATACCTGATCAAATAGGTCTTTCTTTGTTGTAACTGGCTATCATTGGTTGCTTCACTCAATTGTTCTGCTATTTTATAACCCCCTCTAGTGAAATGTATGTTTTGACCTTCTTTTGAGGTCAAGACGCTGAACAAATTGAGCAAGTATCATGTCATTTACAACATGGAATTTGAAGTCAAGTTGACAGAATGGAAGTTAATGGTGTCAGCCCTTCACAGATTTTTATCTGTAAGGAAATCAAGGGTAATAAGGAAAAGACAGGAAAATGACATTGAGAGGCATAGATAAGGTAAAGTTAAAAATCACACAATACCAGGTTATAGACCAACAGGTTTATTTGGAAGTACTAGCTTTCAGAGCGCTGCTCCTTCCACTAGTTACCTGATGAAGGAGCAGTGGTCTAAAAGCTAATACTTTCAAATAAACCTGTTGGACTACAACCTGATGTTGTGTGGCTTTTAACTTTGTTCACCCCAGTCCAACACTGGCACCTCCACATCATAGATAACTGAAAGCTTCCCCGTATGGCAGGGGAATCTAAAACTAGACGGCATAGATTTAAGAGGAGAGATACAGAAGAGTCCAGAGGGGAAAGTTTTTGACACAGAAGGTGGTGAGGATTATCATAGAACCACAATTATTATGGTGCAGAAGACAGCTATTGTCCCATTTCCAATAAACGGCTTATGCAGACCTTGTGAAATTGACATGTTTGACCTCTTCCCACCATATCATGAAATAAACAAATGTGTTAATTGAACAATGGTTCAATAGGCTGACAGTATTACTTGTCTAACAACATTTATTAGTTGAACAATTGAAACTGATCGAATACCATCCTGTTCATAGTAGTCAGTGCCTATTAATATTAAATAGTTTGGTGACATCTTGTCTGCAGGGGAATTGTTTTATCTGGAGTTCCCATGAACAGAGACGCCTTGGGGAACTTGGCAGTGGGTATGGAGGTACAGCAGCATTGTCAGTGAGAGAATCCAATTAGCGGGCCATTTAACGAACATGTTTCCTCCAGTCAGGGAAATGGCTGTCACAGCCAATTCCTGTGAATAGCTTCAGCAATTTAGCATGTCTCCTCTAAGCAAGGAAAATGGCTTCCACGCTCAAAATGATTCCCCTTCTCCCACAGCTATTCAGCCCGTTGTGCCTGCACCAGTTCTATCACATAGTACCAACCTTCTACCTTTTCCCTGTATTACTGCACACTAGATCTATCTAAATAATCATCTATTGCCCTCTTTCTTAGCAATGATCTCATTGAATAACAAAGCAGATTTAGTCATAAAGTCATATAGTATGGAAGTAGACCCTTCTGTCCAATTTGCTCATCCAGCCACATTTCCCAAACTAAACTAGTCCCATTTCCCTGTTTTTGGCCCATATCTGTCTTGAAAGGCCAAATGGGCTACTTCAGCTCCAATCAATGCCTTATGATCTCCGGACCGTGGACACTACACTGATCTAGATAGCTACTTCAGACCTGGCTGGCAGGGTCTGATGCCATTGTTTCCTCTAGCAGTCCTGGGGGAAAAGCCCCTGCTTTCCACTACACCATCCACCAAAAAATCCAGATCCCTCTCAACAAAGTGAGTGCCAATTTACTTCTTTCTGCCATCTCTATGGTAATTCTTCCCATTGTGTGTATGGTAAAGAACAATTCCTGACTTGCAGCATTTAAGCTGGTGCATGGCTGGGATTTAAATATGGCCTAGACAGTGAAAAACCTGGCAAGTAGCTCTACCAGAGTTGATTGGTAGATCATCAGTGCACGGAACCATAGAGTCATGTTGCATACAGAATGGAGTGAGAACTAGAAAATTTCATAAGATGATCCACTAGACCTTACAGAAAGAAACTCTCCACAAAATTCCTGAAAAAAAAATTCTGCCTGTAGGGTTCAATTTGAGCTGTTCTAGCTGTGACCATGAGAAAAAGTATTGATGAGGACTAAGAGTGGCGAAAGAAGGCTTTCAGCATGCTAGCTTTCATTGGTCAGAGCATTGAGTATAGGAGTTGGGACGTCTTATTGCAGGTGTATAAGATGTTGGTGAGGCCACATTTAGAGTCATAGAGAGTCATCAAGATGTACAGCATGGAAACAGATCCTTCGGTCCAACTTGTCCATGCTGACAAGATTTCCCAACCCAATCTAGTTCCACCTGCCAGTACCTAGCCCATATCCCTCCAAACCCTTCCTATTCAAAAACCCATCCAGATGCCTTTTAAATGTTGCAATTATACTAGCCTCCACCACTTCCTCTGGCAGCTCATTCCATAAGCGTATCACTATCTGAGTGAAAAGGTTGCCCCTTAGGTCTCTTTTATATTTTTCCCTTCTCACCCTAAACCTATGCCCTCTAGTTCTGGACTCCTCCACCGCAGGGAAAAGACTGTCTACTTATCCTATCCATGCCCCTCATGATTTTATAAACCTCTGTAAGGTCACCCCTCAGCCTCCAATGCTCCAGGGAAAACAGCCCTAGCCTATTCAACCTCTCCTTGTAGCTCAAATCTTCCAACCCTGGTAACATCCTTGTAAATCTTTTCTGAACCCTTTCAAGTTTCACAACATCTTTCTGATAGGAAGGAGACCAGAATTACTCACAATTCCTAATCAATGTTCTGTACAGTTGCAACATGACCTCCCAACTCCTGTACTCAAAACTCTGACCAATAAAGGAAAACATATCAAACGCCTTCTTCACTATCCTATCTACCTGCGACTCCACTTTCAAGGAGCTATGAACCTGTACTCCAAGGTCTCTTTGTTCAGCAACACTCCCAGGACCTTACCATTAAGTGTATAAGTCCTGCTAAGATTTGCTTTCCCAAAAAGCGGCACCTCCCATTTATCTGAATTAAACTCCATCTGCCACTTCTCAGCCCATTGACCCATCTGGTCAAGATCCTGTTGTAATCTGAGGTAACCTTATTCCCTGTCCACTACACCTCCAATGTTAGTGTCATGTTGTAATCTGAGGTAACCTTATTCCCTGTCCACTACACCTCCAATGTTAGTGTCATCTGCAAGCTTACTAACTATACCTCATATACTCACATCCAAATCATTTATATAAATGATGAAAAGTAGTGGACCCAGCACTGATCCTTGTGGCACTCCACTGGTCACAGGCCTCCAGTCTGAAAAACAACCCTCCTCCACCAGCCTACAGCCAGTTCAGTATCCAAATGGTGAGTTCTCCCTGTATTCCATGAGAACTAACCTTGTTCACTAGTCTCCCATGGGCAACCGTATCAGACGCCTTATTGAAGTCCATATACAACCCACTTGCCGCTCTGCCCTCATCAATCCTCCTTGTTACTTCTTCAAAAAACTCAAGTTTGTGAGACATGATTTCCCACACATAAAGCCATGTTGACTATCCCTAATCAGTCCTTGCCTTTCCAAATACATGTACATCCTGTCCCTCAGGATTCCCTCCAACAACGTGCCCACCACCGACGTCAGGTTCACTAGTCTATAGTTCCCTGGCTTGTCCTTACCACCTTTCTTCAATAAGAGACCACGTTAGCCAATCTCCAGTCTTCTGGCATCTCAACTGCGACTATCGATGATACAAATATCTCAATAAGAGGCCCGGCAATCACTTCCCTAGCTTACCACAGAGTTCTAGGGTACATCTGATCAGGTCCTAGGGATTTTAGAGTACTGCGTACAGTTCTCGTTACCCTACAGAAAGGATATTATTAAGCTAGAAAGAGTGCAGAAAAGATTTACTAGGATGCTACCTGAACTGGAAGGATTGGGCTAATAGGAGAGCGGATACGCTTTTTTTTAACAGGAGCACAGAAGGTTGAGGGGTGACCTTATCGAGGTATATAAAATCGTGAGAGGCATTGATAAGGTAGATAGCTGACAGTTTTCCCCCTATGGTAGGGAATCTAAAACGAGGGCATAAGTTTAAGGGGAGAGATACAAAAGAGTCCAGAGGGGCAGTTTTTTCACACAGGAAGGTGAGTGTCTGGATTGGGCTGCCAGAGTTAATGGTGGAAATGAATACAATTGTATCACTTAAGAAACATTTAGATCGGTACATGGATGGAAAAGTTTTGGAGGGATATGGACCAAACACAGGCAAATGGGACTCGTTTAAATTGTGAAGACTAGGTGGCATGGACAAGTTGGGCCATAGGGCTTGTTTCCGTGCTGTAGACCTCTATCATTCTAAGAGAGCATTCCAAGGAACAATGTTAAAGGCAGTGGGATTAATCTGTTTTACTTAATATTGGCATCCTGATTTATAACAACTTTAAACCCCTGGAGTATCAGCACCAAACAGTGACTGCGAGAATGAAGGAACATGAGCAGATCATATAGCCACTATTTTCAGTGAGATTGAGGGTATTACTTAACACTATATATCAGGCTTTAGTCCATAATCTTAGTATTAATTTTTAATTAATGTAGAATTGGGGGATGGTTCTGTTATTTTTTAATCTGCTAATTGTTTAGACAGAGTCTCCCTAACTAGCAATGCTCAATAGCCAATCAGTTGACAAAGTTAATTTGATGCCTCACCCAATTTTAATTTCTATTCATGATTCTGAACCTATAGACAATGATAGTTAGCCCCAAAGTCCTCTGAACTCCCAGGCCACTTTTGACGTCTTCAACTTTTAATCATGTTTAGGTAAGTGTTATATAAGTACAAATTATCTTTTTCAATTTTAAATGAAAATTACTTAAGAAAATATAGGATACTTGAGGCAAAAGCTTTGAAATGGTTAGGTTTGTAGTCTTCTGTCCATAAAGCTGGTTGTGGTGATTAAATTGCTTGCAAATTAAATGTTTATTAGAAGATCCTCTGCCATTTAATAAACTTTAGAAACATAACTACTTGAATTTTTATTGTTTAAATGTAATGTTTTTTCTCTCTCCACAAATGGGAAAAGGATTCAGAAGAAAGATCACTGGACATGATACGTTAACTCTAATTTCTCTCCACTGGTGTTACCAGATTTGCTGAGTTTTTCCAGCAATTTCTATATGTTTCACACTGTTAAGTCTTCCTTACTATTTGCCCTTCAATTTGTGTCAACTCTTATCTGTACTGTGCATCATGCCTCTAACTTCCTCCTTGTAAAACTAAATTAAGAATGAAACCAATCAGTTCAAATGCTTATAACATCATCTTTGATTTGGTCCTCCAGGTGACACCAACTGCACAGATACACGTGGAGTAGAGGTTGCAATTAAACAGCGTGTAGATGACTCACTGACTTCAAAGCTCCCAAATTTCTACATTGTCAGCAAACCACAAATATGTCTTACAGAAACTGCCTTTCCCTGTCTAACAAATTCTGTTCATAAAACCCTCAGTCTGAACTGGTCTCAGTCAGATTCTTTGGTAGAAGTGGTGAATGGTACAACTGGAAGAATTGCTGAAAGGTAAAAAGCTGTTACAAGCTATGTTATTTGAGTAACTTTTAATTTCAGCATAGATTATCTAAAAGTGTAATAAAAGTAGTACTGCTTGCTATTTTTTGCCTAAAACATGTAATACCATATATGTTATACTCTCATACTGGATATGTTTCTTGTACAATTTCTTCTTTCCCATTCGTTGGCAGCATTAATTAAGGGTGGTGATAAACTATCATTTATGATGAATGCATTTCTGTACCCTTCAATTTCTTAAATTCCAATTTCTCATTAACTGAATCACTGCATCCTGGTATCACACATCCTTTAAAAACTTCAGGTGTTGAAATTGGTTTTGATCAAGGCTACTCTTTTCTGTACCTACTGGTGCTATAAGCTTTACAAACTTCAAGTAACCCCATTTGGGTTGTAAGATTTTGTTTTGGTTATATTTGAAACAGCATCAAAATCATCTCTTCTTGTAGTAGGAATAGCCCTTGGAGGACTTTTACAGATACAAAGTGTGAATTCTTCCAGTTACATTTAAAGCTGGTTAGCAAGGTTAGATCTCATGGAATACAGGGAGAGCTAGCTATTTGGATACAGAACTGGCTCGATCATAGAAGACAGTGGGTGGTGATGGAGGGTTGCCTTTCAGACTGGAGGCCTGTGACAAATGGTGTGTCACAAGGATCGGTGCTGGGTCCACTGTTTTTTGTCATTTATATAAATCTTTTAGATCTGAACATAGGAGGCATGGTTCATAAGTTTGCAAGTCACACCAAAATTGGAGGTGGACAGCGAAGAAGGTAACCTCAGTACAATGGGACCTTGATCAGATGGGCCAATGGACGGAGTGGCAGATGAAGTTTAATTTAGATAAATGTGAGGTGCTGCATTTTGGAAAGCAAATCAGAGCAGGAGTTATACACTTAATGGTAAGGTCCTGGGGAGTGTGACTGAACAAAGAGACTTTGGAGTGCAGGTTCATACTACCTTGAAATTAGAGTCGCAGGTAGCTAGGATAGTGAAGAAGGCGTTTGGTATGCTTTCCTTTATTGGTCAGAGCATTGAGTATAGGAGTTGGGCTGTATAGGACATTGGCTAAGCCACTTTTGAATTATTGTGTGCAGTTCTGGCCTCCATCCTGTAGGAACAATGTTGTAAAATTTAAGAGTACAAAAAAGATTTACAAGGATGTTGCTAGGGTTAGAGAATTTGGGCTATAAGAAGAGACTGAATAGGCTGGGCCATTTTCCTGGAGCATCAGAAGCTGATGGGTGACTTTATAAAGGTTAATAAAATCATGTGGGGCATGGATAAGGTAAATAGACAAGGTCTTTTCCCTGAGGTGTGGGAGTCCAGAACTAGAGGACATAGGTTTAGGGTGAGAAAGGAAAATTTAAACGGCAACTTTTTCATGCAGAGGGTGGTGCATGTGTGGAATTAGCTGCCACAGGAAGTGGTGGAGGCTGGTACAATTACAACATTTAAAAGGCATGTGGATGGGTATATGAATGGGAAGACTTTATAGGGATATGGCCAAGTGCTGGCAAATGGGACTAGATTAGATTGGTATGTCTGGTCGGCATGGACGAGTTGGACCGAAGGGTCTGTTTCCGTGCTGTACATCTCTATGACTCTAATAAAACTGGGATTAAGTTTGTCTAATAGTGTGAGTGAAGCCATTGTCTTTTGTAATTTCCTAAATGCCTAAATTTCATGAACAATTTTTTTTTAATAGTGCCAATTGTGTTTGAGTTTTGCGTTATTTTAGCAATTCAGCCAACCATTAACCCTTTAAAACATTGGAAGAGGTGGCCCTCTGTTCATTCTCATGTATTCTAACATCGCTTGTTCTGTCCATAGTGGATACATAGTTAGTATTTTAGGGGTTTTGGAGAAGTGATATTCATGCTAACTTCCACAGAACTAGGCTAATGTCGCAGGAAATGAAAGTGCATCTTTTAACCACCTGGCTTTGGGCCTTCTTCAGAAATGATGGCACTGACCATTGGGTGACATTGCTAACCAAGAAGTGTGATTGCTATTTTGGGAATGCTCCTGACTCACGATCTCTGCCAAGGAGATGAAACTCCAACCAAAGTTCTGATTGGACTTCATTTCCTATACGTATATTGTTACGATGCAGGGTAAACCCTTCTGCTACTTAAACCAAACACATAGAAAAGCTCACCGTGCCTTGTAATCTGTTAAAGTGTGAGGGATGGAGAACTACCCAAATTCCACTACTTAACGAAATAAAAACAATTTTATTATTTAACTCTGAAAGAGAACATTAAACAACATTAGTTACAACTGTAAGCTTCCTTTCTCTTAAATTTGTTATCCACCTCCCACTCTATAACAATATACTGATCCGATAAAGCCCCTATTAAATATACAGTAAATCAATTATCAAAACTCGCCAGTGTTGTCAATCCTCCTTTGCAGATTTCCCTGGGTCATCTTCAGTCTTCTGCTGCAAAGCTGTTTCATATGACAAGGTACCTTTCAGAGAGAAAGGTTGTGGGCAGTCTGTATGGCAGTAGGTGCTTTTTGTCTCTCTGGCTAACTGTCCAAAATGCCTGTTTTTATACCCCAACGCATCAGATCGTATCATTGATTCAGTGTTGTCGAAACAGTAAAATTCAAATTTAATTGGGTTTTATTACCTTATGGCATAATTTAAACTGGTTGGTTGAATTTGAATTGTTGTGAAAATATAGCAACTAAGCTCAGCTATTTGTTTCACAGCCAAATATTACATTTTTAAATTCTCCAGGACACTGTGACATGATAGGTGTTTACTAGCTTTCACTCTCTTTTAAAGGTACAATACACACCTTCAACTTCATAACAATATGAAGAATAAATGCCTATAGGAACATACAGGAAACTGCCATTGGTAGCTATTTTGATGATTTTCTAAGCAGTTTTATGCAATTTCTAGATCAATGCATTAGCAACATTTTGGTACACTCTATAATACCAACAGGTTACAAACATAGCAATAAAAAGGACGGAGTATGTTTTTTGCCCCTTTTCAGACTGCTCTGTATGTGATCATAGCAGAACTGTTTGTGGCTTTGCCGTCAACTTACTTTCTTCATCAAAAATAGATTGATCCTTGCCTTAAGCTTTGCATTAAAATGTTGAATGACGTTGCTTACACTCTTCTGGGAAGATCATTCCACATACTAACAAACTTCTGAAAGAAAAGAATTTCTGCTGACTGCAGTCTTAAATGAGAGACCATGTCCTTAAACTTGCACCCTCTCGTTCAGAGGGGAAAACATCCTGTCAGCATCCATCCTGCCAAGTTATTTTACCATTTCACAAGATCATCTTTTGTTCTCTTGAGCTCCTTACAGTCCCAACATGCCCCTTTCCTCATAAGATGGTTTCTGGAATCAATTGAGTGAACTTCTAATGCAGATGTATCCTTCCTTGAGTAAGGAGAACCAAACTATCAAATATGGCCTCACTAAAACTATAAAAAAGCATTACACATACCACATCTATAATACTGTGAACAGTTTTGGTCCTTTTATCTAAGGAAAGAAGAGCTGACATTGGAGGAATTCCAGATAAGTTTCATGAGATTGACTCCAGGAATGGAAGGATTTTATGAGCAGAAGTTGAGTCAGTTAAGGCTGTACATGGAGAGGAGAACTTATTGAAACATACAAAACTCTCAGGAAGCTTAACAGGGTAAATGTAGAGAGGTTGTTTCTCCTTGTGGGGAGTGTCCAGAACCAGAGGGCATAGAGTAAGAAGTTGTCATTTAGTACAGAGATGATTTTTTTTTGGAGTTGCATTATTTACTACAAAGAGCTGTTGAGGTTGGGTTGCTAAGAATGTTAAAAGCTGAGATAGATTCTTAATCAGTAAAGGAATTTAGAAGTGTAGTGAAAAGGCAGAAAAGCAGATTTGAAGGGTATCAGATCAGCAATTATTCTATTTGAACGGTGAAATAGACTCGATGGACCCAATAGGCCTATTACAGTTCATGCATCTTTTGGTATGAGGCTCTGTACATTAATATCAAAATGTTCCTATTTTTATACTTGGTTCTCCTTAGAGCTATCAGCAACATTCTATTTGCCTGTTTACTAACTTTTCATGATTCATGTATAAGACTGCCCAAAACCATCTGCACTACAGTAATCTGCTTTCCATTGATTTCCATTCAAATAGCATGCATTATTTTATTCGTCCAGCTAAAGCAGCTAAATTTACATTTTACCACATGAAATATCACAATTTTCCCTATAACAGATTTATCATTTCCTGCTTTCTGTCTCCCTTCTTTCTTGGATAGGGGAATTGCGTTCACTATTTTCCAATGGGGCATTTCCATGACCTAGAGAATTTTAGAAAAATTACAACCAATACATCTCCCTATTATCCTACATTTACAAGCAGTGTATTGTAATACTCTTCACTTGTGTAGATTGGTGCAGCAGCATAGAGTCATCGCACGGAAACAGACCCTTCGGTCGAACTGGTCCGTGCCGACCAGTATCCCAAACTTAACTAGTTCCACTTACCTGCATTTGGACCATATCCCTCAAGTTCTTTCCTATTCATGTACCTGTCCAACTATGTTTTAAATATTGCAAAGGTATCTGCTTCTACCACTTCTCTGGCAGCTCATTCTATACATACACCATCCTCAGTGTGAAAAAGTTGTCCTTGGGGTTCCTTTTAAATTTTCCCCCTCTGATCTTAAACCTATGCTCTTTAGTTTTGGACTCCACTACACGTGGAAAAAAGATCAGCTATTCACCATATCCATGCCCCTCATGATTTTATAAACCTCTATAAAGTCACCCCTCAACCTTCTACACTCTAGTTAAAAAAATCCCAGCCTATCCAGCCTCTCCTTATAATTCAAACCCTCCAGTCCCAGCAACATCTTTGGAATTTTTTTTCTGCACCCTTTCTGGTTTAACAATATCCTTCCTATAGCAGGCAAACCGGTATTCCAAAAGTGGCCTCACCAATGTCTTGTATGGTTGCAACATGACCTGCCAACTCCTATACTCAATGTTCTGACCAATAAAGGGAAACATACCAAACACCTTCTTCACTATCCTATCTATCCACTTTCAAGGAAATATGAACTTGCACTCCAAAGTCTCTTTGTTCAGCAACACACCCAGGACCTTACCATTAAGTGTATAAGTCCTGCTGTAATATGCCTTATCTAAATTAAACTCCATCTTCCAATCCTCAGTCCATTGGCCCATCTGATCAAGATCCGATTGTACTCTGAGGTAGCCGCTGTCCAACTACACCCCCAATTTTGGTGTCATCTGCAAACTTAATTCCTATGATCACACCCAAAGCATTTATTTAAATGACAAACAGCAGTGGGGCCAGCACTGATGCCTTGTGGCACACCACTGGTCACAGGCTTCCAGTCAGAAAAGCAACCCTTCACCACCACCCTCTGTCTTCTACATTCGAGCCAATTCTTTATCCAAAAGGCTATGCTTGCTCGAAGCTAAATATATTTATTCACAGGGTACACATAGAGTCATAGAGATATACAGCATGGAAGCAAATCCTTCAGTCCAAATCATCCATGCTGACCACATATCCTAACTTAATCTAGTCCCATTTGCCAGCACATGGCCCATATCCCTCTTAAACCCTTCCTATTCATGTACCCATCCAGATGCCTTTTAAACGTTGTAATTGTACCAGCCTCCACCACTTCCTCTGGCAGCTCATTCCATACATGCACCACCCTGTGCGTGAAAACATTGCCCCTTAGGTCCCTTTTAAAATTTTCCCCTCTCACCCTAAACCTATGCCTTCTAGTTCTAGACTCCCACACCCCAGGGAAAATATCTTGTCTATTTACCCTATCCATGCCTGTCATGATTTTATAAAACTCTATAAGGCCACCCCCTCAGCCTGTTATGCCCCAGGGAAAACAGCCCCAGCCTATTCAGCTTCTCTCTGTGGCTCAAATCCTCCAACCCTAGCAACATCCTTCTAAATCTTTTCTGAACCTTTTAAGTTCCTCCTGATGGGAGGGAGACCAGAATTACACACAACATTCCAAAAGTGGTCTAACTAATGTTCCATACAGCCGCAACATGACTTCCCAACTCCTATACTCAATACTATGACCAATAAAGGAAAGCAAAACAAATGCCTTCTTCACTATCCTATCTACCTGTGACTCCACTTTCAAGGAACTGTGAACCTACGCTCCAAGGTCTCTCTGTTCAACAACACTCCCCAAGACCTTACCATTAAGTGTAGAAGTCCTGCTCTGATTTGCCTTTCCAAAATGCAGCACCTCACATTTATCCAAATTAAATTCCATTTGCCACTCCTTGGTCCATTGGCCCATCTGATCAAGATCCCTTTGTACTCTGAAGTAACCTTCTCCAGTATCCACTACACCTCTAATTTTGGTGTCATTTGCAAACTTACTAACTATCCTCCTATGTTCACATCCAAATCATTTATATAAATGACGATCTCTGCCATCAGGAGAAATATCTAAACACTTCATCTTTTTCAATTAAACAAAAGCTTGGAACTTTGTATTCCATGGTGTTTTCCTCATGGCAAAACAGTGAGCAATCAGAATTGACCTGCCATTTTTCCATTTTTAAAAAAGAAACTTAGGCACTAAGTGTTTCTTGGTGCTTTCTCCAAGGCAATACGTCAACCATTCAGAAATTGGTTGCTAAACAATTATCATCATTTTTCACATGCAGTATGAATTGTTGCTCTTTGAAATTTGGTGTTCTTACACGTGTCCAAATAAATTCAAGGTAAAAAAGTTCAACAGCATTTTACTTTTCTTTGAAATATATATGTGTTTATATGATTAAATGACTAATGTTTTTGCTCATGATAAGTGAAGAATAGATTATTTTTTAGGACGATGGTTTGTATTATATGGTGTTTTTGAGTGCGGTTTAGAGCAGAATTTCACATCTTGGTCAAAGAGTAGATTTTAAAGAGTGCCTTAAAATTGGAAAAAGGGGCAAAGGTGGAGAGGTTTAAGGAGAGAATTCCAGAGCTTGGTTCTAAGTATCCGAAGACATAATCGTCAGCTTGGTTAGGAGAATGGCAAGTTCTGGAACACAAGTCTTCTGTACTTTGCCAGAATGCTATCAGGACCATATTCTTTGCAACATGCAATGCATCTAACTGTTTCTTGATATCACAGAGTGATATTAATTGGCTGAAAAGTGGCATCTGTGATGCCAGGGACTACTGAGGGAGGCCAAAATGGATCATCCACGTGGTACTTCTGGCTGAAGACTGCTGCGAATGCTGCATCCTCATCTTTTGTATACACCTGCTTCCTCCAGCACTTCGGTATCTATGTCTTGTCTTTTTCAGTCAGAGTTAAACTTTATTCTGCTTTTGGCAATACTCTATTAACACTCTGGGTCTTTTGTTCTATAACACCTTTAATCTCTGATTTTCTGCCCAGATCTTGTCATTTCTCACGACCCACTTTTCAACAATAAAATTCATAACTTTTATACCTCGCTACAGTTTCAAAGAGCCATTGGACTGAAATGTTAATGGTTTCTTATTCTATAGTCGCGACTGGATTTGTTGTCTTTATCAAACATCATGTTTCAAATCCAGTTTTCGAACATAGGCAGCATTTTGTTTTTGTTTTAAAGAAGTAGAGACATATGAATGCAGTTGGAAATAACAAATGGGTCAGAAAAGACTGGATTATGCCTGGGTCATTCCACTTCATATAGGTTATCAATCTCCTCAAAAAAAAATCCTTGACTCCACCCCCTTGCAAACTATTGTCCCATGTCCAACATCGCCCTCATGCTAAAGTCACTGAATATGTTATTGCTTTGTGAATCAGTGCTTATTTTCCCTGGAGCTTCTTGTTTGAGTCCATCTAATTCAGTTTAAGTAGAATTCTATATGACCGTAATAAAAATAAACTATTCTCACTCTCATCACTCTGTTGTCCTCTCAGGATCTGTGCTTGATATCATCCTATTGTTCATTTACACGTTGTGTCTCATTCAAACACACTTATTTTCCTCCAAAATATGCCATGGCGACATCTAGCTTAACAACTCTTCCGTCTTTTGCAATTCTTCCAGTATTGTGAAAATATCAAATTGCTTTCCTGATAGCTAATAGTGGACAAGCAGAAATTTTCACCAATTAAATATTTGGATTATAAAGGCCATTGCCTTCCATCACTACTCCAAACTCTTATTACTGACTCCATTTCTCATTCTAGTTTCCAACTCTCTCTATGGTGTCATCTCATTTTTCTGTAATCTAATTGGGTCTGACAATCCCAAAATATCTGCACTCATCTAATTTTGGCCTTTACAGCAATCCAAAGCCTTTAAGATTCTGCATTCTAATTTGATCTTGACTCCTCAAATTATCTCAAATAACATCCCTGTTAATGTTAGGAAGGTAATCATTTTTATACATTTTAAGATGAATTTAGAAATTTCTAGACTAATCTGATTTCTGACATTGTCGTCATCTAGTTCTTATCAATTTTTAGTTTTTTTTTCTTTGTCATTTTCTCTCCATTTATTTCTCCCTCTCTCCCTTTTCTCTCTAGGCTACAATTGGATTCTAATTTCATCTTTCTTCTTTCCCATTCATTTGTTTTCTTTTGTTGTTTCATTGACCATGGGTCATTGGGTATAACGTTTAAGACATTCCCAATATACTGCCATTTGCGGTGTCTTCTAAAAAACAAGGTTTAAAACTTCAGTTCACCTTGTTCACTGAAATTCACCATTCCAGCAGTTTGGGCCATTATTTGAAGATTTTCACTTGAGGAATTTATACAAATATGATTAACTTCTTTTGTGACGAGTTTATCTCCTGAAATAAACCTGTTTGAATATTGAATTTGGAATTGCTTCTTATTGTCCTTTTCAAAACTGATATTTGTTTTTATTTAAGCTCGCCATTTAAAAGTGGTACCTCCATGACCAGTCGCTTGTGCAAAGCTGCTATGCTGAGTCGTTTCTATCTTGTTGCAAAAGAAGCAAATAGAGAAGATTTATCTACGGTTCCAACATATCATGCAGCAAAGGTAAAGTTACTTCCAGCTTTAAGAATCAACTCACAGTAAAATTTCTAGTAGCTATAATCTATGTTCAGAAAAATTTCATTTTATTACATTAATTAAGGTCATCACTTTAGCCTTCATCGTCCTGGCAACAGTTTGTTCAAAACCTAGTGTCATATTTGACCTTGAGATGAGCTTCCACCTCATTCCTGCTATGACACAGCCTATTTCCACCTCACCCCTCTTTGATACAGTTTCACTGCCTGTGACTGACAGTTCACAGCCTTGGTCTGTTCAGTTCCAAAAAAAAAAATTTTTTTATGCTACCGTCATGTTGGCTGAAGATGTGTCCATTGCACAAAATTTTTTCCACATCTAGTGCCATCTTGTTACAGTTAAACATTATCTATAAGTTCTAGTTTGTTTGGCTTCCATTTCTCTGTTTTCAGTTTAATTTTGCATCCATTAAATGCAACTTATTTGGGATGGTCAATAAGTGTCTGATTTTTACAGATTTCCTTTTTTTGCGGGGGGGGGGGGGGGAGGAGGACTGTCCATTCATATGGATTTCATTGCAGAATAGTTAACAGAACATTTTGTTGAATCTTTAACATTATTAGAATCTTCATTTCTTTAATTTTAGGATGTTTAATTGCTTAATTAAAACTACTATGCATTTGTCCATTTCTCATCAATAATATTAGGAATAAACAACAAGGAGGCAATGGCCTAAGATAATATCACTGGACTGTTAATCCAGAAATTCGAGAAATGTTTTGGGGACCGAAGTTTGAATTTCATCATGGTAGATGGAATTAGAATTCAATAAATATCTGGAACTAAGAATCTGATAATGACCATGAATCACTGTCAATTTTTGAAAAAACCTATCAGGGGAGAAAATCTGCCATCCTCACCTAGTCTAGCCTTTATATGAGACTCCAGACCCACAGCAATGTGGTTGACTGTCATTTGCTGTCTCAAATGTTCCAGCAAACCACTCAGTTTCATTAATCACGAGAAAGCCTCAAAACAAAAGACTGAAATTAGATGAACCATCTATCATCAATCGACACATCAGAAATTTCAAAGGTAAAAACAGCCCTGTCAAAGTCTTCCTTGCTAACAGACACCACTATGACCCTGGATACGTCCTGTCCCACCATCAGGACAGGCCCCACAGTTTCTATGGTATGCTTTGGGAGGGAGTTGCCCTTGGAGACCGCAACATTGACTTTAGATGTCATGAAGTCTTACAACAGCAGGCAAAACATGGGCGAAAAAGGGTCCTGCTGATTTCCACATTCCAGCCTTTTATTCTTATAATAAAAGCAAGCAGGTAACTAGAGAAAAGATTGGCCAACTAAAGGATAAGGAAGGAAGGCTGTGTGTCGAACCTGAGAGAATGGGTGAGATTCTGAATGATTACTTTGCATCAGTGTTCACTGAGGAGAGGGACATGATGAATGTTGAGATTCGAGATAGAAGTTTGATTTCTCTGGATCACATTGACATGTGATCCAGAGATGTGTTAGGTAGGTTAGAGATTATTAAGATGGCAAATCCCCAGGACTGGATGGGATCTATCCCAGGTTGCTGAGGGAGATGAGAGAGGAAATAGTAGGGCCCTGACAGCTATCTTTGTAGCATCCTTAAACGAGTGAGGTGCCAGAGGATTGGAGGGTTGCTCATGTTGTCCCTGCGTACAGGAAGGGTAGTAGGGATATTCCGGGTAACTACAGACCAGTGAGCCTTATGTCAATGATAAGAAAGTTGCTGGCAAAGGTACTGAGAGATAAAATCTACTTATATTTGGAAAAGAATGGGCTTATCAGTGATAGGCAACATGGTTTTGTGCGGGGGAGATCATGCTTTACCAACTTAATAGGGTTCTTTGAGAAAGTGGCCAAGCTGATAGATGAAGGAAGGTCTGTAGATGTCATATACATGGACTTTATTAAGACGTTTGATAAGGTTTCCCATGGTAAACTAATGGAGAAAGTGAAGTCACATGGTGTGCAAGGTGTTCTAGCTAGGTGGATAAAGAACTGGTTGGGCAATAGGAGACGGAGAGTAGTAGTTGAAGGAGGTTTCTCAAAATGGATAAAGGTGACCAATGGTGGTCAACAGGGATCAGTGCTGGAGCCACTGTTGTTTGTGATATACATAAATCATTGGAAGAGGGCACTATTGGTATGATCAGCAAGTTTGCAGATAACACAAAGATTGGTGGAGTAGCAGAAAGCATAGGGGACTGTAAAAGAATACAGGAGAATATAGATAGACTGGAAAGTTGGGCAGAGAAGTGGCAGATGGAGTTCAATCCAGGCAAAAGTGAGGTGATGTGTTTGGGAAGTCTAATTCGAGAGCAAATTATACAGTAAATGGAAGAGCATTGGGAAAAGTTGATGAGCAGAGAGATCTGGGAGTTCAGGCCCAATATACCCTGAAGGTTGCTGCACAGGTGGATAGAGTGGTCAAGAAGGCATATGGTATGCATGCCTTCATCAGATGGGGTATTGAGTATATGAGCTAGCAGGTCATGTTAAAATTGTACAAGACGTTGTTTCGGCTGCATTTAGAGTACTGTGTACAGTTCTGGTCACCACATTACCAAAAGGACGTGGACACTTTGGAGAGGGTGCAAAGAAAGTTTACGAGGATGTTGCCTGGTATGGAAGATGCTAGCTATGAAGAGAGGTTGAGTAGGTTAGGATTGTTTTCATTAGAAAAAAGGAGATTGGGGAGGGACCTGATTGAGGTCTACAAAATCATGAAGGGTATAGACAGGGTAGATAGATATAAGCTTTTTCTCAGGGTGAAGAACTCCGTAACAAGAGGTCACACTTCTAAAGTGAGAGGTGAAAAGTTTAAGGGGGATATATGCAGTAAATACTTTACACAGAGGGTGGTAGGTGCTTGGAATGTGTTGCCAGCAGAGGTAGTAGAGGCAGGAATGGTAGATTCATTTAAGGTGTGTCTGGACAAATGCATGAGTAGGTTGGGAGCAGAGGGATACAGATACTTAGGAATTGGGCTATAGGTTAAGACAGTAGATTTGGATCAGCTCAGGCTTGGAGGGCTGAAGGGCCTGTTCCTGGGCTATAAATTTTTTGTTCTTTGTTCTATCCTCCCTCAGCTGTAGAGATCCTTTTATTTTAAGGACACTCAGTTCCTGATCAGATTAGACCTTTTGTTCTAACATGAAAAGAGATAAATTCCAAAAGTGAGGTGAGAGTCACACTCCTTGACATCAAGGCCACATTTACCAACTGGAGTATCAAAGACCCCAAGCAAAACTGGAGTCAATGGAAGTCAGGGAAAAACTGTCTCCAATTTTTCCTACCAGGTCATACCTGGTTCAATTATTTCATAAATGACTTAGAAATAGGTTGCAATACTTTCATGTCCCTGGGTCAAAATCCTGGAATTCCCTCCCTAACACCATTGAGGGTCTACCTACACCAAATGAACTAGAGCTGTTCAAGAAGGCAGCTAACCACCACCATCTCAAATGCAACTAGAAGCAGGCAATAAAAGTTGACCCAGCCACATCCCACAAGTGAATTTAAAAATACATTGTGTGTGTTTAAAAAAAAACAAAGCGAAGGTAATAATTAGGATTTCACTTTTCCAATCAGCATAATGCTTAATTAATTGTGATGGAAAAAGTCTTCATATCAATTGCTAAATGATTTGCTGCACCTTTTTCACCATTTAGTTTTTACTTCAAATTTCCAGCACTCATATTTTATAGCTCTTCAATTTGTCATTCCTTTCAGATGATGGCAAAGTCATATCAAGAAGCAAAGGTTTTGCTGAAATCATCACTGGTACATCATGGTTTTGGTTCCTGGTTGGTCAAGAATCCAAATGCTGAAGTATTCCAAATGCAATGAGGTAGAATACTGAGAAAATCTTGGTTAAAAATCACACAACACCAGCATCTCCAAATCGAGAAAATCTTGAACTGTAAACTCAATCACATGCGCTTCATTTCTTTATATCTAAAGGTTGCTGTATATTGGTGTGGATAATCGGCAAAGTGCAAATTAAAGTTTAGAATGTCTCTTCTTTTAATTCATTCTAGATCAACCATTCTACCATAGAAATGTTTGTACCTCAATATATCTCTTCAGATTCAATTTTTTTTAAAAAGAAAAGAGCCCCTTGTTCACTCATCGCTCTACAAAAGCAGTGTGATGATGATTTGCAGTTTGTTACTGATGTTTGCTGTAAAGGTTCTATGGCTGAAAAATAACAGCATACTGGATAACATTGGCTAAATTCAAACTACTTTATTGTGAAAAAACTATTTTGCAATGTTATATTTAGTTCTTTGGTACAGCATTGAAGTAATTAATACTACACAGAATGCTTTCTGACCAAAAAAACACCTAAGTATTTGGTTACCCTGTTTTTACACTGTTTGCAGTGGAAACAATTCTGTTCTTGAAAATAAGCCTGATTGAAAATATATATGACATGAAGTAGATGGGAAACTTATGTCAGAGTTAGACATGAAGCTAATTTTTCCATGATGTAGCACAACTATTTTGACCTCCAAAACAAGAATATAGTATCCTTCAAAAATACACAAATGATTAGATTTATCCAACTTCTTACTGTGTACACAAGACATCTAGTGGCTAATTAGTTATGCTTTCCTGTGGGGAAGTGCCTAGATTTCACCAGATACTTCTCATGGTTATATGTTCAAGATACATTTCTCATTGTACAAATTACTAAGTACTATTACAAATTGCACTGGTATATTCAATTTAGGTAGAACACTGGAATAGGCTTTCACTTTTAAAAAAAAAATTCCATCCTTTATTAACAGATCTTATTTGATCCCTAGGTAATGATAAAGATAATGGTTCCAGAAATCATCATAGGAGAATGCTAGTTCATGATTTTTAGGCTGTTGGAATTGTTGTAACCATTATACATTGTTGAGATATTTTCAGAATTGAAAGCAATAAATCAAACTGGCTGACGTAGAGCACCTTGCGCTAATTTGATGAATCAGATTTAAACCACTACGTTATGTTGTGTACTACTACAATGTAATATTTAGAATATGAGACATTGCCATGCAATATGGAGGCCATTTAGCTTTTCATCATATTTGTGACCTTAATACAGTGTCTTAAGTATTTGTTATAAGGGTTTTGATCCCTCAACTTGGCACAGAATCCTCTTACCCATCCAGTCTTCCTTGAAAAATTAATGTACAAGTCACCATTTCCCTATCTTGCGAGTGCAGCCAACTCTGCAGTCAAGCCATTTCTGTTCTTGTTCTTGGTTACTAGTGAGTACAAGTTAGCCAAGTTTTAATGCTCTTGAATTTTTTTAAAAAAGAAACATGCAGTTTCCACCATCCCTGCCTTTCTGACAGGTAGTCCAACTGGGAAATGAATTAGATCGCTTGTTGCGAAATTGAGCATCAGACTATTTCACCTAATGAATATAGATACATAATGTGAAGGTTCTATTGAATCCATGATCTCAACTGTTCCACACTGAAGAAATGTCAAAACGGCAGTGAATGAATGTACCATTGATACTACTAGATGTTAGAGGGTGGGATATCAGTTATCACACTGAAATGATGGCGATAGGAAGGAGTGGAGGAAATCTGTACAGCCCATTTATCGTATCAATGAAAAGAATTCTAGGTTTAAGCAACCTTCCATCTATTTCAGTTAGATTTTTTTTTAAACTAAAGCCTGGTGTAAAAATTGCCAAATGTGGGCAGCAGTAGACAGATTGATGTGCTGGCCTGATTTCTAATTGCCAGTTAAATTCTATCTCTCGCTTTGACCCCTACTGTGAAATTTTCACACCAATTGAAGATAAGGAAATCTGAAGAAACTTCACTTTTTGGTGACACAGAGCAATATTCGCATTGGTGTCAGACAAAAACTGACTCCTCTGGATCTTCAGAACGTCTACACAGGGCTTATAAAAGTGAACAGTTTCCCATAAATGCATGCTTTTAATTAGCGGAGAACCTAATGCTAGGAAGAAAAAACAAGATCTTTGAATTGTAAGGGAGATGTAGCTCAAAATCTTGCATGTTGCATTATTAAGCTTGAGTATAATAGAACTCTAAAACTAAACAGCAGGATTGCACAAGTGTGCAGGAAAGGAATTGAGTGGTGACCTGAAGTGCAATTATGTCTTCATGCTCTGTGACTAAATTATTTCAAACACCATTTTGATAACAATATTGCCACAACATCTAGTACTTGCGCTTGCAAGTTTAACGCTGAAATACCACATCAAAGCTTGCACAATTGCCTTCATGATTTGGATGATAGCTGGGAATGTATTTTCCTTCATGCAGACCACGTTTCCCAAGAAATCTGATTCTGTCTGGACCAGTAATTCTTTTGGCTGTTTGCACACTTGAAAGCAAAGGCTATAACTACAAACTTAATAGATACTGTGTGTACTTGACCTCTTTCTTTATTGTCCACTTGCTCTTTCCTACTATTTCTTTGACTTTTATTTAAATTTATTCTAATCTTGCTCCCCAGCCCTGCACCAAAACAAGAATAAGTCTTTCTCAAAACACCTTTTTCTCTTGTGTTTTCTGCCTCATAGGGCTCTGTAAGACATCTTCCAAAAAAAGTATAATTGACTCAACACTGGCCATCAAGTTTTTTTCTAAAAGGCGATTGAAAGTCCGATGTGTAAAATATGGTCACGTTGATTAACCCAACCAACCAGATTTATCCTGTGCACATTGAAAAATGCATCCAATTAGGCATAGTTGCCACTGGGTCACTAAACTCAGTAGTGACCTGCAGAGCTCAGTGTTGGATGATAAGTAGTCACTACAAGATGATATTGAAATAGCGAGTATTGAAGAGAAATAAAATGAAGGAACATTAGGATTGGGGTTTGTAAGTAGAAATTAAAATGTAAATCTTTAATATTTTTGTTACATAGATTTTCTGTTAAGCAAAGGTGTTTCTAACATTTGAATACTTCATTACTGTAAGACTATGGTTCAATTTCGTCATAGTCACTTAATTTATTCAAGGAGCTTGAGGTCTAACATGAACAACTTGCAGTAACTAAGTTAAATTCACAAATACATTTGTGAGCCTCTAAAATGTGTATGCAGCACTTCTGTGAATTTATCAGTTTTGCAATCAGTGACCGAAATAATTCTGCCCTCTTATTGTCCTACCTCAGATAGAGAGAGGGATGAGATGGTAATTGGAGGAGTTTGTTTATTCTAGTAATTTGTTAGTGTTTGCTTTGTTAGTTTCAAAAATAAACAGTTGACAACATTTCATTCTGTGTCAGTTTTACATTTTTTTCTCAGCATTTATGTATTAGTCTGTATTGTAAATTAACAGTCTAAGGGATTTGGATTCTATTTTGATTGGTGTGTAATACTGACATGAACCATTCTGAACTGACCACCAGGAGTTACAAAAAGATCAGATTGTCTCTTGTGTATTAAATTTCTATGAATGTGTTATTTCTTGCAGAACACAAAATTAAGTTGCACATAGCTTTTTTTTACTGGCCAATTTTTTAAAGTGTTGAATAATATTTGCCATACAAGGAAGGTATCAAGGAGGAGTAAATGAGGACTGCAGATGTAGGAGACCAGAGTCGAAGAAAAGCACAGCCGGTCAGGCAGTATCTGAGGAGCAGGAGAGTCAACGTTTCAAGTTAGAGCTGCATTTTATATAGTTGCGGCATGATATTGCGGCTCCGGAACTCAATCCCTCTACAAATGAAACCTAACACACACGGTTTGCCTTCTTAACAGCAGTGTCCACCTGGATGGCAACTTTCAGGGATCTATGTACGTGGACTCCCAAGATCTCTCTGCACGCCCACACTATCAAGAATCTTTCCGTTAACCCTTTACTCAGCCTTCCTGTTATTCTTCCCAAATGCATCGCCTCACATTTAGCTGCATTGAATTCCATTTGCCACCTGTCAGCCCAATTCTGCAGTTTATCCAAGTCTCCCTGCAACCTGTAACATTCTTCCAAACTGTCCACTACTCCACTGACTTTAATGTCGTCTGCAAATTTACTAATCCATCCACCTATGCCTGCGTCTAAGAAATTTATAAAAATGACAAACAGCAGTGGTCCCAAAACAGATCCGTGTGTCACACCACTAGTAACCGTACTCCAGGCTGAATATTTTCCATCAACCACCACTCGCTGCCTTCTTTCAGAAAGCCAGTTTCTAATCCAAACTGCTAAATCACCCTTAATTCCATGCCTCTGCATTTTCTCCAACAGCATACCATGTGGAACCTTATCAAAGGCTTTACTGAAGTCCATGTATACAACGTCAACTGCCCTACCCTCATCTACATGCTTGGTCACCTTCCCAAAAAACTCAATGAGGTTTGTCAGACATGACCTGCTCTTGACAAAACCATGTTGACTGTTGGAAATCAAATTGTTGCTTGCTGGATGATTATAAATCTTATCTCTTATAATCCTTTCCAAAATCTTTCCTACAACAGAAGTAAGGCTCATTGGTCTATAATTATCTGGGTCATCTCTATTGCCCTTCTTGAACA
Organism: Chiloscyllium punctatum; assembly: GCF_047496795.1. Taxonomy (NCBI): domain Eukaryota; kingdom Metazoa; phylum Chordata; class Chondrichthyes; order Orectolobiformes; family Hemiscylliidae; genus Chiloscyllium; species Chiloscyllium punctatum. The sequence goes on along the minus strand of NC_092752.1, from coordinate 38,961,576 downwards.
AGGGCACCTTTGCAATCGTCCAGTCCTCTGGTACTAAACCTGTAGGCAATGATGACTCAAATATCAAAGCCAAGGGCTCTGCTATCTCCTTCCTAGCTTCCCAGAGAATCCTTGGATAAATCCCATCTAACCCAGGGGACTTGTCTACTTTCACTCCTTCTAGAATTGATTACACCTGTTCGTAACTAACCTCAATCCTTTCTAGTCTAATATCTTGTACCCCATTCTTCTCCTCTGCAATATTCTCCTTTTCCTGAGTGAAAATCAATGAGAAATGTTCATTTAGCATCTCTCCGATCTATACAAGGTCCACACTCAACTTCCCACTTCTGTCTTTGACTGGCCCTATTCCTACCTAAATCATCCTTTTATTCCTCACATTCCTATAGAAAGCTTTAGGGTTCTCCTTTATTCTATTTGCTAAAGACTGCTCGTGTCCTTTCTTTGTTCTTCTTAACTCTCTCTTTAAATGCTTCCTAGCTGATCTATAACTCTCCATTACCTCATCTGAACCAGCTTGCCTCATCAACACATAAGCCTCCTTCTTCTTAACAAGAGATGCAATTTCTGTAGTAAACCATGTTTCCCTTACCTTATCACTTCCTCCCTGCCTGATAGGGACATACTATCAAGGACATGCAATATCTGTTCCTTAAACCAGCCCCACATTTCCATTGTCTGCATCCCCTGCATTTTGCTTCCCCATTCTATGCATCCTAATTCTTGCCTAATCGCATTATAATTGCCCTTGCCCCATCGATAACTCTTGACCTGTGGCATGTACCTATCCCTTTCCATCGCTAAACTAAATGTAACTGAATTATGGTCACTCTCTCCAAAGTGCTCACCTACAACTAAATCAAACACTTGGCCTGGTTCATTACCAACGACCAGATCCAGTGTGGCTCCCCTCTTGTTGGCCCTATGACATACTGTGTCAGGAAACCCTCCTGTACACATTGGACAAGAACTGATCCATCCAATGTACTAGAGTTATAGCACTTTCAGTCAACGTTAGGGAAGTTAAAGTCCCCCATAATGACCACCCTGTTCCTTTCACTCCTACCCAGAATAATTTTGCTAATCCTCTCTTCCGCCTCCCTGGAACTCTGCGGAGGTCTATAAAAAAACTCCAAGCAGTGTGATCTCTCCTCTCCTGTTTCTAACCTCAGCCCACACTACCTCAGTAGACGAGTCCTCATCAAAAGTTCTCTCAGCCACCGTTATACTATCCTTGACTAACAAGGTCACACCTCCCCCTCTTTTACCACCTTGCCTGTTCTTAATGAAAGATCTAAACCCTGGAACCAGCAACATCCATTCCTCACCCTGCTCTATCCATGTCTCTGAAATGGCCACAATGTCGAAGTCCCAGGTACCTATCTATGCAGCAAGCTCACCTAGCTTATTTCGGATATTTCTGGCGTTGAAGTAGACACACTTCAAACCAGTTTGCTGCCTGCCAGCGCATTCCTGTGACCCTGAAATCCTGTCCCTGTCCTTCCTAATCTCATCCTCCTGTGCACTGCAACTTCACCTCCGGTTCCCATTCCCCTGCTGAGCTAGTTTAAACCCACCCGAATAGCACGAGCACATTTCCCACCCAGGATATTAGTACCCCTCTGGTTCAAGTGAAGACCGTCCTGTTTGTACAAGTCCCACCTTCACCAGAATGAAGTCCAATTATCTGAGAGCCTGAAACCCTCCCTCCTGCACCATCCTTGCAGCCATGTGTTCAGCTGATATCTCTCCCTATTCCTTGCCTCGCTATCACGTGGCACAGGTAACAAACCAGAGATAACAACTCTGTTTGTTCTCAGCTTCCACCCTAGCTCCCTGAAATCCTGCCTTACATCCATATCCCTCTTTCTACCTGTGTTGGTACCTACATGGACAACAGCTTGAGGCTGGGCACCCTCTCCCTTCAGGATCCCAAAGATACGATCCGAGACATTTCTTGTGAATTATTTTTCTTTATTCTGGATTCCTTGCTGCACTGCCCTGTGCAATTATGTGGCTCCCAAATTAATATCCAATTGTATTAGCTTTGTTTTGTTTGTTTCCTAGTCATTGAGCATAAAATTTCTCAGTTTAATAGACCAATAGTGAAGGAAGATCTGGCGAAAGATTTTAGCTTAAAGCACTCCATTCATTCTTTTTCCATAAGTAAATACTATTTGGCTTAAATTCTTTTCGAGGTGAGAGGAAAAAAAAACTCATCAGCCATGATTGAATGGCAGAGCAGACTTGATGGGCCAAATGGCCTAATTCTGCTTCTACATCTTATGGCATTTGAGCCAAATGAATAAAGGTTTGCTTGAGTTGCTCAATATGCAGTTGTGTATGTATCCATAGAAAGATGCAACTTGGACTGAATATGGCCATTATATCTTAGTTGATGGTGCAGCTGTTCTGGTTGGTTGAGTTGCCATACACTTACCTGATGCTTTGGATTTCAGACTTGAGGAATATTTTCTGCTTCATTACAAGTATAAAACTAAATCCCAAATTTAAAAAACGGAGTTGGGGTAATTGGACTACTCACTAAACCAGACATTCAAAAGGATTGAAGTAAGGCTCTGAATTGTCATAGTTGAAATGTTTGGCCTGGAAAAGCTCAGCAGGTCAGGCAGCATCCAATGAGCAGGAGAGTTGATATTTCAGGCATAAGCCTTTCATCAGGAATATAGGGTGGTGGAAAACAGCGCTGAGAGATAAATAGTGTGGGGTGGGGCTGGGGGAAGGTAGCTGGGAAGGTGATAGGTAGATATAAGAGGAGGGATGATTGAGATGGGTTGGTCAGGACGGTGGAGCAGATAGGTGGGAAGGAAGATGAATAGGTGGGACACGTCAACCTGCCGAGTTGGAGGGTTGGATCTGGGATGAGCTGGGGCGAGGGAAGATTTGGAAACTAGTGAAGTCAATGTTGATGCTATGTGGTTGAAGGGTCCTAAGGCAGAAGATGAGGCGTTCTTCCTCCAGTCATTGGGTGGCTTGGATTTGGTGGTGGAGAAGGCTCAGGACTTGCATGTCCTTGGAGTGGGAGGGGGAGGAATTGTCATGTTCTATTCAGTCTGGTGGAGGTCATCATAACGAATTAACTTAGAATAGCTATTATAGGTATCCTTAAAAAAAATTGTAGGACTGTGAAAGAGAGATCATACTATGACACAGTATTCAACTTGCTAGTCTGAAAAATGGTACACGTTAGGATAGGTGTCCATTGCCTGATTCAAAATAGAACCTCAACGATGGGGTTTTCATAGGCACTATTTATTTGTGTTAGTATTTTGGTGATCATAATGAATGCCAATATTAACATGACCAGTGTGGCTGGAGAGTATTTTAGGAGAGAGAACCAACGTTTCCTGGGAGAGGTGATACCTTTCCAGTTTAGATAAGTTGCATTGCAACAGAACTAGAACCAATGTTTTGCAGGTGGATTGCTGTTGTTCCTGGGAAGGTTTTAACTAATAAGCCCAAGGAAATGGGAACCAGAACGTAGCACTGAAGAGGAGACATAAAATGCAGAAAGAATTTGAAGAGCCAGATAGTAGCAGAGTAAGAAATAGCAAGATTAAATAGCAATTTGCTGGGGTCAGATGAGAGCATAGTTCGGTAAGATCTAAGTTAGGTTTACAATCAATGTATCACATTTGTAATTTAGCATCTTGTGCAGCTAGTCACATGGGAGTATGATGCAGTGATTATAGGAATCTGCAGCAAGAAAAGGGCAGGAGTGGATACGAAATGTTCTCAGATGCAATGTGTTCAGGAAGGTTAAGGAGGATGAAGTGATAGGAGAATCTTACAGCACTGGTGAGAGGATGTTCTGGAGGACCAAGGACAATATCTACTTAGAAGAAAAATTAGAAGTATTTCAATTATTTTTATATCAACAGGAATTTTAATACAGGAAAGGTTAGACAGGACCAAGAGTTAGAGAGAATTTTCTTGGTCAATAAATTGCAGGAACATATACAGAGAATAAACCTAAGATTCTTGAGTCAAGATTAGATGTTATAAAGATATAAAAAAAACCTAAATGTTCTCTGCTAGTGATAGTGTCGTGTCTCAGGGCATAGTTGAGGTCCATGTATCCTGGTGGCTACCTTTCTGCCTGTTTGTCCAATGTAGTGTTTGTTACAGTTCTTGCAAGGTATTTTGTAGATGACGTTTGTTTTGCTTGTTGTCTGTATAGATCTTTTAAGTTCATTAGCTGCTGTTTTAGTGTGTTGGTGGGTTTGTGGGCTACCATGATGCCCAGAGGTGTGAGTAGTCTTGCAGTCATTTCCAAGATGTTTTTGACGTAGAGGAGAGTGGCTAGGGTTTCTGGGTGCGTTTTGTCTGCTTGTTTGAGTTTGTTGCTGAGAATTCGGTGGATTGTGTCATTAAGTATCCATTCTTTCTGAATACATTGTACAGATGGTTTACCTTTGCTCTTCATAGTTCCCCTGTGCTGCAGTGTGTGGTGACTCATTGAAATAATGTTCTAATGTGGCTTTGTTTGTGGATGTTGGGATAATTTCTTCTGTAGTTCAGTATTTGGTCCATATGTATTGTTTTTCTGAAGATGCTGGTTTGAAGATCTCATTTATTGGTCATTCTACTGTGACACTTAGGAATGGTAGTTTGTTGTAGTTTTCCTCCTCTTTTGTGAATTTAATGCCAGTGAGGGTATTGTTGATGGTCTTGAAGGTTTCTTCTAGTTTGTTTCATTTAGTGATGACAGAGGTGTCATCCACGTAATGGACCCAAAGTTGGGGTTGGATGGTTGGCAGAGCTGTTTGTTTGAGTCTCTGTATTACTGCCTCTGCTAAGAGCCCCAGTGTTGGAGATCCCATGGGTGTTCCGTTAGTTTGTCTGTAGATTTTGTTGTTGAAAGTGAAGTGGGCGGTAAGGCATAGGTCCAATCATTTGATAATGTTGTTTTTGCTGATGAAATTGATGGTGTCTGGTGTATGTCTTTGGTTCTTCCAATAGTGTAGCCAATGTTTC